>NC_081825.1:110126434-110428707 GCF_030867095.1 Alligator mississippiensis | reverse complement strand
GCTCTCCTCTGGACTCTCTCACTTTATTTACAGTAACATTTATTAAATAAAATGTTGTTCAGGGATGCCTTTAAAGCGTTGTTCTTTTTAAGTAAAACTGTATTTTATTACATGATGAACTACATAGAAAGCATAGGTTAAATTTTCAAAAGCATATATTTACTTACAGTGAGATCCTAAACAAAATTTGTACACCTAAAGTAGGACTTAGAACTGAAATGTCTAAGTCTAAAACTGTGATTCTGACAACTGCTGTTCAGCTTTTGCTAATTTCATAGCTATCTTACTTCTTGACTTTAAATGCTCACCTATCTAACATTCTGCTTCTGAACTTTCCAGAAACACCTTGCTCTTGCCAGTGCTGAGCAGTTTGCTTGCCTAAACAATTCCTAAGCTGCTTGTTGGGATCCAACAACTAGGTTGATTGCCTAAAGAACTTCACCCATCAAGCATGCTCTGGGAACATTTACCATTCACTTACAGGATTGGGCTCTGCACAAAATGCAATGGTGGTCACTTCTTTCATTTAAAAGATGGCAGGAAAAACTGCAATCACCTTCCTTTTATCCAATAGTCTATCTAATGGTTAGTGCAAAAGTTGTGGGAGACTCAGATTCAATTCTGTATTTTCCCTGAGGGGATTCTTGCACCTTCCTAAACTCCATACTAGAGATTAGGAACTCTAGACTCCAAACTCCAGACTATAGATTATTACAGGGAGTAGTAGGGGACACACTTCACTTTCCTTGGTGAAGCTGTTTCTCTGTGCACAAGAGAATTCAAGATTTGTTAGCTGTAGAAAAGGAACAAGAGATAGCAGACTGTGTAGCCTACTATTTAGGTCACCCAGTTGAAAGATCTGTTTCATATAAATATATAAAGAGCTCCTTTGCAGCAGCACTGGAACTTGGAACTCCCCCTCCCTGGGGAGTCCCCTGATCCATAGGCTTTAGAAAGACGTAGGCAGTCATAATCACATCCCTTTGCCCAAAGAGTCTTGATGAGCATATTCCTTGGGTGAACAGGAAACATTCCTCAGAGTTGGAATATGAGGGTTTTCATCCTCAGGAATTTGCGTGGAAGAATGCTCTAACTACAAAGATATTATACCAAAGGAGGGCACTACCTTTTTTTTCTAGTTATGTAGTAAAAGAAGAGGGAATCCTATTCAATTTTTGAAAGAAAAGACCTAAATAATCACTTTTAAGATTAAAACTGCTATCTACCTTTCTCTAAGGATGAAGTTACATATTACACGTAAATGATACTAAGGGCGCTTAAAACATGAGCATTTGCAGGGTTAAGTTTATTAATTCAAACTAAGTGCCCTCTGAGTACCTCATAATTATGCCATATCAGGCAAGGGTTAATTCTGGGCCATGCGATCTAGCTCATGTTCGGGTAACTTCAGTCTGCACCACCGAGATACAATGAGAAATTTGCAGTCCTCCAGCATCCCAGGATGTGTTGCTTCAGGATGTCCCTCTGTGCTCCACCCAGAGCAGGGATAGGGCTCAGGTGTCCTAGTTCCTAGCCATGCCCCGCTTGCCAGTCCTCTAGTGGTAAATCAGAGCCATGCAGGCAAGAAACAATATTAACCCTTAACATGTAACTGCTTGCAGCATGTTTTAACTTTAACACTACTTACCATTCCACAGATTTAGTATGGTCTAAGTGTCACGTGTAAATTTCCCCTCATGAGTTATGCCTCGTTGAGCAAGGATTATCTCCAACAGTTAGGCAGCTCATGTTATAGCTCATATTAGAGTTGTACGTGTTAGTGAAACAAAGTTCTTTGGATAAACCTGATATCTTTTATTAGACCAACTAAAATAGTTGCAAAAAATTGTCTTAGCAATCTTTTGGGTTTAAATACCCTTCATCAGGCTGAGGAAGCCTCTGCAGTTGGTGTGTGCTCTTCCTGGATGGAATGAATAGTAAAGAAGCCAGAGGCTGGTATGCATGCAAGAAAGCCAGTCAGTGGGTGAGACACAGGCTGTGGGGGGAGAGGAATTAATGTAGCTAGTAAAGAGTGGAGAGGTACCTGGGAAGTCAGATGTTAGGCAGGTTATAATGTGTCATAAATCCAATGTCTATTTTTAATCCATGATTTTTTTGTATCCAGGAGGTTGATGAAGTGAAGTTCATAGGCTCATCTGTGAAAAGTGTTTTATAAGTTCATTTTGAGGATTAGAACTGAGAGATTGTGGGGAGAGTGGTTTTCTTGTGAGAAATGTGCCTCCACAGGTAATTGGGTATTCCTGTCTTTAACAGATTTCCAGCATGAGTTCATTCTGGTGCACAGTTGTTCTCCCCTGTGTATTTTCCATCAGGGCATTTGGCGCATTGAATGAGATATATGACATTTTTGGAGGTGCAGCTATAAGATTCAGGAATGGGGATGGTTTTGTTGTGGGGTGTAGTAATTGTGTAGGTGGTGGAGATGTGTTGGCAGGTTTTACATTTCTTGTCATGGCACGTTCTGAATCTATTCAGTGTGTTTTTGGCCATAGGAAGTTTGCTTCTAGTGATAAAGTTAACAAGGTTTGATGCTTGTTTGAAGGTCAGGATGGGTGGTTCTGGGAAGATCTCTTTAAGAATTGGGTCTTCTTCTAGTATGAGTTGCAATTGTTTGAGGATTTTCTGTATGGGTTTGAGGGAGGGGTGATATGTCATAACCAGTGGTGTGCAATTCATGGGGGTTTTCTTTCTGTACTGCAGCAATTCTTCACGTGGTTTCTGGGTGGCTCTTTCAAACATGCGATCTATATCTCTGGAGAAGTATCTTTGTTGAGAGAAAGGCTTTTTGAGATTTGTGAGTTAGCAATCCTGGGTGTTTTCCTCAGTGCAAATTTGGTGGTATCTGTCGGCTTGGCTCTATATTACAGCTTTCTTGGTATGTTTAGGGTGATTGCTGGTTATGAGCAGATGTGTATGTTGGTCTATGGGTTTCTTGTATAACATGGTCTGTATTTTACTGTTCTGGATACTGATCATCATGTCTAAAAAGGAGATGTTAGTGCTGGAGTATTCAAGAGATAGTTGGATGGAGGGGTGATGATTGTTGAATTTCTGATGGAACTCAATCAGAAATACTGTGGCATACTGTGAGGCCATTTTGGTACCCATAGTTGTGCCCCTAGTCTGGAGGAAGTGTTGATTATTAAAAGTTAAGTTTTTGTGTGTGAGGATGAAGTGTATAAAGTCATCAATATCTTTGGGTCTGTACTCTGAGTTGTCATCTTGCTCTTGTAGATATGTAAGGCAGGCTTGGATGCCCTCCTGGTATGGGATATTGGTATATAGGCTGGTAACATCCATGGTAGCTAGGAGGGTGTTGCTGAGAAGGTGGTATATTTTTTTTTAAGTCTTCGTAGAAAGTCTGTAATGTCTTGGACAAAACTCACTTTTTGGGTGACAAGTGGTTTTAGGATTGTTTTGATGAAACATGATATTTCCTCAGTTAGGGTTCCATGGACTCCCCAGGTCCCTCTCCACTCTTTACCAGCTACATTAATTCCCTCCCCCCGCACCCCCACCCTGTCTCTCACCCACAGGCTCCTCAGTCTACATTTTCACTGACTGCTTGTCTTGTATGCATACCAGCCCAGCCTCTGGCTTCTTTACTTTTCAGTCCATCCAGGAAGAGCACACACCAAGTGCAGAGGCTTCCTCAGCCTGACAAAGGGTACTTAAACCTGAAAGCTTGCTAAGAAGAATTTTTCCAACTATTTTAGTTGATCTATTAAAAGATACCAGATTTACCCAAGGAACCTTGTCTGCCTATGTCCTTAGATTAACATGGCTACAACCTATACCCCTGTAACATGTTAGTGAGGGTATTAACCCTTAATGTTACTACCCACAGCATGCAGCAATGTTAATACCACTTAACATTCCCTAGAGTTAGCAAGTGTAAATTATATTGTGTAATGACACCCTAAGTCACCTAAGCCTTAAATTTAAGCTGCATTTTCATCCTAGATAGTTCCTGGCTGTGCATATTGACATCACTGGCAAGGTTGTTTTAAATCTCATTCTGAGGTACCTAACTTTCTCCACTTTAGGTACTTTTGAAGATTTCACCCTATAGCCATATTATATTGGGACACATCTAAGGCATGCAACTGAAGGAAAATATGTAATTCATGCTAAAAGAGAGCTGCTTTGTTACTATCATCATTCTGGGGAGTTTCTGTTTGTGTGTTTATCTTTCACTTCAGTGTCATGCATTTGAAATTAGTCTACTAATTCCACCCATTTCATTTTTTTCACCAACCATCTGTGCTTTGTCTTGCTATATGAAGTATCATCTAGTTTAGCTATAGGTTTACTTCTTAAATTGTTCTTGCGTTGTTGGTACTTGTATGGCTGTTTGCATTTTTAGCATCTTTTGTTTGTTCTTGTCCCCTGCTGCTTTACTTCATTGCAGCTATATCTGGGTTTTTGCTATGAACTGCCCATCTGATGGGTTTCCTGCTGATTTTACTCTATTGCTAGAGCTCTACCATTAGCCTTACTAACCACTGGAGCAATGTCCATTGGCTGTCTTGTCTATAGGGATGCCAGGTGCTTCATCCATTCAGCTCTGATGTCTGATTTAGTCCATTAGCCTGCAATTTTGATAGGCTCCTCTGAGGTTGGCTGAATGTAACAGCCAGACTTTGGATAAAAGGAATTTATTGACTTAGTTTAGAGCTTTATTGTCTGAATCGTATCTGTTTGGACTGCCCTTGCATTTTTATTATTTGCTATTTACATCCCATCTATGTATGTCAGAATACTTTATTGAGTGTAGTTATATGAGTATTTAAGTATTCTATTTCTTTATGATTTACAGAATTGCAGTAATGTACAATAAGGGTGTTTTGTACTTAAAATGGGTATTTTATGTGAGGACATATGTATGCATATTTCATTTTCCTAAATGCTATGTATTACCCACTTTGTTGTGCACTGCAAAGAGTATTCAATTTTTTTTAGATGAAAATAAATGCTACAAATGAATTCTTTTCAAAATTATTTCTTTATGGAAAAGTGCATTTGAATTTACTGTGGATGAAACAAGTGGGATTTTAAAAAGTAAATATAATTGTATTAAAATAACGTTTATTACCCTATGGAATTTAATATAGTTGGTGTGACAGACATTCTATGGACTTTTTAATTTGCTTTGGAATTTAACTCTGCTAAAGTTACGTAAATTGTTTCAAAAAATTTATGGGAAAAAATATTCTCTTCCTTCCTGAATTTTATTGGACTATTTCATAAGTTTGTCACCAATATACAGATATATAAAGTATAAGGATTGCATGAAAGAAGCAATTTTTTTTAGAATAGAACAGAAGTTAAAATAAGTTTGCATAGCACATTTTTTTTTTTGTGGTTGTTACATCTAGGAACAATCAAGAATGAGGCCTTGTTGTGATAGACCTTGTAAAAAGATATAATTATAGACTTACAGCTTAAAAACACAAGAGAGAGAAAGCTTGGGCAAGAGGAACTGAATATAAAACTAAGAACACAGTGATGGTATCATTTTTATGTTATTAACACAATTATTTGGAGTTCTTTGAGATATGGGCATATGATTTTTTTAATTTTTTTTTATTATACCAGGAGGGTATTAGTTGAATTAAATGAGAAAGGAAAAGGAGGATAGGACAGGGAAGAATAAGATAGGAAGGAAGAGAAGTGTATGAAGTGAAGCTGATGTGAAAAGGATCTGTTGCAAGAAGCAGGAAGTTTGGGGGAGGGGGGTGACAAACAGCCAAGAAATACAGAATATATCCAAAATAAAAAAATGGAGAAAGCAATGTTACATCATTATTATTGTCTGAAAGTGCCTGCTGAGGATCTTTGTGCTTGAGTTTCACTGTCCTCTCTCCCAGTGGACAGTCCTTTGGGGTTGGTCCCTTCTTGGATTTTTTGTTGTATGCTCTCACATGGTAAATGATTAGGGAAAACAGGATGCTGTATGTGTTCTAGTGACTTAGTGTGCAGTAGACATCACTTCGGTACATTTCTGAGTGGGATCAGCAGTTTGAGGTAAAGACAGTCTTGCCTACGTTCTTTCTTCCTCTTCTACCAATGTTTGGTATTTGAACAAGAAGAGCCTCAAGAACACTGGATTCACACCCTTTTGAATGTCATCCATCTGTATTAAGGGATCTAAATTAAAATGGCAGATTCACATATCCTGAAGGGATAAGGGCTACTGAAGGACCATAGAATGTATGGGAAGCAAAGAAACTCTGCAAGCTCGGGGACAAGTGAATATTACCTGGGCAGAGAAGAAAAAGTTTATGCAGGCAAGGGGCCTTTGTTTTGACATTGATACTATTGTTTGAGTTACAAACCTTGAGCCCTGCTGGAGATAGGCTCAGAGTCTACAGAGAACCCACCATCCCACAGAGGGGTTGAGCAGGGATACAGAGGATCCCATAGTCCACAGCACAGGTATAGTGGGGCTATAGAGGATCCCTCAGCCCAGAACAGGGGTACAGCAGGAATACAAAGGATCTCCCAGCCCAGAAAATGGTTGAGCGGGGATACAGAGGATCCCCCAGCCCAGAGCACATGTTGAGAGGGGATACAGAGGACATCCCAAGCCCAGAGCAGAAGCTGAGCAGTGGTAGAGCAGTGGTACAGAGGGAACAGAGCCTCAGCCCAGGCATGGGATGAGAGGTGGAGCAGAGGACCCACAAGCCGGGGAGGGTTAGAGCGGGGAGGTAGAGGATCTACAGTCCCCAAGAGGGACTTGTGAGGGGCCAGGGATCTGAGGGCCCAGAGGGAGAGGATGGAGAGACTTAAAGGATCCAAGAGTCCCAAGAAGGGCTAAGAGAAAGAAACATTTGAAGTGCTAACACCCACAGGGCTTGGGGTGTGGTGTAGGGGATGAATGGAGCTACACAATTCACCCTTAAGGCTATAGGTACCCTGTGGGGGCACAGCCAGGTTGAGAGAGCCTATATGGCATAAATGCTGGATTGAGACTAGTGGGGTCTGGGAGAGACCCGTTGAAGGGACTCTTGCTCACTGTAAAACCTGGGAGCAGCCTCCCCTATTTAATCTGAATAACAACAAGGCATGGTAGGAAAACAATAAAATGAGGGCTACATTAGAGACAGAGCCAGGCAGGAGCCAACAACTACTAGGGGGTGTTACAGCTGCTCCTGGGGCTCAAATCTGCCATGGATAGCTATTCCAAATGGAAGAACATGGCCACACACACATATTGAAATATCCTGAACCAAATTGATCCTAAAGGTAGTAAGCTCCATTGTCTAAGCTGAAGCAAGTGAAATTTAGACTACAGATATGCTAATGCTGAAGTGAGAGTAATTAATCTTTGAAACAACACACAGACCCCCCACCCGCACAGAAGTGGGAGATCTACCAGCTGCCACCACTGTCCTCAGCTGACCCAGGTTGGGGAGGCTCCAGAACTTCTTATGCCCTGCAACTGTTGGCTGTACAGGATTCTAGGGTTGGTCAAGGACATGCAGTGGGTGGGTTCCCCCTTCTTGCCCCTCCTCCCTGCCCAGTACCTCTGCATGTTTCATGCTGGCTTGTTGGAGCAAGTGTTGGAAGGGGAAAATGTCTATTCCTGTCACTGTCACAAGACAATCCTAGCTCCTCATGAAGCAGCTCCCTACAATTGGAGGCCCTAAGCTAGTGGGAGCAGGGGCAGGGAACTATATGCCACCAAGTCCAATACTCTCTACACTCCCTGCAGCTCCCAGCTGGAGTGCTCCTAGGCCCCACATCAACCAAGGACAGAAGCAATGGGCAAGTGGGTAGGTCCTCCTTTCCTCACCTGTTCCTTGCTCGGCCTCCCTGGGTGTTCCTCACCAGCCTGGGATTCCAGCCAGATTTCAGACTCTGCAGGGCAGCCAAGCATCAGGCACATGAGCTACACTGTAGAGGAGGGCATGACAGTCACCATATTGGATTTGCCCCTGTGTGAGAGTCAGGGGACTAGCTATAGTACTTAATGCACAAATGGACATCAGTACATGACATAGTGGTAACTTTACTGTTGGAATTAGTGTTTTAGTTTAGATTGTTTTGAGCTGTTATAAATCCATTTCTTACAGTTACAGCTCTTAGCAGTCTTGATTTTTTATATAATTACTGAAAAGACGTAGATAGAATACAAAATTGAGACATACAAAAGGATATCCACATTTATTGAATAGCAATATGAATTATTACAGTGCAGAATGCATATCTCAGCAAGTGCTTGTTAATGAACACGTCACTCTTGTTGTAGTACATATTGGTGTAACTGTGTAGTGATTCACTACTACATATACTCCATATTAATATTCATTTATATGATTCATAAAAACACAACAATTCTCCTCTGTCCTGTTCCATTTTAGGAATTAGAGAAATTAAGCTTCTTTTCTTTTAATTATATCTTGCAGAGGGACTATAATCTCTTAATCTCTATAAAGCTTCTCTCTCTTCCACTACACATTGGCATTCAGTCACACACATCACACAGCCTACATTAGAAACCAAAGTCTACTACTAGATTCAGCTGTGTGCTTTTGCAAACTAAAGGCCAAATTCTCCCATCCATACACATGAGCAGCATCCATGAACTTCAGTGCAAGTCATCTGTGAAAGAGCAGTGAGAATAATTGATTTTTCCATTCCATGACCAAACTAAAATATACATTTAAAAATTGTTTTGGTTTGACCCCTAAGAAGGTAAAGAACAGAAAAAAAAAATGCATTTGAAGATAAATGAATCACTGTATTTTTGAGGAATTTTTCAGGAAATAAAGGGCTAGATCCACAAAGACATATAATTGCCAACCACAAAATGGAAAAAAAAAAAAGATTGTAATAGCAACCTCCTTATATCCTACTGGTTAGGACACCTGAGGTGGACTGTGGCGAGTCCATTGTGCGTACCTAATTCAAAGTACAGATCTGAGCCATCTTGCAGGAAAGTATCTTAAGCACTGGGTAATATTCTGTGGTAAAACTGCCTTGTTTTGAATCTCTTTCACTTTGTATAAATTACTTAAACAATTATTGAACCAGAAGGGGAAAATAGCTTTACTTGCTGCCAATGAATTTTTAAGTAAAAGTGGAAAAGTGTTAACAGGAGAAATGGAGAAATCCCTACCCGAGAATAACTGATCAACCAGCAGCTAGGTTGCTCTTTTAGGAGATTAAGATCTCTATTCAGTGGATTTGAATTTGAGTCTCCTATAGTCTATAGTCTGTGCTATGTGGTGTAATGGTACATAGTTCTTCCTGTTTTCTGATTCAAATCCTGGAAAAGTTAGCACTCCCCCCGCCATTACATTATCTCCCATTTCTCTGGATTCCACAGACTTTATTCCAGGGTTTGGATACTTTAGCGGGGAGTTTCCACAACACAATAAAGAAAGAAAATGTTGAAATAAGGAATGTACAACATTCCTAATCCTGGTAAGTTTGCTCAAGGATTATTACATTCAATAAGAGGAAGCAATATGAGCCCAGAATAATGTCACATCATGAATCAGCCACACTTGTTATAAATGAAGCCTGTTTGTTTTTACTGTCATATGAGCTTTGCCATACGTTACCAATTATCCTCTGTCATATGGTCTCAGAGTTTTACTATTATGTGCAGCATCCAGTATACTAATATAATTCTCAAGTATTTTACAAGAGAAAGCATAAGTCTCCATTAATTAGATATGCATGAGAATCTGATGAAACAAGGCTTTATTTTTTCTGTTCTACAAAAATGCAAAATATTTTATGGGTTTATCTTGCATTTTCTCCTACCCCGAGTCATGTGAACAAAAACAATATGCTTTTTTGTCTTGACAGGGTTTATTTAAGCTTAAATACACTTCCTCTGTAAAGGGTGGTTTCTAGTGAGACAAAAACATTTCTTTTTTTCTTGTCACAGAGAGATAGTGTATTGTTGCCTGGTTGCACATTTGCAATTTTTGCAGAATCCACAGTTCTAATCATGTGGCCAGTTGCTCCACTTTTGAAAAAAAAGGACCACGAGTGGATACTTTACATTCCTTAAAGTAATACACAGACTTGTAGTGATTTTTGAAAATTAGGAACTCAAAATATACATGTGAAAATACCTTAAAGTTTTAAATGGTGCTATCATTAACTCATTGTTTGCTCAGATCTTTTCTTCACATCACCTTTGCTTACTGGAAAAATGCCAGTGAGAATTTCTCTCTCTCAACTGTAATAACTCTGTGACAATCTCATAGATGTCTATGGATAAATTCTCATGAATCCTCGATCAGGCACTTTATGCTGTATTTGAGGCCCCTTCAATGTGTTACAGGTATCATGCAATTAACTGGTTAATTGTGCGATTACCTTGAGACCAGTTACACATGCAAAGTCCTTATCACACAATAAAAAGCTCCAACTAGCTATAAAATCAGACCTCAAAAAGTGTACTAGCTTCATAGCTGGTTGCTATTGAGCTTTAATTTGCACATGTAGCAGGGTCTCTCCTGCAGCTGGGAGCCCCATCAACTGTTACCTCCCAGCTGAGGCTGTGAGTCCTACAATTGCTAGGGACTATCAGTCCCAGCAGCTGCAAGCTTGGGGTCCCAGCAACACCCTGCAGCTGCCAGAAGCCAGAGTCCCACAGATGCGGACACTGGGTCCCTCCAGTGTGCCTCCTGCTGCCAGCATGCAGCTGGGTCCTAGCATCCACAGGGGGTGGCTATGTTTTCCCAGCCCTCAGTGTGCATGAAACTCCCAGAGTGGAAAGATCATGGTTGAGGCAATCCCCACCTCCCCCACCCTGCATCCTGGGGGTGCATGAAAACCCTGGAGTGGGAGGATCCCTGCTTTGGCAATTCACCTGATCCAGGGGTGCATGGGCCCCTCAAATGAGGGGGCTTCCAGCCATGAGAATTTGCTTCTTGTCAGTGCGGGGGGAGCCGGCAGTGCAGGGGGAGCCTGGGAGTAGCCTCCTCCTGCACCTGCAATAAGTCACAATGGGATCTAATGTGCAATTATGTGAATTATGCCCTAGATCCCATTGCATCTTTACCGGCATGTGTAGAGAGGGCCTGAGTAATGCTATGAATAGGGGCAATGGTGGCAGTCCATTGGGAATTTAAACCTTTCCCTAAACCTGGAGATATCAACAAGGACATTTATCTCTCTTTCATTTTCAGTGAGGCAGTCAACATATATTGCATTTAAATGAGTTGATACAAGCAAGAAATTGACTTATTCTTTATATTTTTAAAGAAAAAAAAAGAAAGTACTGTAATACCATTTTTTAAATCTCTTCATACGCTGAAAAATTAGAGAACTTGAAACATGTAATTTGCTTCTCAGTTATGCTGTTTCTTATTGCATTTCACTAATTGTTAACAGTTTTTACTTTTTTTATTTTTCTCATGGTAAGTTCCACTTCTGATTCCAATATTTAAGCTGAATGGGTGTCTATACACATGCTCTGACATGTTCTAATTGGAATGCATTGGATTCTGATTAGAATACTTTATCATTGCCACAGCATTATGTGTATATGCCCCTGCAGGTTTAAAAATGCCACTGGGCCCATTAAGTTAAGCTTATCAATTGACCTTTAGTTAAAGCATTCCATGACCATTTTTAAGCATGTAGGGGCTTAATACACATGACGGTATTTTAATTAAAGTGGCTTTCCAGCAACCGCTCTAATTAAACCCCACCTCCCCCAGTCCCAAGCATGTGCAGCCAGTGTTTCTTAACCTTTTCAGTTCTGTGACCCCCTTATTCAAGGTGAAGCATTTTTTCCAGTTCTCATCCAGTTCACTTTGACTTAAAAATAGGAGTGAAAAAGTCATCCCTTATAGCACTAGCAAGCCAAATTCATTTGTTTGTTTGAGAGACTGATATAACACACTTGATCTTTACCAGAAGGAATATACAGGGAACAAGGGGTTTGGGGCTTGGTTTTTTTCCCTTAGATTATAATAAAATTTTCAGAGTTGAATAGCACCACCCCTACCATAATTGTCAATTGTGATGATATGATGTGTAGCCTGAAACACTTAAAGGAGTGTTTCAAGGCCAGAAACAAGCTAATTCTTTTGTATTCAATTAAAAAACCACAAGAAAGCCTTGAAAGTAGGTTTTTGAATATTAGAAGGATTCCATTTATTCAGCTATTGCCCCCACTGAATCTAACTCCTTTGTTTCTCTAATGACTATCTCAGAGGTAGGAAGTTCTAACTATGGGGGCGGTGGGGGGGCATGCTCAGTAAGAACATCCATCCTACTGTAGCAGAAAGCCCCTTTTCCTCTTGCCTGCATTTGCTCTCCCCTCTTTGAATATGTTTTTTCTCTTCTACCTTTTCTTCCTTCCTCTTTCTTTCACTTTAAGATAAGGAATTGTGTTTTAAAATTTGTGTGTGTGCATTTTGTACCTCCCCTTGTATTTTGGTATTTTTATCTATTTGTGTGCCATGACATTACTTTTGTAGCTTATATTTTATACTCCTCACCTTTTAACTTCCAACTATAAATGTGTTTAGTAACAATGTTAACAAGGGCAGGAGTCAAACTGCCACTTCCCTGTATCAGGCGGGCCCCAAAAAGAGCAAGTGAATCAGTGATTGAATGCGTAACACAGTAGCAGACAGTAATTAACACCTAGGGAAACCGCAGATCAACCAAGGGAAGAAATCAATAGAAGACAATGTAACAACCAGGAAATCTCTAAACGTCATTGTTTGAGGGCTAGAAGCCCTGGTCTGAGTTAATCAACACTGGGGACCAACTTTTGGGATGAATATCTCCAGATCAACCGCTCCCAGAGCCCTATTCAAAATTTATCAACGGACTCCCAAACCTGCACGTACATGCGGATGACCCCTGGGCTGACAGATGCCATTCAGTAGCCACCGAGGGGGAAGTCCCACGAAGGTCAACGACCCCTGGATTGGGCAAACCAGACACCTGGGGAGTCACCAAATTCTGCCAAGACAGATAAAAAGCAGTGCAAAGTGACCCTCAGTGGCGCCCTCTTGATCTCCAACTTGACCAGCACCCGACTTGTCCAGCCAGAAGGACCAGCCGGTGACCCCCTTCTGGAAGATAATGCCACGCTGAAAGAAGCCTCAATGTTGGACTCCAGAGCCTGTGGGACAGGTATACCTGACTCTTGTAGCTTGCTACTGTGTATATGTGCATGTGTGTGTGTGTGGGGGGGGGGGGGACCAGCCCCAAGGTTTATGATTTAACTTCATTACAGTGCTTCAATCCGCCTAATAAACTAGAATTTTAAGGATCCCAAGTTGGACATTTGTAGCTAACACTACTTAAAACTTTTGGTAAGGTGTTTCCACACTGCAGTTGGAGATGTTATTACATCATGTTTAGCATAACTGACCTAGCTCTTGGCTAACAACCTAAGATCACAAAAGCATCCCAAAAGCCATTAGCTGTACAAGCCCATCTGGAATTCTGGTACCCAAGGGGCTAACTTCTGCTGAAGTCTGTCATAAAGGATTTACTGCTTTTGGTACACAAGATTCATAGATTAAAGGCTTTGGAAAGGATGTTATGGAAGGTCACATGTAATGTGGCCTTACCCCATTGGATATGGTTTCTAAACTTGAGGACAATCTGTCCCAAAGGAAACAGTGAGGGTAAGTAGTGTATCATAGAAAAGTACATTACAAGTGAAGGAAAACACAGCTCTGTTATCATCCTACTGTGTGGCTTGAAAGCACTTTCAACTGGGTTGCTCCTTAATATTGTTTTTTTTTTTTTATTGATTAATTTTTGGATAGTTAGAACAGAAACCATATTATGTTTAGGGTTGTGTCATCCTAATATAACCCTCTTGATGGGAACCAGCTACTTTTACTTTGCTGTTACTAGCTATAAGTATCTCAACATTTAGAAAGCTTGCTGTTTTTGTTATTTTTGTGTTCTCGTAATAACTTTGCTTACCTATGAGCTGATATACACACTTCCCAGGTTTGTGACTTTAAAATGTCCAGAAAGTTTTAATAAGAAAATCCAGTTGCATTAGCTCAGAGGTATCTGATTAATCAGAGATAGGCTTGCACCTCAAACTCCTTGATCTGCAAAAAGAAGGGGTGATCAGAAGCTTTGAATTTTATTAACTGGATAATATCTATTTCTTCAAGTCACAGTTTCTTGCAAGTATATATATATATATATATATATAATCTGCAAGAAACAGTGACTTGAAGAAATAGATAAGTTCTGACAAAACTCTTATTAGGAGGCAAAGAAATTTTCAGATCCAGGATGGAATTTCTGGTTAGATGCAAAGACCACTACAAATAGTCAATAGCCCAATTGTTAAAGCAGTCCCTGAGGATGTTTATATATGTGCTATGGGAGTGGGGAAGCATGGGGGCGCTTTAAATTAGAACCGCTCTAATTAAAGTGCCCAGAGCATCATGTGTATCAGCATCCTTGCACTGAAAAATGGGGGTCAGGGCTCGTTGAATGAGCTGTAGTTAAAGTGCCCCCAACCCCATTATTCAGTACAGGGACAGTGATACACATAACATTGGAGTCCTCTGGAGCATGGTACATTCCACGCTACAGCAGACTCAATAATCAAGTCTGCTGCAATGGGCTTTAATTATTGTGCATTGGAGCAGCCTCACTGCACGTGTATCAGTGCCCTGAGATGAGGGAGACTGCTCTCAATCCCTGATCTGCTAGATGCAGATGCTTGAGTTAATCATTGGTCTTGCACATCATAAGAGGTTACCTTAACCAAAAATTACTGTGTATTTTAGGGTCTTTCTCAGTCTTCCCTGTTGTGGTTGATTCACTTTGTACAAATAGTAAAATAGTCCTTGGAGAAGGGACTTGAATCTGAATGTCCTTCATCCCACCTGTGACCTACACACAGGGACTTTGGTTATTCTGGGGTTGGGCTTGCTTCCATTTTCTGACAGATCTTGGTTAGAGCATGATGAAGAAGAGCATTTCTGAAATCTTCATCTGTTTCATGAGACGATAAAAATGTTACCTACCCAGCTTTTGTGGCAAGGCCATGATATTTAATTTCCTATCAATCAATCAATAGACATATATATTATGTTCCACTCCACTGGAAGGCCATATTGGCTTTTAAGGCTCCATTATACCTTGGAGGCACAATGCTTTTAGAGTCTGCAGGCTACTTTCATTTCTAAGTCTTCCTGGTCAATGTGTAAGGGGAATGAAGAGTAAGACTAAAATACCTTAAAGGAGCTAATATTGTTAGTGATGATAGTTATGAGTATCTTCTCTCTCTTTTTGTGCACCTCTGTGTTGGTACAGAGGTTGGTTTTCACACTGAAAACATCCATATTTCCACTCTTTTCAGTTTTCCCCCCTGTATCTTCTGTTCACACACAATACTGTTTCAGTTCCTTTTCATCATCCACCATTTACTGTTTTATGTCTTTTAGGACCATCTCTTATTTTTCTAAAGTCAATAAGGAGAATGTGGCTCAACTTAGTTTATCATATGCTAGGAACTATGTACATATAACCAGAATAAAACTTTCATCAATTTAGAAAGAATTATGTTTTCACTTCTCTGCCTTTAATTGTGGGGTACATTTCACATAGTTAATAACATAAAACTGCCAAGTCAGTTCCTTTATATTGAATTCAGTCATTGCTCACTCAATTTTTTATGATTTTTTTGATAGTTGACACTGATTGCATGCTTTATACTCATCTAAGGAGAGACACGTCTTTCAATTTTGTCTGGATAAACTACTATATACTACTAACAAAGAGAGAGGAAAAGAACTGAGATGCCTATATAAAAAATGTACAATATATTATCTTTTGATTTAACTCCAGAAAATATGGGTAATGATAATTGTCAGATTTAAAAGGTGTGAGGAGACTTCATTAGTTGTACTTCAATGCCCTCAACATACAGAAGGGCTAAGTGTTTTTCCTATTCATATAATATTTGCCTATGAAGGTAAATGAAAGGTATAAGATAATATAATAATAGGCACCCTGATGTATGGAAAGTAACACTGAAAAGAACTAAGTCTACATATGTCATATTCTTCAGCTTTGAGGATTGGCTTTTCAAACACTAAGAAATGGCATAAATCTGTTCCCATTAGTCTCAGTGATAAAAGTTCCAGTCTTATCAGAGTTAAGTCAGTGCTTTTGAATATGTACCCCTTGTATCAAGTAGCCCCCAAATAAACTTCTATATTATTTTGAAACAATCAAGAGATATATGATTAAGGCACAACTTAAAACACACACACACACACACACACACAAAGATAGATAGATAGATAGATAGATAGATAGATAGATAGATAGATAGATAGATAGATAGATAGATAGATAGATAGATTAATTAAGGATATTTAGTATTCTTTCCCTTAAAAATGAAGCTATACACATTTCAAAAGCATAAGAAAAAGGGGCTGGTTTAAGAGCTATATAAAATTCCCTGCCTATGTGCAGCTTGTATAAAATCTGTTTACTTGTAACATTTCTCATTTAAGCAGCCATTCCTTTTATCATGTAAACATCAAGGTTTTCCTGAAGCCAGAGGCTTAGTGAAGAAATGGAGTGAATGCACTTATCTCAGTGTAATTTTGTTGCCCTGATTTTTTTAACCCTCTGGCATTTGTGTTATGATAGTGTGTAAAAGAAACAGGGGGTAAATCATGATTTTAAAACCATTTCTTTTATTTAAAATAAGATTAGTAATCCTGGCCAGTAGGGGATTGACATTGGAATAGAATCGCTACTTAGAGATTAAGTGAATCTCTCTGGAGAAGAGGGGTCGGAAAGCTTCATCTATTTTGTGTGTTATTAAATCAGAAACCTGGGCTACAGATAATGTGAAATGTGTGTATTTTATTAATCTTTAATTTCAGAGCAACGCTCCACCCGCTATCACAGTTTGTGTATACAACATTAACAAAGACATATATGTTCAGCAGTGAATGTCTTTTTGCGATATTGATTATCTCGGAGGTGACACATCTCATTTTACAAATAATTTAATAAAGCTGAGATCAGATGTGCGGGGAACCATTCTTTTTATTCACATAAACTAATGTAGAAAAGGTTTACTCAGTAAAATCATGCTCAGTATACAACACATCACACTTATCTGAAGCTTTTGCAGTTTATGTGCAAACACTTTCAGCAATCTAATGTTAGAAGTAGGCAAAAGTGAATAGAGACTTAAACAGAGTTACCCCAAAATACCTCAATAACTTAAACAATAAAAAGTATGTTGAATGATAAAAAAGTGTTTAAAACACTTAATAATCAAACATTCAAAATATTAAGTACTTAATAACAGGAAAAAATCTGTTAATATCTGTCTTACAAAATGCTAATTGCTACAGGTGTTAATGAAAGCTGGAGCATATTCATAACCCCCCCCCCCCCAAACTTCAAAGATGCTCTTATCCACATCAGTCAAAGTAATCCTACAGTAAAACATTCTTGAAAAGGGAATGTGCCAGGTTTGGATAATGTCAATGAGTAGAAAAAAATGTTCTAGGAAATGCCATACCAAATGAGTTATAAAAATAGTATGTGCTTCTCAAATAAGAATCTCAAATAGTTCATAAACATTAAGGGCCATATTTTACACAACAGCAAATTGAGTTAAGTGACTTGATGAAGATGAACCCAGTGAATCAAGTTGCAGAATAAGCAACAGAAGCCAATCTGTTGTAATCACTGGCCCTTCCTTGAGGCTAATACAAACGATGCATTGCTGATTCAAATTCACTCCCTCTTGAGATAATGATCAAACATGCTGTCAGTCTGCTGTAGAAGTATACCTTATGCTTAGGCCACAGTTTATACAAGGAAGCCCTGTCTGAAGAGTGTATAGATGTGTATATGTTTTCTAAATAATTTGACAAAAGACAGACTGGCTTGAACCTGACTAACAGTTATGTTCCTTTTTTGCCTGCCACCTTAACAAAATGTACGTGCTTTGCCCCGATACCCTGCTTGCACATTGGCATTCTGCATCTGGCAATCACGATCAGTCTTATCCTCAGTATTATTCCTGTACAGATTCTCAAAGCAGTTAACCCTCACTTTGGAGTTATAGGAGCACTGGACAAGTGTTCTGCATACAAAATTTAACAATATATATTTTTTCAAAATGTGGTGTTCCAATTGAAAAAGCCAAAGAGAAGAAAATAAACCTAAAGAAAAGTGTGACAAATATAAATGTAGTAAAGTTGTTAGAGGAAATTTACACTGATGAGTGAATTCACATGGAAAGACTTTCATTTCCTGCAGAAGTTGATTAGGATACTTAAATGTATCCTCATGAAGTTATAATTGTGTTTTGATCAGAAGGATCACAATGTCTCAGATGAAATGTGGTTAAGAAAATGATAATTCAACATTATGAGTCTTTGTGTAACTTCAAGGAGACAACTGTAAAGTCCAGATAATCAGTTGCTTGTTATAACATCTAAACAAGTTAGTGAGAAAGTATGATGACCTAAAATGTGCTTTTAATGAAGGGGTTCATAGAGAGAAAGAAAAACAGTAATGGGAGAAGGTTATTTGATTTTTAATTCTCAAAACCAGAAAGGAATAAATTATAACCCCTAGCCACTTCCCTCTAATAAGAACAAAGAAGAAACCTCCTTTTTACCTAGAATGAATGAAGAGCATGAAAGTTACCTTGTTAAAAGTGTAAGATAATTTAGTAGCAAAAAGGCACCCTTTAATTTAATGAAAAGAAGTATTCCAACCTGCAAACTTTCTGAAGTTAGGATATATTCTTAAAAGGTGCTTCAGGCCAGGGTTTGTTTTTCTTTTTTCACTGGTACATTAGGTGTATTATATTTTGGCAGGCAATTTCTTTTCCTTTTTTAATACGAATTAGACAAATCCCGCAAGGTTTGGTTATCCTTTTGCTGGAGTAAAATGACAGTAATTTCACTGAAGTCATTTGTGTTTTGATGCTATAAAGCCAGTGTTAGAAACCAGAGCATTGGGTTCTCAAAAAGGATGAGACATTTAAAACAAATAAAACATATAGTAAACGATACATTATGCATCTCTATTTGTTTTCTAATTCAAACTACCCTATTAAACAATTCACTTTCATTTCATACAGTTTAGTACATTCAGGATAGCCACAGAAGATACTTTTAAACACTACACTCATTTTCAGATGACCTATATAAAGCCAAAGTGTTTTTATGGCACTAGGGCTTGCAGGGGGGAAAAAAATGTCAAACAAATTAAATAATGTAATTAGTAAACAGTGACTTCATATATCTACAGTGCTTTGAACACAAAAAGGGAAGATCTTCTGGTTGTGGCAGTAAGAGATGTAGGAGATCTGCTTTCAATTATGGCTATATTACTTTGGGCAATCCATTTACATATAAATTGGGATCTGACCTATGAATCTATGGAAGGGGGTAAGACTCCCTCTATACCTTCAAGGTTCTCCCAGGAATTCTATTTTGGTGTACAGAACTCAGCAGGTGCTGCAAAATTATTTAACTTCTCCCTTTTCCACTTCAGAGCAGGTAGGAGCAGGATTACACAGGAAGCAGGCCTGACCTCGGCTCTGTTTCACTAGTTCCTAGCCAGCAAAACTGAGCCAGCATTACTGTCAATGGATAGAAATAAATGACACCTGTCCTTTGCCTTTTGGTCACCATAAAACTTTTTTGGTGACACAAAGTCAAAACAAACAGACATCGTTGTTGTGCCACAAATGCCCCAAATTTGTGGCTGCAACTAAAGTACTAATATATGCCACTATTTAGTGATGGACATCTATTTGCTTTGTGGTGGGAGCTGACTGCACTCTCCAGCCACCCCAGGCAGGTACTCCAGGGGAGCTGATCCTGTGCACTCTGGGAATTCACATTGAGTATCAAGCCCCTCAAACCTCATGAATGCTTGCAAAGCTCTTACAGAGATGCACCCTGGGGAATCATGGGGTGTCTCTCTCTAAGTGGAAAAAGCAGGGTTTCCTCCTTACAAAGATTATCCAAAGATCCTGGAAATGTATCTCCAAAGGGGAGGAAATTTGGGTTTGCCCACTTGTAGACATGCCCCTGGAGATCCTGGAGGCATTTCTATATGTGAGGAAAGCTGAGGTTCTCTGCTTACAGAGATGTGCCCCCAGGATTTCCAGGGGTGCATCTCTATAAACAGGGTTAGCCTAGATTTCCCATTTACAGAGACATGCCCCTGGCATATCTGGGGATACATTTCTGTAAGCCAGGAGGCCCTGGCTTTGCTGCTTGCAGAGACACACTCAGGGAATGTGTGGGCGTGTCTCTGCAAGAAGGAAACACCAGCTTTCCTCGTAATTGTATCCGTGTAAGAGGGGAAAGCTGGGTGCTCCTGTAGCTTGAAGGGCCCTATCCTTAGCAGGAAGTCCTAGGGTGTGCAAGACCCAGGAGAACGTGTCACCCATTGTCCTGCAAGATCAATGGGTGGGACAATGGACCACATGTGTTTTATCCAATGAAGCAGATCAGCTGTGCCAGGATGTGTCCAGCTGATCCACTACATTTAGTGACTTTTATTTCTTGCCAGTGATTCTCAACCAGGGTGAAGCAACACCATGGGGGGGGGAGGGGGCTTGAGATCCTTTCAAGGGTGCTGCAGGGTGCCATGAAATGTTAGCATTGTTAGGTGTGCAAATGTGATTCATAAGGTAAGCACAGAGATTTCAAATGGGAATGCACAGAGTTTAAAAAATTTTAACTTGTTGGGAGTCATTCTGAATTCTTTGCGACATAAAAATTGCTCTATTTTTATAGTAAAAAAAATATGGAAAACTAAGAGCTGGCATTTTCCAAGAGGTGCCTTGAATCTAAATGCTTAAGAACCATATGCCATTAGGGAACCAGTTGTGGCTCTGAGGTATGTGGATAACCCATGTTACCCATTGCTGGGCTATCCCTGAGGAGGCAAAATTCATGTACCATTTCTTGGTCACAGGTAATGTAGATAATAATCCAGCTCTTAATCTCTCTGTTGTTTTGTTTTTTTTGTCTGTGAAACTAAGATTTCCTCATAGACATTATGAAGATAAAAATGTTAGCACCTGTGTGGTGGTGAGGTGCTATTGTGATGTGGGCCACAAAAGCAGGTAGATAAATTCTTAGTTTCACTGGTTTTGAGATACTACAGCATCGGTGAGTTAGAAGTAGGCAAATAATATAGGCCAGGGTTAAGAAACCTTTTGCTGGCATAGGCCACCCTTTGCAATCAGGCCCTTATTGTGGGTCATAAGTCTCCACCCCCTAGAGTGACCATCAACCTGTGCTTCTGCTCGCTGCTGATCTCTATTCCCTCTGCAGTGAGGGTAAGTGCAGACATCGATGAACAGCAGGCTCTGCAACATAGGGAAGTGTTGCAGAGGGGATGGGCAACCCAACACAACTCTGAATCATTGATCCCCAGGGCCACATCAGACCTGCATGTTTGCAAGAGTCAAGATTTGAGATAATTGACTCAACAAACTTGAAGTGGTAAGGGTAGAACAAGAAGGGTTGGTAGGATGAGGCTGACCAGCCTTGGAGCCTTCATCACACTGCTGGCTAGATACCAAGCTGAATCTTGTTAGTGCATTGTGTTAAGTGCTGAAATTTGAATATTTTAATGTGTAATCAAGGATTGACAACCTACAACATGTGGGCTGGATCCAACCCACAGGAGGTCTGATCCAGCCCATCTGTAGTCAGAGCATTTTCATCCCAGCTTGTAAATAGTTAAAAGATGTAATGGTTACAAGTTACAAGAATGTGCAGAAGATACAACTCGGAGGGCACCTGTACTCAAGATGCAAACAGAGCAGTAGCCTAATAATACTGTGCCTCATTTCCCCAAGGTGTAAAGATGTCTATGTGTGCATGCCTGTGTGTGCATGTATAGCCAAGATTTGCTAAGAAGTTGAATTCAGTTGAACTCCCACATTCTGTGGTGTATGTGTGAGCATGCAGCAAAACACAACTGAGATAGACATACATACATACATATATATATATACACACACACAATATGTGGGAGTTCAACTTAATTAAAATCCTTGGCAAATCTTGGATCAAAGACAGCAGAGGAGAGCAAAATAGTATTTCTACATTCAGCTAAATTCAGAATCAAGGCTCTATAAAATGGTGCATAACTAGTTATGATAAAAATATTGAATTTTATGTAACTGCATATATAATTTTCTCCTTGCAGTCATAGTCAGCTGCCATTTATAACCCTGTGAGACAAAAGTATTGCCAAAATATTAAACTAATTACAGATATTAAAACAAATATAAGTCTTCAAACTCTTGGTTGCCTTTTTTCTTTCTTTGAAGATTGCTTCTTCTTGTTATTATGGATACCTATAACAACTTTTAATTTGAATAATTCAGAACTCTTCATTTAATTTATATTATGTGTCTTTCATGTTGTTGCACTGTTGTCTTTGGGTTTATAATTGATTTTTTGTTGTTGTCAAACACTTTGAAACTTGTGAAAAGTACAGCATAAAAAGAATAAAAAATGGCAGTCATAATAAAAAGCAGAGATATTTTATTAAGGAGAATCTTTCATGGAATTTAATTTTGTGATTTTAGTATTTTCTGAACAATTACAATAGCATTAGTACCAGGTTCATATGAAAGCAGTGGTGTGTATTTGTAGAACAAGCATGGAAAATGTCACAAATATATGCCTTTGATCTCAATGACAGAAATAAATTTGCTAAGGACACAGTAACATTAAGCATGTTTAAACTGACCCATATTGCTTGCAATGCAGGTAGGATATTTCTCATTTGATAAGGCCATTTAAATTTAAGGAATAAATGAAATTAAGTTATGTGCATAATACATATAATATAATTTGGCGCATTAACACTTACAGATGTAGGTTAATATTTTATTTGCATATATCCCCTAGTTTGTCCTGTTCTGCAGTTGAATTTATCGCAAGTCTGCAGGCATGGCTTGCTGTTCAAAATGGACATGAACAATTAAGTTTTCAGTCAGAAGTACAGTGAACGATTCCACTCAAGCTGCATTTACTAAGTCTATCATAGCTGCATTGATAAGGCTCAAAGAAGTTCAAGTGTGAGAAATCTGAAGTGGAGATGCAAATCTCATGCTTGGTTGGTATTTTGTTATCTAAGAATATGTTGATCCTGAGTGGCATCAAACTAGCTTTGCTATCAGGGTAAAAACTCTTTTAGAAGTATGCTAAATCCTTTGGCTGTATTACTATTTTCTTATCGTTATAGAGAACTCAAATAAATTTGTTAATGCTATGATGATTATAGGAATACAGTTTTCAATTTCACATGCAGGGTTGGAAACAGCTCATTAATATTCCAAGTTTGTGCCCCAAATGTCATAGATTTATGTCTAACATCCTGTCAGACACTGTTTAATCACTTTTCATCAAATAATTCAGTTGGATAAATTGTACTTTCTATTTTTAAATGAATCATAAATGCCTTCAAATATTCTGGCGGCATTTTATAACATTCAGCTCACTGTATACTCCTTGTGTGCTGAAAGGCCCCACAATGCTACAAAATATGTATTTAACAAAATACATATATGTATTTAACCCTAAAATATGTATTTAACAAAAATAGGAAATATATATATTAGTAATATAGACCCATAAGGAAACAGGATTGGAAGAACCTCAAGAGGTCATCTATTCCAACTCCTGTTCAAGTCAGGAACATCCATGTATAAACCATCCTACCCAAGTGTTTGTCTAACTTGCACTTAAAAACATCCAATGATGAAGATTGTACACCTCTCTATGTAGTCTATTCCAGTGCCTGACAATGCTACAATCATAAAATCCTTCCTACTATCTAACCTATATATTCTTTTTTGTAATTTTAGCCCACTGCTTCCTATCTTGTCTTCTCTGATCATGGAAGAAAAATGATCTGTATCTTCTTTTTAACAGCCTCTTTTTGTATTTGAAGACTAATTGTTCCTCAGTATTCTCTTCGCTAGTATAAATGGGCATGTGTAGATGAAATAGGGGCCCTAAATTGAAGCGCTGGGTTTTAAAAAACACCACTTCAATTTAGGGCTGAATAAAGCCCTGTGTCGAGGACATACCACGCTGACTTACCTACCCCTCCAGCAAGGAGTAGAGGGTGAGCTGCTGGCAGGTGGAGGGGTCCCTGGGCTGCAGGCAGGGGCTGTTGCTTCCCTCCGCACAGCAGTGACCCCCCACCACGTGGCATCCATCCGCAGGCATCTGGTTCGGGTGGTCCAGGGGGGCACCACAGCAGTGGAGAGAAGCACTGGGCCCCCAAGCAGTTCAGGCAGGCACGCAGGCTCCAGGGGGAAAAAGAAGAAAAAGATCAGAGGCTCGCTGCTTTATTGGGTGGAGCTGCTTTCCTGGGCTACTTCCAGGCTACCTGCAGGGCTTCCTGCAGAACTGCATGGAGCCTGGTGCTTCACTCTCCGGCTATAGGGACAGCAAACTAAAACTCCTTGAAGGAGCTTTAGTTTGCTGTGCCCCAAGTCATTTAATGTGCATTACACCTCCGAATTTCCTACAGTGTAATGCACAATACGATACCGAGGCATGCAAACACTGACACCATTAAAGCAGTGCAAAAGCATTTAGCCCACTTTAAAGTGTCATACACACATGCCCTCATTTCATCTACACACAGACAATAATTCTAGATTATTCCAACTTCTCCTCATGTCAAGATAACTGGATTTTAATACTTTTGTTGCTCTTGTTTGTATTCTTTTCAGTCTATTCACATTTTTCTTAAACTCCAGTGTCCAGAACTCTGGGTGAGGCCTGATTGATCAAAGCTGAACACAGTAGAAGAATCATTCTTGTGACCTACGTAAAACATCCCTGTTAATACATACAGGTTGCAGGCATGTAATTAGCTTTATTTATTTATTTATTTGCAACAATATTACAAAACTGATTCGAATTCAGTTTGCAATCCACTTGAAATCCACTAAATGTAGTATTTTGCACTTATCCCTGCTGAATTTCATCCTAATTATTTCAGGCTGTATTTCAAATTTATCAAATCCTAATCCTGTTTTATGAATGTACACTACTCTATTCTACCCAGCATGGTGTTTTCTAAAATGTAGGTAGACAAGGTTCTTTGGATAATGTGATATCTTTTATTAGACCAGCTAAATAGTTGGACAAATTGTTATTTGCAAGGTTTCAAACACAAACACCCTTCTGTAGGCATATGGAGAGTCTGATGTTGTTTTGTGTTCTTCTGGATGAAATAGAAGCCAATATGCAAAATACAGGTCTGTGAAAATGCAAATGTGTGGCAGTAGATCAGGCCAGCCCTGTTAATGTGCAGGGACTGACAGAAGTTAATAAATCCACTTTGGAGCACTATCACCTGAACCCCTATTACATGAGGGTTAATTTGCTATCCGATCAGCCACTTTTAAAGTGCTCTGCAGCCATGCACTTCTGTCACAGCATGGCTATAGAGCACTTTCAGGAGGCCAATTATATGAAAAAAGTCACTTCTGCCAGCACTAGGTGCGGCCGGTGAACTCAGGCTGGTGGGGTGGTGGAGTGTGCCAGGGGAGCAGGGGGAGGGAAGGGGGCAGGGTTTGCAGCCAGCCAGGCACTCTGGCTGGTAAAGTGGAGGCTACAGACCACTCCCCCCACACACTCCCAGAAGGCTGCAACCCCCCCGGTGTCCAAGGTGGTCAGGAGAAAATATGTAGAAGTCCCATGGATTTGTGTATCCTGCTCTATGTAGATGATTTTCCCAAGCCATAGTGATCTCAGGAATGCCTCAGGCCTCTGGCAGATGTGCAAGTAAAGGTGCCATGGAGTCTGATGTGAAATCTTCACAATCATGCTTCCTACCATACCACATGTGCATGGCAGGAGATGTGATTGTGGGATGGAGCATCAGATCCCAGGTGTAGTGTACTCCCACTGTCTAATTAAGCAGTCTATTAAAGCACCCTCCCATCCACCCAGGAGCACATGTATAGTCACACCTAGTTTTGGAAGTAACATATTTTTGTTTGCATATTTATTTTGTTACTTCACCCAATAAACCTCACTCACAGGAAGTTACACACACACACTATTACAACACATACAGTTTATCATAGGAGTGTTTCTATACAGGACAGTAATTCCAAAGAATTATTAGAATGCATTCATTCTAAAAGTCATATGATTAAGTAGTTAAGTTATAAAGTTAGGCATGTGAACAAGAGTGGACCAAAACCAAGAATTTGTTGTTGCAAAAGGTGCTGATGTTTGGAAATTGTTTCTGTTCCATTTCAGAATGAACCAGCTTTTTAAAAGTTGTGAGAAACAGAGTACCATATTTACTGAAATATAAGATGACCCTAAATATAAAATGACATCCCCAAATAATTACATTTTATATATGGCATACAAAAAGCTAGAACTCTTGATTCCAAAATGATACCTTTTATTAGACCAAATGGAAAATGGCAAGAAAATTGTCCTTTTCTGCAAGCTTTTGGGATTGAAGTCCCTTCATCAGGCTCTGGGAAAAGTGTAAATGGTGTAAGATGGTAAAAAGTCCCCATAGGTAGGAAATAAACTTCATTTTTGCACAAAGGGAGCTGAAGATGGAAGGCTGTCCCTCTGGGTCCATGAGAGTGTCTTTGTGAGCTGTGTTGAGTAGCTCTTTGATGTGTTGATCAGGTAGAATTCCTTCCCTGGAGGTGTCAGATGGCAGGCAGGGAGGTGAAAAAACGTCCTTGTTGTTCTGCAATGAAGTTTAAAATCCAAAAACGGCTAAAATTCGGCATCTTCCATGTTTCAGGGGTGTACTTGGTAGCTGTGTTGCTCTGAGGCAAAAAGACATACAAAAAACTAGAACTCTTGGTTCCAAAATGATACCTTTTATTAGACCAAATGAAAAATGGCAAGAAAATTGTCCTTTTCTGCAAGCTTTCGGGATCAAAGTCCCTTTGTCAGGCTTTGGGAAAAGTCTAGATTCTCACAAAGACATTCTCATGGACCCAGATGCCCTTCCACCTTCAGCTCCCTCTGTGCAAAAATGAAGTTTATTTCCTACCTATGGGGACTTTTTACCATCTTGTACCCTCTAGACTTTTCCCAAACCCTGATGAAGGGACTTTGATCCCGAAAGCTTGCAAAAAAGGACAGTTTTCTTGCCATTTTCCAGTTTGTTTAATAGAAGGTATCATTTTGGAACCAAGAGTTCTAGTTTTTTTTTATGTCTTTTTGTCTCAGACCAACACAGCTACCAAGTGCACCCCTGATTTTATATATGGGAAATTTATAAATTTGTTATAATTTTCCATGTATAGAATCTAATTATTGGGGATTTGCCTTGAATGTGCCCCTCCTACTCCTACAGCAGGGAAAATAAGGCAGGTTGCAGCTTTGCCTTCTACCCTCAATTTCTCTCCCCTGCAGCACCTTCCCTTCAATACTGTCAGATCTTGCTTTCCCTGACCACATGGAAGTGAAGGGCAAAGTTGAAACCACCAACTTTGAACTAAACATGGCTATAGCATCTGCAGGCTTAGTTTATCCAGAATTGATGTTTTTTACCTTTTTTAAATTGCTACAAGTTTCAGCACAGGCACTCCATAAATACACTTTTAATTAGCACTTTGGCACCTACTTAGAGAGAGTACAAACTATGCATGGTATTAGTTAAGAACCAAAGGACTTGATTTACCATATAGTTCATTGGATGTCAACAGTATTTCAAGTCACAGCTCAGTACTGCTCAGGGTGTGTGTATACTCCAGGTATCCCACCTCAAAAGATACATGTGCTAATTAGCCTCCCACTTACAACTGGAACTGAGTGTTCTTGTCATGAGTTCTGGGATCCTCCAAAAATTAATATGCAGATAAGGCACAGGACAACCTGGTCTGACTCCACCTATGGAGGATGGGGCCACACTAATTATGTGCCAGGCTGAGAGGGGTTAGAAGAGGGATTCTGGGTGAATTGTTTGGGGCCCCATTTGGTGATGTTTGCCAGACATTTAATGCTGATGAAGAAACAGGAATAACTGGAAATGGGGGGAAAAAAAAGGCATAGCTCAGCTGTCGGAGTGAAGAGGAAGTTGAAATGTATTCAATATAGCAGCTCACTGTGACTTGAAATAGTCAGTACTGAGGGGAACTGAGCACAGTGTGCATACCATATAGCATAATCAGATGTGCTGCACTAACCTATCTTTGTGATAGGTTCCTACCAGTATGTTTGTCCAATATGGGCAATGTGTTTTATAGTCATGTTCAGTGTTGGCTGCATTTAATAAACTTCATATTTGTTTCTATTACTGAGCACATGCTGCTTTTGGCAGCAATTTAGTGATAGACAATGTATTTAATGAGGTTTTCTTGCATGTAATGTAAGACAGGGGCTTTTTCTCTTATGCTGATTGGGGGAAAAACTCATTTTATTTTCAAGTAAATACAGTAACAAGAGTAGCTCATTGACTAAGCCACTCACTTGAGCGGGGGGGGCATCTTGAACTTCAAGTGCCTGCACTGCCTGATTGTAACAGAACCCCATTTAGTCCCCAGTATAAGGAGGAAGAGAAAGGGTCTTTTAGGAGGGACAAAACAGATTGGTAGGACTACACTGAGAAGAACTGACCTCAACAGTTAGAGGCAAAAGGTCTACAGCAGTAGCAGATAACAGAACTCATGCCAGAGAATGCCAGTCCAAAAAAGCTGGCAGTAAGCAGCCTTGGAAAAACCTGATTGCTAAAGTTCAGTCAGGACAGAAGGCAAGATGGGACTAGCCAAGAATTATACAAAGAATGAATGGCAGGTTTAAGAAAAGGCTGGTGCAAGGAAAGAATACACAAAGGCTGAGAGAATACAACAATACAACAATACCCAAGGATGGGTAACAAACTCTAACAGATATTTCAGAAGGGAAGATCAGCTGTAAGAGACGGCATGCTAGGAGACCCTGAGGCATGCTACACCCTGTCTAGAAGGCTCTCGCCCTCCAGGTATCTGTCCACTGATAACAGCAAGACAGCCAGGCAGACAAGTCAAGTGGGGAAAAGGGAACAGGGAGAGAGAAATTTAATTTGTACAGAAACCCATGGACTGCACTGTACATGGAAAAAGGAATGGATATTATTTAAACAATGGGGAACAGTACCAAGAAAAGGGTTTCAAGTCCCTTCTCTGAATCAGGCACAGAAGGTAATTGAGTCTTCAAGTCCCAGCTGAGCATTGTTATCATTGGGGTCTAGCTCTGGTGAGAAATTTCATTTTGGAGTGAAACAAATTAGCATGTTCTGATGCAAGTTCACTGCAAAAATTCTCAAGCAGATCCTTACCTGAGTTTTCTTGCAAAGGGATGAATGAAATCAGTGTTAAAACCTGTTGTTTAACTTATTTGTAAGCAGGGGAGAATGAATTGTAATTACTTCACAGAAGTCTGACTTATTACAAAGGGCTCGGAATTAAAAAGAAATATGAACAACTCTTATCCTAGGTGAGATAAAAACCATCGTCTCCTGCCTGTGCATATTTCCCTAAGTAATGTCCGAATGGGGGATCTCTTGAGGGTTGTCACCAGCAGAAATACACTATAGAGGATTCTCTGGCTTCCCCGAAGCCATGTGGACTGTTTTGGAGGCAGTGACCATTAGGAGATGGCTAGTACAGGGCGAGGAGAGGGGGAAATGGAGGTCTCCAGTTGAGGAAGCTAACGGTGACTTTAGGGTAGGTTGACCCCAGGGGATTTTCACAGGAATTTTTATGAAGATTAGGTGGTAGTCTGAATGTAGGATAAGGATTTTTATCAGTTTTGTGTTATTGTACTCTGTTGCCAAAGCACCTGGACACTTTTTCTTTCTTGAAGCCATTTGTTCATCTTTGTAATAAACCCTTTTGTCTTTCTGTTACTTTACCAGTCATGGAAAAGCATGATTTGGGGGCAAATTAATAACCTGGATTTATTCATTCAACAGAGTGAGGGACCAAAAGGCTTACACAAACCCTGGAAGTATCTCTGGGAGCACCCCAACACCCTAGAGTTTTGTCTTTGTCATATGGAACATTTACTTTCTTGATAGCTCAACAGTCATGGTTCCAGACTATGAAATGTCCTGTAAATCCAGTAGATCTAAGCTATGCTTCTGGATTTTTAAATTAATTAATTAATTTTCTCTAAAATGTTCCCAGAGTTTAATGACGTATAACTGCAATACTAGAGTTCCCACTCAAGTACATATAAAGAGGAATTATATTGCATTCCTGGAACCTTAACATTCCACCTATTCTACAGAAAGGGAAGAGTCCTCTGTGTAGCTAGTTGGTGTAATTTCATTACATTTATCCTGTAGAGTGCCAGAAGTGTAGTACCCCTTCACCTGTGAAGTGATGTTTCTCCATATGCAGCACAAAATTTTATTGGCTATTTTTGCAGCCATTTCATGTTATAATAGAATATCTAGTTTACATGCTAAGAGGAAGTATAATTACTAAATCACAGAGGTTGTATCTACACATGTACCCAACTGCGCAGTAACCGCCAATTCTGTGTAGTCCTGGTGCCACATGGGTCATTTCCAATCCTACTGAACACAGTAGCTTGTTGCTACTGCACAGTAACTGCAGCATCACAGTTCGTGTTGGCTGATGCTATGTCACCATAGCTTGTCACTATGGTGACACAGCATCTAATGTAAATGAGGCCAGAGTGAATAAAAGATGAATTTCTTACAGTGGAAGCCTCAGGTTCATAGTTGGCACTTCTATATGTTCATCAATGTGCAATAGTTACTGTGCACTTAGTTTAGTACTTGCTTAATGAAGTATTTTGAATACTTTTCTGCTATCCACTTAGCAGAAGTGAGGGAGGGCTCTAATACATCTGTCCCACCCTCTACCAGAAGCTGAAAAACCCCAGACTGAACTCTCTCTGCTCCCTTTCCGCCAGTCCATTCTGAAAACAGCTCAGAGGCAGACACAAGTGACAGAAGATGCTCAATTTTGAAATGTCTTCGCCTGGACCCTCATGCAATGAGGGTTCAGATTTTCACCTGTTCAGCCTTTTCTGAAGTGTTCTGCAGCCATGCACTTGTGTCTGGTCATGGCTGTAGACTGCTTTCTGTGGCCAGATTTGGCAAAAATTGTCACTTCTGTCTGTGCCCTAAAGTACACAGTTCTGACTTGCCATTAGAGGTCTGGCAAAGTGCTTCCAAATGGCTAGAAACTTCCAAGTCTGTCTATCTCTCCAGCTCTATAGTTGCTCCCCGCTCACTTTCCCCACTCCCTTGCTGCCGGCTGGCTCTCTGCTCACCAACTCACACTCCCCACTGCAGCTGCCTCGAGTTCTGTATGGTAGACCTCCATGTGGGAGAAGTATGAGGGCTGGGAAAGATGTATCCTGAGATACTGGAGGACTGCAAATTAATGGTATTGACCTCATGGAGCAGATTGATGTTACTATAATGTAAGCTGCCTAACACAAGGATATTCCTTGCACAAAAAGGTATAATGTTGAGATACTCATGGGGCACTTAGCTTAGTAACAGACTAGATTTTCACCATGCTAGACACAGACTGAACATAAACCAAAGGAAAAATGCTCTATCTCCTGAAGACACTTCAGAGTACACTGGCAGGAATAGCAGAGGACACAGTAGACAGACAAACCAATAAAACAATACTGGCCAGGTTGTCTGAAGGATTGTGTGGCTTCCAAGGTATGAAATTGTGGTGAAAAATATAGCTCTGACAAAAATCTTGTTGAATTCAATGGGAGCCTTTAGTCTCACTTTGGATATGGTGAAAAATGAGGGATTTATGTGTTAAGGAAACATGTCATCATGGTAAATCAGTATGTTATTTTACAAACTGAAAAAAACAGGAAAAAAGTCTGCAAAAGCCTTGTTGCTTATTATTAATATTAAAATAATAATTATCATGGCTTTGAAATAATTATAAACATAGCAATTATTCATAAGATAAATAATTGGGACTGAAAAATCATTGCATACAAAGCTATTCACCAATTAAGTAAATCAACCCCTGCTATAAAGAGTTCATTAAAACATACCATAGAGACTTAGAAGAGAAAAATGAATATCAAGTCACTCATTATTGTGGCTATGTTGGGTATTTTTGAACAGTGATGAAGAGTTGCATGATACCTCCTAGTGATAAAGTAGTCTATAAGGGAAGAAGAAAGGAAGAAAATAGCTGTGTATTGTGCTTTCATAGAAGATGCTAATATATCTTACATGATTAACTCCTGGGTAAGATAGAACTGTACGATGATGCAGAAACAGGATTAATCAAATGAAATTTAAGTCCAAAATACCATTTTAAAAAAGGTGGTAGGTACTAAATGTTTTAGTTGTATTTTGTCCTTATACTTCATCTTACCAGCCTCTAGTAGAAAACATGAAGTCTACAAGAACTGAAAATTCTTTCCAACCTATGTTAGGAAACAAGCCCTTTGTTTAGGCAAAATCTGCCTCTCTCATATAGAGACTTTTATCTCATCAGTTGTCATTTCTTTCTTTCTTTCAAGATGGCCGCCCACAGCTGAAGCCCTTCTGAGCTCCTCCAGCTCAGGTGCTTTCAGCTCGTTGCCTCGCACTCCCTGCCCCCCTTTTCCTGTCCCTCCCCCCAAAAACCCCTTGCCTCTCCCCACCCTGTCCCTGGGGACCCCCTCCCTGCCCCTTCCCCCCACTTTCTGAGCCTTTTTCCCCTGGGCTCTGGCAGCCTCGTTTGCCTCTGCCCCTCCCCCACCCCCGCCTGAGTTCTCCCTTTGATTTCTGCTGCCTCCCTCCCCCAGGGCCCCTTCCCTTGGTCCCTGCCATCTGCCCCTGCCTTGGGGCTTGCCCTGAGCCCCTGCAGGGTTGCTCTGTCCCCCCTCAGGCCGATTTGGGGGCGTTTTCAGCCCCCTCCCAGTCCCAGTCCCCCGTGTCAGCCTGAGGCTTTTTTTTTTTTTTTTTTTTTTTTTTTTTTTTTTTTTTTTTTTTTTTTTTTTTTTTTTTTTTTTTTTTTTTTGCTGCGCTTCGCAGTTTAACCCTGTCCTGGCGAGGAATGGCGGCTCCTACGCCTGGCAGCTGGCATGAGGATGTCTCTCAGGACCTCCCACTGTCTCATGGCCTGAGGGTTCATGCCCCTCTCCATGTGGGGCTCGAGGCTTGCGTGGAGGCTCTGGCTGCCCTCCTGGGATGGCGTACCATCCGCTACGCGGGGCGCGTGAACACGGTCCCGATGATCTATTTGAGCAAGCCCGCCTTGGTTGACAGGGTGTGTGCGGAGGGCCTGGACATTGCGGGCATCCACTACCCCGTCACGCCCCTAGAGACTCAGGCAGTGAGGGTGGTGATTTCCAACGTCCCACCGCACATTTCCAATCGGGAGCTGGCCAGGGGACTCGAGGCCTATGGGGTTCCTGCGAGTCCTTTTCGCCGCCTGCCGATGGGAAACAAGAACCCTCAGGGCAAGCACGTCCTGTCCTTTCGGAGGCAGGTCTTCATGCTCCTCAAGGAGGGCCCCCAGTCGCTGCCTCGCTCCCTGAGCCTCACGCTCGAGGGGCGGCGGTTTATTATCTATCTGTCTGTGGGAGAGACCACGTGCTTCAAGTGCGGGGGCTCCTCCCACCTGGCCGCGCAGTGCCCTCGGGGCAAGGCGGCCGGACCATCGCCGCCTGCGGCAGCGCCGAAAGACGGCGCGTCGACCTCTGGGGCACGCGACAGGCCCAGGGAGGCTGGGAGCTCTTCCTCCCGACCTCCTTCCCCCTCCGTTCCATCTCAGGGGACCGGGGTCTCCAGCGGGAAGCCATCGTCCAGCCGAGGGGCTGGTGCTGCTACCATGGCCCCGCCGCCCCCTCCCCCGTCTGTGGCGCCCCCTGCCCTCGGTGCGGCAGCCCCACCGGGTGGAGGGGCGGACGCCTCCCCTTGCCCCCTGCCTGCCCCGGCCGAAGTGGCTGGGGTGGCCGGGGACTGCGGTGCTGGAGCCTCATCGGATGATGGGGCTCGGGCGTCCTCCCTACCACCCGAAAAAGAGAGGGAGATGAGGGGGGCCTCTCAGGACACCCCATCCCTGACAGACCCCTCCTCGGCCAGTGCCGAGGACCCCCCCACTACAGAGCCGGACCCCGTTCCGGCTGCCACACCACCCGCCCCGTCGGATGTAGCCACCGACGAGGCAGACTTAGCGGGTGGGGGGGAGGGGCCTTCAGGGGTCCTCCTCCCCTCGCCTGTCCCCCGGCCTCCGGAGTCAGGCGGCAGCAGGGATAGTGGCGAATGTCTCTCTTCCGGTGGCCTGGCCCCGGGGGTGGCGGGAGAGCCCGCTGCCCCTTTGGTCACGCCCCAGCCTACCGGAGCAGATGGGGACGTTAGCGAGATGGAGATCCAGCTCTCGGAGTCTCGCAAGAGACGTCGTGAGCGGGATGGCCCCTCCCCCCCCAAGAAGATAGGGAATGTCCTCGCGGAGCCGGTCCTCGACTCGGACGACGAGAGGCGGCTGATGTGCCTGGACATCGAGGGGGTCGACGCTGCAGTTGCGGGCGAGCTCCCGCCGGGGGTGTGGCCTCGCCGCTCTTCAGTAGGCAACATCCACCCCAAGCTGGCGGAGCCCCCCTGGGTCTCTCCTGACTATGGGGGACTCCTGTCCTTGCTGAAGCTAACCAAGGGGCAGAAAAATGTAGCGGGGCACATCACCCAGTGGTGTGCGGACCCCAAAGTGTTTGTCAAGGCTGCCAGGGCGGCAGTCAAGCTCATGAAGCAAGATCGGGGCACACGTCAGATGGCCTACCGTCTGGACAAGCTTGCCCAGAGGGTGAGAGTGGAGTGGGGCCTGGGCGGGTCCCTCGACTAGAGTAGGGCACGGTAGGCCTTCCCTGACCTGTCTGTATTGCCTTGCTCTGCTCTTGGGTGCTCGCTCTTCCACCCGCACTCTGCTTTGCTCCTCCTCTCCCACACCCACCCCCATGGCAGCCACAACCATTGGCACCTTCAACGTCAACGGCTGTCGAGACGCGGTGAAGCGCGAGGCCGTCCTGGAGCTCCTGCGGCAGAAGAGGCTGGCCATCGCCTTCCTACAAGAGACCCACTCTGACAGGTTCAACCAGGCGGCCTGGCGGGCTGCCTGGCGAGGACAGGTGTTCCTGAGCCACGGCACCAGCCTCCGCGCGGGGGTCGCGACACTCTTATCGCCGCAGCTGCAGCTTGACGCGGCGGTGCCGCGGGAGGTCGTCCCCGGCCGCCTGCTGACCGTCCGCGTCACCCTCGCGCAACACCGTCTGCTGCTCGTCAACATCTACGCGCCCTCCGATGGCCAGGAGAGGGTCGCTTTCTTTGAGAGCTTGGCTGCCCTCCTGCGCGACGCTAGCGAGGATGATGACCTGCTCCTCCTCGGGGGCGATTTCAATTGCACCACTGCCCCGCGCCTCGACCGCACAGGGCCTGAGCCCCACCTGCCCTCCGCTCGCAAGCTTCAAGCTGCCCTGGAGGGGGCAGACCTCGTGGACGTCTGGCGAGCCCTGCATCCCGATGCGCGCCAGTACACCTGGGCCAAGACGAGCGCCGGCGGTCTCACCATGGCTCGCCTCGACCGCCTTTATATCACCAGGCACCACCTGCCACTCCTGCGCAGCAGCCGCATCGCTCCCTCGGGTCTATCAGATCATGGCCTGGCCTTCAGCGAACTGAGCCTGCCGGGGAGAGCCTGTGCACGGGCACCGTATTGGTGTTTGAACATTAGTCTGCTCCAGGACTCTTATTTCCGGGACTGCTTTGCCCACTTTTGGCGGAGGTGGGAGGCTGCGAGACCGAGCCACTCCTCCTGGAAGCTGTGGTGGGACGTGGGCAAGGTCCAGACCCGAGCCTTCTGCCAGCAGTACACCCAGCTGGCCGCGAACGAGACGCGCCGCCGTATCCGGGAGTTGGAGGAGGACGTGGCGGAGCTCGAGGCTGCTCTGCTGGCCGCCGGCAGCGACGCGGCACTGAGCGAGAGCCTCCGGCTCCGCAGGAAATGCCTGCGCGACTTGGCGGAGAGCGCGGCCCGCGGCGCGAGGATCCGCGCCCGCTGCCAGGAGCTGGTGGAAACCGACGCCCCGACCCGCTTCTTTTTCGACCTGGAGCGGCGGCGGGCAGCGAGCAAAGTCTTGGACCATGTCAAGACTCCTGAGGGCCGGGTCATTACAGAGCCGGGCGAAGTCCGCGAACGTGCCGTCGCCTTCTATCGCGACCTGTTCGCGGCCGAGCCGTCGTGCCCGGAGGCCACGCGGGAACTCCACGAGGGCCTACCGCGTCTCGATGCCCTGGAGGCCGGCGAGCTGGAGCGGGACTTGTCCCTGGAAGAGCTGGCGGCCGCCACGGCCGGCCTCGCCTCCGGCAAAGCCCCGGGCCTCGACGGGCTGCCTGCCGAGTTCTACAAGACCTTCTGGCCTCTCCTCGGCCCCAGCCTCCTGCGCGTTTTCCAGGAGAGCCTCGCCGACAAGGTCTTGCCGATCAGCTGCCGCCGAGCGGTGCTGACCCTGCTGCCCAAGAAGGGAGACCTGGGCTACATGAAGAACTGGCGGCCGGTCTCCCTGCTGTGCGCGGACTACAAGATTCTGGCCAAAGCGCTGGCCACCCGCCTCCGCGCGGTCATGGCCTCTCTCACCGGGCCCGAGCAGAGCTACTGCGTGCCGGGCAGGACCATACAAGACAACCTGTTCCTGCTGCGGGACCTGCTCACGGCCAGCGAGCTCTTTGGCCTCGACGTCGGCCTCCTCTCTCTCGACCAGGAGAAGGCCTTTGACCGCGTGGGCCACGCCTACCTCTTCCGCACGCTGGAGGCCTTTGGCTTTGGGCCCCTCTTCACCGGGGCCCTCCGGGTCTTGTACCGGGACATTTCCAGCCTGCTCAAGGTGAACGGGGTGCTTTGCGCTCCGTTCCCCGCGCGCAGGGGCATTCGCCAGGGCTGTCCGCTGTCGGGCATGCTCTACGCCCTGGCCATCGAGCCGCTATTACACGCGCTGCGCCGCCGCCTGAGTGGGGTGGCCCTGCCATCGGCCACGGGCCCGTCCGCTGGGCCTCGTCTCCGGCTGTCGGCCTATGCGGACGACGTCACCGTCTTCCTCGCCACCCGGGAAGACGTGCGGGCTCTGGCAGATTGCCAGCGGGCCTACGAGCGCGCCTCCTCCGCCCGCATCAACTGGGGCAAGAGTGACACTCTGCTGCTTGGCGCATGGACTGGCAGGCCTCCGCCGGACTTGCCGGGGGGCCTCGCCTGGCGCCGCGAGGGCCTCAAGGTCTTGGGCGTGTTCCTGGGGCCAATGACCTTCATGGCGCGCAACTGGGACGGCCTCGAGGAGGGAGTGGAGGCCCGCCTGCAGCGGTGGCGCTGGCGCCTGCCCAGCCTTTCCTACCGGGGGCGCGTCCTTGTCATCAATAACCTGGCGGCGGCGACCCTGTGGCACCGCTGCGCGGTGCTGGACCCTCCGCCGGAGCTACTGGAGCGACTGCAGCGGCTCCTGGTCGATTTCCTGTGGGACGGACGCCACTGGCTCCCACGAGCTGCCCTCTACCTGCCCACCGGCGAGGGGGGCCAGGGCCTGATCGATCTGGCCAGCAGGGTGGCCGCCTATCGGCTGCAGGCCCTCCAGCGGCTCCTGTACACCGAAGGCCACCTCCCGTGGCGACAGCTGGCGTGCCGATTCCTGCGGCGAGTGGGGGGCCTCGGCTTTGACCGGGAGCTGTTTCAACTGGACCTCACCTTCCTGAACGGGGCGGTCCTTCCCCCGTTCTACCGCAGCGTGGTGCGGGCCTGGCGGGCGGCCTTCCATCTCTGTCCCCAGGCCAGGCACCTGCGGTTCCCGCAGCTCCTTCGAGAGCCCTTGGTCCACAACCCGGCCCTGCACCGTGTCGTGCCGAGCCTGGCCTCCGCCAGCCTCACGGCAGCTCTCGTCGAGGCGCGCTCCACCCGCCTGGAGCACCTCCTGGACCCCGCTCGGTCGGACTGGCTGTCACCCGAGGCCCTGGCTGCCCGGCTGGCCATGCGCTCCGTCCGCACCGCGGGGTGGCTTCTGCGGGCCGTTAGGGCCGCGCTCCCGACGGAGGCAGCGACCGCCCTGGAAGCCCATCTCCAGACTCGCCGGCCCCTCCCCACCGCAGACGCCGCAGAAGACGCCTTCCCACCGCTACCCGTCATCCCAGCGGTACCCGGCGAGCTGGCCGAGCGGCCCAACACGCTGCTCAGGCTCCCGGTGCCCCCCAGCAGCAATACGGGCTGCCCTTTTGGCACCCTGCCCCGCAAGGGCCTCTACATGTGGGTGGTGCGCACCCGGCACGCCCAGGTGCTGGCCGGCCGCCCTGACACCGCGTGGCGGCGGCGCCTGGCGCGGCCCGGGACCCCGGCGTGGCGCACGCTGTATAAGGCGCCCATCGCCAAGAAGACCGGCGACCTGCAGTGGCGGCTCGTGCACGGCATCCTGGCCACCGGCACCTTTGTGCGTCACTTGGAGCCAGCGGCCTCGGCGGCCTGCCCCTTCTGCCCGGGGGTGCTGGACGAGGACATTTTCCACGCCTTCCTCGACTGCCCCCGGCTGCAGCCTCTCTTTGCCGCCCTGGGCGCACTGCTTCGGGCACTGGGCCGAGACCTCTCCGAAGACGCCTACGTCCACTCCTTTCCATACCGGGCGGCCGAGCGGGCCACGGTCAGCCTGGCCAACTTCCTGCTGGGCCAGGCCAAGATGGCCACCCTGAAGAGCCGGCGAAACCAGCTCAGCGGCACCGGGATGGTCGACGCCCTGCAGCTCTTCCACCTGCTGGTGCGGGCCCGCCTCTCGCTCGAGTTTGAGCACGCTGTCCTCCGGCGGACGGTGCCCGCCTTTGAGGAGCGCTGGGCCCTCGAGGGGGTGCTGTGCCGAGTCGAGGCGGGACGCCTGATCCTCGCTCTGTGATGCCACCGGCTGCTCAAGCCGCAGAGACGCATCGAGCGGGCCGAGGCCCTGGACTTTTGCTCGTGCGGGTCGACCCCGGAGGCCTCCATGGGTGTCCCTGCTGGCAGAACTGTAAATACTGTAAATAGTCCTTATGTTTCGTTGTGTTGGTTGGTTTTTTTTGTCTAGCGTGTACGGGCAGGCCTTGCAGGCCACGAGCCCAGGCCTTGTCCATGAGGCCCAGAGCTTCGGGCGTCCTTGTACATGCTTTTGACTGGCTCCGAGTCATCACCCTCCGGGGAATAAAGGTCTCTTAAAAGTCAAAAGTCTTTCTTTCTTTCAAGATGGCCGCCGACAGCTGAAGCCCTTCTAAGCTCCTCCAGCTCAGGTGCTTTCAGCTCGTTGCCTCGCACTCCCTGCCCCCCTTTTCCTGTCCCTCCCCCAAAAAACCCCTTGCCTCTCCCCACCCTGTCCCTGGGGACCCCCTCCCTGCCCCTTCCCCCCACTTTCTGAGCCTTTTTCCCCTGGGCTCTGGCAGCCTCGTTTGCCTCTGCCCCTCCCCCACCCCCGCCTGAGTTGTCCCTTTGATTTCTGCTGCCTCCCTCCCCCAGGGCCCCTTCCCTTGGTCCCTGCCATCTGCCCCTGCCTTGGGGCTTGCCCTGAGCCCCTGCGGGGTTGCTCTGCCCCCCCTCAGGCCGATTTTGGGGCGTTTTCAGCCCCCTCCCAGTCCCAGTCCCCGGGTCAGCCTGAGGTGTTTTTTTTTTTTTTTTTTTTTGCTGTGCTTCGCAGTTTAACCCTGTCCTGGCGAGGAATGGCGGCTCCTACGCCTGGCAGCTGGCATGAGGATGTCTCTCAGGACCTCCCACTGTCTCATGGCCTGAGGGTTCATGCCCCTCTCCATGTGGGGCTCGAGGCTTGCGTGGAGGCTCTGGCCGCCCTCCTGGGATGGCGTACCATCCGCTACGCGGGGCGCGTGAACACGGTCCCGATGATCTATTTGAGCAAGCCCGCCTTGGTTGACAGGGTGTGTGCGGAGGGCCTGGACATTGCGGGCATCCACTACCCCGTCACGCCCCTAGAGACTCAGGCAGTGAGGGTGGTGATTTCCAACGTCCCACCGCACGTTTCCAATCGGGAGCTGGCCAGGGGACTCGAGGCCTATGGGGTTCCTGCGAGTCCTTTTCGCCGCCTGCCGATGGGAAACAAGAACCCTCAGGGCAAGCACGTCCTGTCCTTTCGGAGGCAGGTCTTCATGCTCCTCAAGGAGGGCCCCCAGTCGCTGCCTCGCTCCCTGAGCCTCACGCTCGAGGGGCGGCGGTTTATTATCTATCTGTCTGTGGGAGAGACCACGTGCTTCAAGTGCGGGGGCTCCTCCCACCTGGCCGCGCAGTGCCCTCGGGGCAAGGCGGCCGGACCATCGCCGCCTGCGGCAGCGCCGAAAGACGGCGCGTCGACCTCTGGGGCACGCGACAGGCCCAGGGAGGCTGGGAGCTCTTCCTCCCGACCTCCTTCCCCCCCCATTCCATCTCAGGGGACCGGGGTCTCCAGCGGGAAGCCATCGTCCAGCCGAGGGGCTGGTGCTGCTACCGTGGCCCCGCCGCCCCCTCCCCCGTCTGTGGCGCCCCCTGCCCTCGGTGCGGCAGCCCCACCGGGTGGAGAGGCGGACGCCTCCCCTTGCCCCCTGCCTGCCCCGGCCGAAGTGGCTGGGGTGGCCGGGGACTGCGGTGCTGGAGCCTCATCGGATGATGGGGCTCGGGCATCCTCCCTACCACCCGAAAAAGAGAGGGAGATGAGGGGGGCCTCTCAGGACACCCCATCCCTGACAGACCCCTCCTCGGCCAGTGCCGAGGACCCCCCCACTACAGGGCCGGACCCCGTTCCGGCCGCCACACCACCCGCCCCGTCGGATGTAGCCACCGACGAGGCAGACTTAGCGGGTGGGGGGGAGGGGCCTTCAGGGGTCCCCCTCCCCTCGCCTGTCCCCCAGCCCCCGGAGTCAGGCGGCAGCAGGGATAGTGGCGAATGTCTCTCTTCCGGTGGCCTGGCCCCGGGGGTGGCGGGAGAGCCCGCTGCCCCTTTGGTCACGCCCCAGCCTACCGGAGCAGATGGGGACGTTAGCGAGATGGAGATCCAGCTCTCGGAGTCTCGCAAGAGACGTCGTGAGCGGGATGGCCCCTCCCCCCCCAAGAAGACAGGGAATGTCCTCGCGGAGCCGGTCCTCGACTCGGACGACGAGAGGCGGCTGATGTGCCTGGACATCGAGGGGGTCGACGCTGCAGTTGCGGGCGAGCTCCCGCCGGGGGTGCGGCCTCGCCGCTCTTCCGTGGGCAACATCCACCCCAAGCTGGCGGAGCCCCCCTGGGTCTCTCCTGACTATGGGGGACTCCTGTCCTTGCTGAAGCTAACCAAGGGGCAGAAAAATGTAGCGGGGCACATCACCCAGTGGTGTGCGGACCCCAAAGTGTTTGTCAAGGCTGCCAGGGCGGCAGTCAAGCTCATGAAGCAAGATCGGGGCACACGTCAGATGGCCTACCGTCTGGACAAGCTTGCCCAGAGGGTGAGAGTGGAGTGGGGCCTGGGCGGGTCCCTCGACTAGAGTAGGGCACGGTAGGCCTTCCCTGACCTGTCTGTATTGCCTTGCTCTGCTCTTGGGTGCTCGCTCTTCCACCCGCACTCTGCTTTGCTCCTCCTCTCCCACACCCACCCCCATGGCAGCCACAACCATTGGCACCTTCAACGTCAACGGCTGTCGAGACGCGGTGAAGCGCGAGGCCGTCCTGGAGCTCCTGCGGCAGAAGAGGCTGGCCATCGCCTTCCTACAAGAGACCCACTCTGACAGGTTCAACCAGGCGGCCTGGCGGGCTGCCTGGCGAGGACAGGTGTTCCTGAGCCACGGCACCAGCCTCCGCGCGGGGGTCGCGACACTCTTATCGCCGCAGCTGCAGCTTGACGCGGCGGTGCCGCGGGAGGTCGTCCCCGGCCGCCTGCTGACCGTCCGCGTCACCCTCGCGCAACACCGTCTGCTGCTCGTCAACATCTACGCGCCCTCCGATGGCCAGGAGAGGGTCGCTTTCTTTGAGAGCTTGGCTGCCCTCCTGCGCGACGCTAGCGAGGATGATGACCTGCTCCTCCTCGGGGGCGATTTCAATTGCACCACTGCCCCGCGCCTCGACCGCACAGGGCCTGAGCCCCACCTGCCCTCCGCTCGCAAGCTGCAAGCTGCCCTGGAGGGGGCAGACCTCGTGGACGTCTGGCGAGCCCTGCATCCCGATGCGCGCCAGTACACCTGGGCCAAGACGAGTGCCGGCGGTCTCACCATGGCTCGCCTCGACCGCCTTTATATCACCAGGCACCACCTGCCACTCCTGCGCAGCAGCCGCATCGCTCCCTCGGGTCTATCAGATCATGGCCTGGCCTTCAGCGAACTGAGCCTGCCGGGGAGAGCCTGTGCACGGGCACCGTATTGGTGTTTGAACATTAGTCTGCTCCAGGACTCTTATTTCCGGGACTGCTTTGCCCACTTTTGGCGGAGGTGGGAGGCTGCGAGACCGAGCCACTCCTCCTGGAAGCTGTGGTGGGACGTGGGCAAGGTCCAGACCCGAGCCTTCTGCCAGCAGTACACCCAGCTGGCCGCGAACGAGACGCGCCGCCGTATCCGGGAGTTGGAGGAGGACGTGGCGGAGCTCGAGGCTGCTCTGCTGGCCGCCGGCAGCGACGCGGCACTGAGCGAGAGCCTCCGGCTCCGCAGGAAATGCCTGCGCGACTTGGCGGAGAGCGCGGCCCGCGGCGCGAGGATCCGCGCCCGCTGCCAGGAGCTGGTGGAAACCGACGCCCCGACCCGCTTCTTTTTCGACCTGGAGCGGCGGCGGGCAGCGAGCAAAGTCTTGGACCATCTCAAGACTCCTGAGGGCCGGGTCATTACAGAGCCGGGCGAAGTCCGCGAACGTGCCGTCGCCTTCTATCGCGACCTGTTCGCGGCCGAGCCGTCGTGCCCCGAGGCCACGCGGGAACTCCACGAGGGCCTACCGCGTCTCGATGCCCTGGAGGCCGGCGAGCTGGAGCGGGACTTGTCCCTGGAAGAGCTGGCGGCCGCCACGGCCGGCCTCGCCTCCGGCAAAGCCCCGGGCCTCGACGGGCTGCCTGCCGAGTTCTACAAGACCTTCTGGCCTCTCCTCGGCCCCAGCCTCCTGCGCGTTTTCCAGGAGAGCCTCGCCGACAAGGTCTTGCCGATCAGCTGCCGCCGAGCGGTGCTGACCCTGCTGCCCAAGAAGGGAGACCTGGGCTACATGAAGAACTGGCGGCCGGTCTCCCTGCTGTGCGCGGACTACAAGATTCTGGCCAAAGCGCTGGCCACCCGCCTCCGCGCGGTCATGGCCTCTCTCACGGGGCCCGAGCAGAGCTACTGCGTGCCGGGCAGGACCATACAAGACAACCTGTTCCTGCTGCGGGACCTGCTCACGGCTAGCGAGCTCTTTGGCCTCGACGTCGGCCTCCTCTCTCTCGACCAGGAGAAGGCCTTTGACCGCGTGGGCCACGCCTACCTCTTCCGCACGCTGGAGGCCTTTGGCTTTGGGCCCCTCTTCACTGGGGCCCTCTGGGTCTTGTACCGGGACATTTCCAGCCTGCTCAAGGTGAACGGGGTGCTTTGCGCTCCGTTCCCCGCGCGCAGGGGCATTCGCCAGGGCTGTCCGCTGTCGGGCATGCTCTACGCCCTGGCCATCGAGCCGCTGTTACACGCGCTGCGCCGCCGCCTGAGTGGGGTGGCCCTGCCATCGGCCACGGGCCCGTCCGCTGGCCCTCGTCTCCGGCTGTCGGCCTATGCGGACGACGTCACCGTCTTCCTCGCCACCCGGGAAGACGTGCGGGCTCTGGCAGATTGCCAGCGGGCCTACGAGCGCGCCTCCTCCGCCCGCATCAACTGGGGCAAGAGTGACACTCTGCTGCTTGGCGCATGGACTGGCAGGCCTCCGCCGGACTTGCCGGGGGGCCTCGCCTGGCGCCGCGAGGGCCTCAAGGTCTTGGGCGTGTTCCTGGGGCCGACGACCTTCATGGCGCGCAACTGGGACGGCCTCGAGGAGGGAGTGGAGGCCCGCCTGCAGCGGTGGCGCTGGCGCCTGCCCAGCCTTTCCTACCGGGGGCGCGTCCTCGTCATCAATAACCTGGCGGCGGCCACCCTGTGGCACCACTGCGCGGTGCTGGACCCTCCGCCGGAGCTACTGGAGAGATTGCAGCGGCTCCTGGTCGATTTCCTGTGGGACGGACGCCACTGGCTCCCACGAGCTGCCCTCTACCTGCCCACCGGCGAGGGGGGCCAGGGCCTGATCGATCTGGCCAGCAGGGTGGCCGCCTATCGGCTGCAGGCCCTCCAGCGGCTCCTGTACACCGACGGCCACCTCCCGTGGCGACAGCTGGCGTGCCGATTCCTGCGGCGAGTGGGGGGCCTCGGCTTTGACCGGGAGCTGTTTCAACTGGACCTCACCTTCCTGAACGGGGCGGTCCTTCCCCCGTTCTACCGCAGCGTGGTGCGGGCCTGGCGGGCGGCCTTCCATCTCTGTCCCCAGGCCAGGCACCTGCGTTTCCCGCAGCTCCTTCGAGAGCCCTTGGTCCACAACCCGGCCCTGCACCGTGTCGTGCCGAGCCTGGCCTCCGCCAGCCTCACGGCAGCTCTCGTCGAGGCGCGCTCCACCCGCCTGGAGCACCTCCTGGACCCCGCTCGGTCGGACTGGCTGTCACCCGAGGCCCTGGCTGCCCGGCTGGCGATGCGCTCCGTCCGCACCGCGGGGCGGCTTCTGCGGGCCGTTAGGGCCGCCCTCCCGACGGAGGCAGCGACCGCCCTGGAAGCCCATCTCCAGACTCGCCGGCCCCTCCCCGCCGCAGACGCCGCAGAAGACGCCTTCCCACCGCTACCCGTCATCCCAGCGGTACCCGGCGAGCTGGCCGAGCGGCCCAACACGCTGCTCAGGCTCCCGGTGCCCCCCAGCAGCAATACGGGCTGCCCTTTTGGCACCCTGCCCCGCAAGGGCCTCTACATGTGGGTGGTGCGCACCCGGCACGCCCAGGTGCTGGCCGGCCGCCCTGACACCGCGTGGCGGCGGCGCCTGGCGCGGCCCGGGACCCCGGCGTGGCGCACGCTGTATAAGGCGCCCATCGCCAAGAAGACCGGCGACCTGCAGTGGCGGCTCGTGCACGGCATCCTGGCCACCGGCACCTTTGTGCGTCACTTGGAGCCAGCGGCCTCGGCGGCCTGCCCCTTCTGCCCGGGGGTGCTGGACGAGGACATTTTCCACGCCTTCCTCGACTGCCCCCGGCTGCAGCCTCTCTTTGCCGCCCTGGGCGCACTGCTTCGGGTACTGGGCCGAGACCTCTCCGAAGACGCTTACGTCCACTCCTTTCCGTACCGGGCGGCCGAGCGGGCCACGGTCAGCCTGGCCAACTTCCTGCTGGGCCAGGCCAAGATGGCCACCCTGAAGAGCCGGCGAAACCAGCTCAGCGGCACCGGGATGGTCGACGCCCTGCAGCTCTTCCGCCTGCTGGTGCGGGCCCGCCTCTCGCTCGAGTTTGAGCACGCTGTCCTCCGGCGGACGGTGCCCGCCTTTGAGGAGCGCTGGGCCCTCGAGGGGGTGCTGTGCCGGGTCGAGGCGGGACGCCTGATCCTCGCTCTGTGATGCCACCGGCTGCTCAAGCCGCAGAGACGCGTCGAGCGGGCCGAGGCCCTGGACTTTTGCTCGTGCGGGTCGACCCCGGAGGCCTCCATGGGTGTCCCTGCTGGCAGAACTGTAAATACTGTAAATAGTCCTTATGTTCGTTGTGTTGGTTGGGTTTTTTTTGTTTTGTCTAGAGTGTACGGGCAGGCCTTGCAGGCCACGAGCCCAGGCCTTGTCCATGAGGCCCAGAACTTCGGGCGTCCTTGTACATGCTTTTGACTGGCTCCGAGTCATCACCCTCCGGGGAATAAAGGTCTCTTAAAAGTCAAAAGTCTTTCTTTCTTTCTTTCTTTCTTTCTTTCAAGATGGCCGCCGACAGCTGAAGCCCTTCTAAGCTCCTCCAGCTCAGGTGCTTTCAGCTCGTTGCCTCGCACTCCCTGCCCCCCTTTTCCCTTCCCCCCCCGAAAAACCCCTTGCCTCTCCCCACCCTGTCCCTGGGGACCCCCTCCCTGCCCCTTCCCCCCACTTTCTGAGCCTTTTTCCCCTGGGCTCTGGCAGCCTCGTTTGCCTCTGCCCCTCCCCCACCCGCGCCTGAGTTGTCCCTTTGATTTCTGCTGCCTCCCTCCCCCAGGGCCCCTTCCCTTGGTCCCTGCCATCTGCCCCTGCCTTGGGGCTTGCCCTGAGCCCCTGCGGGGTTGCTCTGCCCCCCCTCAGGCCGATTTGGGGGCGTTTTCAGCCCCCTCCCAGTCCCAGTCCCCCGTGTCAGCCTGAGGCTTTTTTTTTTTTTTTTTTTTTTTCTGCGCTTCGCAGTTTAACCCTGTCCTGGCGAGGAATGGCGGCTCCTACGCCTGGCAGCTGGCATGAGGATGTCTCTCAGGACCTCCCACTGTCTCATGGCCTGAGGGTTCATGCCCCTCTCCATGTGGGGCTCGAGGCTTGCGTGGAGGCTCTGGCCGCCCTCCTGGGATGGCGTACCATCCGCTACGCGGGGCGCGTGAACACGGTCCCGATGATCTATTTGAGCAAGCCCGCCCTGGTTGACAGGGTGTGCGCGGAGGGCCTGGACATTGCGGGCATCCACTACCCTGTCACGCCCCTAGAGACTCAGGCAGTGAGGGTGGTGATTTCCAACGTCCCACCGCACGTTTCCAATCGGGAGCTGGCCAGGGGACTCGAGGCCTATGGGGTTGCTGCGAGTCCTTTTCGCCGCCTGCCGATGGGAAACAAGAACCCTCAGGGCAAGCACGTCCTGTCCTTTCGGAGGCAGGTCTTCATGCTCCTCAAGGAGGGCCCCCAGTCGCTGCCTCGCTCCCTGAGCCTCACGCTCGAGGGGCGGCGGTTTATTATCTATCTGTCTGTGGGAGAGACCACGTGCTTCAAGTGCGGGGGCTCCTCCCACCTGGCCGCGCAGTGCCCTCGGGGCAAGGCGGCCGGACCATCGCCGCCTGCGGCAGCGCCGAAAGACAGCGCGTCGACCTCTGGGGCACGCGACAGGCCCAGGGAGGCTGGGAGCTCTTCCTCCCGACCTCCTTCCCCCTCCGTTCCATCTCAGGGGACCGGGGTCTCCAGCGGGAAGCCATCGTCCAGCCGAGGGGCTGGTGCTGCTACCATGGCCCCGCCGCCCCCTCCCCCGTCTGTGGCGCCCCCTGCCCTCGGTGCGGCAGCCCCACCGGGTGGAGAGGCGGACGCCTCCCCTTGCCCCCTGCCTGCCCCGGCCGAAGTGGCTGGGGTGGCCGGGGACTGCGGTGCTGGAGCCTCATCGGATGATGGGGCTCGGGCGTCCTCCCTACCACCCGAAAAAGAGAGGGAGATGAGGGGGGCCTCTCAGGACACCCCATCCCTGACAGACCCCTCCTCGGCCAGTGCCGAGGACCCCCCCACTACAGAGCCGGACCCCGTTCCGGCTGCCACACCACCCGCCCCGTCGGATGTAGCCACCGACGAGGCAGACTTAGCGGGTGGGGGGGAGGGGCCTTCAGGGGTCCTCCTCCCCTCGCCTGTCCCCCGGCCTCCGGAGTCAGGCGGCAGCAGGGATAGTGGCGAATGTCTCTCTTCCGGTGGCCTGGCCCCGGGGGTGGCGGGAGAGCCCGCTGCCCCTTTGGTCACGCCCCAGCCTACCGGAGCAGATGGGGACGTTAGCGAGATGGAGATCCAGCTCTCGGAGTCTCGCAAGAGACGTCGTGAGCGGGATGGCCCCTCCCCCCCCAAGAAGATAGGGAATGTCCTCGCGGAGCCGGTCCTCGACTCGGACGACGAGAGGCGGCTGATGTGCCTGGACATCGAGGGGGTCGACGCTGCAGTTGCGGGCGAGCTCCCGCCGGGGGTGTGGCCTCGCCGCTCTTCAGTAGGCAACATCCACCCCAAGCTGGCGGAGCCCCCCTGGGTCTCTCCTGACTATGGGGGACTCCTGTCCTTGCTGAAGCTAACCAAGGGGCAGAAAAATGTAGCGGGGCACATCACCCAGTGGTGTGCGGACCCCAAAGTGTTTGTCAAGGCTGCCAGGGCGGCAGTCAAGCTCATGAAGCAAGATCGGGGCACACGTCAGATGGCCTACCGTCTGGACAAGCTTGCCCAGAGGGTGAGAGTGGAGTGGGGCCTGGGCGGGTCCCTCGACTAGAGTAGGGCACGGTAGGCCTTCCCTGACCTGTCTGTATTGCCTTGCTCTGCTCTTGGGTGCTCGCTCTTCCACCCGCACTCTGCTTTGCTCCTCCTCTCCCACACCCACCCCCATGGCAGCCACAACCATTGGCACTTTCAACGTCAACGGCTGTCGAGACGCGGTGAAGCGCGAGGCCGTCCTGGAGCTCCTGCGACAGAAGAGGCTGGCCATCGCCTTCCTACAAGAGACCCACTCTGACAGGTTCAACCAGGCGGCCTGGCGGGCTGCCTGGCGAGGACAGGTGTTCCTGAGCCACGGCACCAGCCTCCGCGCGGGGGTCGCGACACTCTTATCGCCGCAGCTGCAGCTTGACGCGGCGGTGCCGCGGGAGGTCGTCCCCGGCCGCCTGCTGACCGTCCGCGTCACCCTCGCGCAACACCGTCTGCTGCTCGTCAACATCTACGCGCCCTCCGATGGCCAGGAGAGGGTCGCTTTCTTTGAGAGCTTGGCTGCCCTCCTGCGCGACGCTAGCGAGGATGATGACCTGCTCCTCCTCGGGGGCGATTTCAATTGCACCACTGCCCCGCGCCTCGACCGCACAGGGCCTGAGCCCCACCTGCCCTCCGCTCGCAAGCTGCAAGCTGCCCTGGAGGGGGCAGACCTCGTGGACGTCTGGCGAGCCCTGCATCCCGATGCGCGCCAGTACACCTGGGCCAAGACGAGCGCCGGCGGTCTCACCATGGCTCGCCTCGACCGCCTTTATATCACCAGGCACCACCTGCCACTCCTGCGCAGCAGCCGCATCGCTCCCTCGGGTCTATCAGATCATGGCCTGGCCTTCAGCGAACTGAGCCTGCCGGGGAGAGCCTGTGCACGGGCACCGTATTGGTGTTTGAACATTAGTCTGCTCCAGGACTCTTATTTCCGGGACTGCTTTGCCCACTTTTGGCGGAGGTGGGAGGCTGCGAGACCGAGCCACTCCTCCTGGAAGCTGTGGTGGGACGTGGGCAAGGTCCAGACCCGAGCCTTCTGCCAGCAGTACACCCAGCTGGCCGCGAACGAGACGCGCCGCCGTATCCGGGAGTTGGAGGAGGACGTGGCGGAGCTCGAGGCTGCTCTGCTGGCCGCCGGCAGCGACGCGGCACTGAGCGAGAGCCTCCGGCTCCGCAGGAAATGCCTGCGCGACTTGGCGGAGAGCACGGCCCGCGGCGCGAGGATCCGCGCCCGCTGCCAGGAGCTGGTGGAAACCGACGCCCCGACCCGCTTCTTTTTCGACCTGGAGCGGCGGCGGGCAGCGAGCAAAGTCTTGGACCATCTCAAGACTCCTGAGGGCCGGGTCATTACAGAGCCGGGCGAAGTCCGCGAACGTGCCGTCGCCTTCTATCGCGACCTGTTCGCGGCCGAGCCGTCGTGCCCCGAGGCCACGCGGGAACTCCACGAGGGCCTACCGCGTCTCGATGCCCTGGAGGCCGGCGAGCTGGAGCGGGACTTGTCCCTGGAAGAGCTGGCGGCCGCCACGGCCGGCCTCGCCTCCGGCAAAGCCCCGGGCCTCGACGGGCTGCCTGCCGAGTTCTACAAGACCTTCTGGCCTCTCCTCGGCCCCAGCCTCCTGCGCGTTTTCCAGGAGAGCCTCGCCGACAAGGTCTTGCCGATCAGCTGCCGCCGAGCGGTGCTGACCCTGCTGCCCAAGAAGGGAGACCTGGGCTACATGAAGAACTGGCGGCCGGTCTCCCTGCTGTGCGCGGACTACAAGATTCTGGCCAAAGCGCTGGCCACCCGCCTCCGCGCGGTCATGGCCTCTCTCACCGGGCCCGAGCAGAGCTACTGCGTGCCGGGCAGGACCATACAAGACAACCTGTTCCTGCTGCGGGACCTGCTCACGGCTAGCGAGCTCTTTGGCCTCGACGTCGGCCTCCTCTCTCTCGACCAGGAGAAGGCCTTTGACCGCGTGGGCCACGCCTACCTCTTCCGCACGCTGGAGGCCTTTGGCTTTGGGCCCCTCTTCACCGGGGCCCTCCGGGTCTTGTACCGGGACATTTCCAGCCTGCTCAAGGTGAACGGGGTGCTTTGCGCTCCGTTCCCCGCGCGCAGGGGCATTCGCCAGGGCTGTCCGCTGTCGGGCATGCTCTACGCCCTGGCCATCGAGCCGCTGTTACACGCGCTGCGCCGCCGCCTGAGTGGGGTGGCCCTGCCATCGGCCACGGGCCCGTCCGCTGGCCCTCGTCTCCGGCTGTCGGCCTATGCGGACGACGTCACCGTCTTCCTCGCCACCCGGGAAGACGTGCGGGCTCTGGCAGATTGCCAGCGGGCCTACGAGCGCGCCTCCTCCGCCCGCATCAACTGGGGCAAGAGTGACACTCTGCTGCTTGGCGCATGGACTGGCAGGCCTCCGCCGGACTTGCCGGGGGGCCTCGCCTGGCGCCGCGAGGGCCTCAAGGTCTTGGGCGTGTTCCTGGGGCCGACGACCTTCATGGCGCGCAACTGGGACGGCCTCGAGGAGGGAGTGGAGGCCCGCCTGCAGCGGTGGCGCTGGCGCCTGCCCAGCCTTTCCTACCGGGGGCGCGTCCTCGTCATCAATAACCTGGCGGCGGCCACCCTGTGGCACCGCTGCGCGGTGCTGGACCCTCCGCCGGAGCTACTGGAGCGACTGCAGCGGCTCCTGGTCGATTTCCTGTGGGACGGACGCCACTGGCTCCCACGAGCTGCCCTCTACCTGCCCACCGGCGAGGGGGGCCAGGGCCTGATCGATCTGGCCAGCAGGGTGGCCGCCTATCGGCTGCAGGCCCTCCAGCGGCTCCTGTACACCGAAGGCCACCTCCCGTGGCGACAGCTGGCGTGCCGATTCCTGCGGCGAGTGGGGGGCCTCGGCTTTGACCGGGAGCTGTTTCAACTGGACCTCACCTTCCTGAACGGGGCGGTCCTTCCCCCGTTCTACCGCAGCGTGGTGCGGGCCTGGCGGGCGGCCTTCCATCTCTGTCCCCAGGCCAGGCACCTGCGGTTCCCGCAGCTCCTTCGAGAGCCCTTGGTCCACAACCCGGCCCTGCACCGTGTCGTGCCGAGCCTGGCCTCCGCCAGCCTCACGGCAGCTCTCGTCGAGGCGCGCTCCACCCGCCTGGAGCACCTCCTGGACCCCGCTCGGTCGGACTGGCTGTCACCCGAGGCCCTGGCTGCCCGGCTGGCGATGCGCTCCGTCCGCACCGCGGGGCGGCTTCTGCGGGCCGTTAGGGCCGCCCTCCCGACGGAGGCAGCGACCGCCCTGGAAGCCCATCTCCAGACTCGCCGGCCCCTCCCCACCGCAGACGCCGCAGAAGACGCCTTCCCACCGCTACCCGTCATCCCAGCGGTACCCGGCGAGCTGGCCGAGCGGCCCAACACGCTGCTCAGGCTCCCGGTGCCCCCCAGCAGCAATACGGGCTGCCCTTTTGGCACCCTGCCCCGCAAGGGCCTCTACATGTGGGTGGTGCGCACCCGGCACGCCCAGGTGCTCGCCGGCCGCCCGGACACCGCGTGGCGGCGGCGCCTGGCGCGGCCCGGGACCCCGGCGTGGCGCACGCTGTATAAGGCGCCCATCGCCAAGAAGACCGGCGACCTGCAGTGGCGGCTCGTGCACGGCATCCTGGCCACCGGCACCTTTGTGCGTCACTTGGACCCAGCGGCCTCGGCGGCCTGCCCCTTCTGCCCGGGGGTGCTGGACGAGGACATTTTCCACGCCTTCCTCGACTGCCCCCGGCTGCAGCCTCTCTTTGCCGCCCTGGGCGCACTGCTTCGGGTACTGGGCCGAGACCTCTCCGAAGACGCTTACGTCCACTCCTTTCCATACCGGGCGGCCGAGCGGGCCACGGTCAGCCTGGCCAACTTCCTGCTGGGCCAGGCCAAGATGGCCACCCTGAAGAGCCGGCGAAACCAGCTCAGCGGCACCGGGATGGTCGACGCCCTGCAGCTCTTCCGCCTGCTGGTGCGGGCCCGCCTCTCGCTCGAGTTTGAGCACGCTGTCCTCCGGCGGACGGTGCCCGCCTTTGAGGAGCGCTGGGCCCTCGAGGGGGTGCTGTGCCGGGTCGAGGCGGGACGCCTGATCCTCGCTCTGTGATGCCACCGGCTGCTCAAGCCGCAGAGACGCATCGAGCGGGCCGAGGCCCTGGACTTTTGCTCATGCGGGTCGACCCCGGAGGCCTCCATGGGTGTCCCTGCTGGCAGAACTGTAAATACTGTAAATAGTCCTTATGTTCGTTGTGTTGGTTGGTTTTTTTTTGTCTAGCGTGTACGGGCAGGCCTTGCAGGCCACGAGCCCAGGCCTTGTCCATGAGGCCCAGAGCTTCGGTCGTCCTTGTACATGCTTTTGACTGGCTCCGAGTCATCACCCTCCGGGGAATAAAGGTCTCTTAAAAGTCAAAAGTCTTTCTTTCTTTCTTTCTTTCTTTCTTTCTTTCTTTCTTTCTTTCTTTCTTTTCTTTTGAAAGCCTATCTTTGCCATTAATTTTATTATTTTTGCCATTCAAAGAAAAAAAAAAGACAATGCAGAGCCTGAAGAAGCAGAATCCGAAATAATACCTTTTATCATTCATAAAATAAAAATCTACCACCAGAGAGTTTACCTGACTCACCTTGTGAGAAGCTTAAATGATAACTGAAAACAAAAAAAAGGGCCTGGCCACACACTGAAACTTATGGTTGAGAGTGAATGTGTCACATTTTGCAAAGTTCTCAATTACTAATGGTTACATGTCTCCCTTTTACTGAGGAAAGGAAAAGGTACAGCACCTCTAACTTAAGAATCTCAGAGTACAGTTGTACCAACACCATGCTGGCTAGAGGCAATGGCAGTCCCCAAGAGAGCTACTTCATTGACATGCCAAACTGTTGTGTGCGCCTAAGCCAAATTTTTCATGCTCAGCAGCATATTAAAACATTTATATATTCACTTAAAATGAAAAATCTGACTCTCTGAACTGAACAAACAAAACATCGAGCTAGAAATTCAGCTGGAGCTTGTTACCATTTCAGATTAACCTCATCACTACTGTAGATTTAGTATGGCATAAAAGATCCATACATTTAAAAAAGATATATTTCCCAGCTTCTTCTTTTGGGTCTACATGTTATCTAACCTATCTCTCCTGTCAGGCTAAAGCAGGTGGTGCTCAGCCTTCAGGTCCCATGGGTGGGGTTGGTCTGTGGGCCTGATCCATTGTGGGATCAGTGAATGAGATCAGTCTGTGGATGTGATCCAGTGCCAGCCTGGCCCCTTCTACAAGCCAAAACCCCATGAAGCAACCCCACACACTGACCTGGCCCAGTATGCCAGATCTGCACGCCAGCCCAGCCCTGCACTCAGAGTTGGACCAGCATGTGGGGTCAACCACAGCTGGGTCCAGTGCACAGAGCTATGCTATCCAGACCACAGGGCTCCCCACAGATCCATAAATTTGGTGGTGGGGGAGCCCCATGTGCTGGAAGTCATGGCCCCATGGACCAGATTTGGTCCAAGGGCTGGAGGCTGGGCATCCTCAGCTAAAGGATTTCAATGATTTTAGTCAAAGGTACTGTGATGTCAGTTGTCTTATGGATGGTATCACCTGTCGGTAAGGTAGCCCCTTCCCTCGACTCACCTGCCACAACTTTGCCGTTAAATTCTCTAGGGTTCTAGTGGAGATCTTCCCAGAGGGGTTCTCCGACAACGGTTGTACTCGCAGTTGTTAGCCACGATGTTCAACAGGGCTCCGCCTCCCCTACACCCCGTCCACTTGCCAACCGGTCATGTGCTGGTCAGATGTTAACCTCGGTCTTTGCGGGCTTGCCCCATAGTAGACCTCAGATGGAGGGAAGAGCACGCAGCTGAACAACTTAGCTGGCTCATGTCCCTTCTCTCTCTATTCCTTGGACTTCCTTCCTGAACTTTAGTATCTTTTCTCCCTATCCTCTTCAGAAATAATATTCTCCTGGGGTGGAGTGGGATGGGGAGCTGCCTTCCCTTCCACAGTAATTTCCGGGGGATTCCAAACCCCTCCCCTGTTCTACTTCACCTAGGGGGAGGGCTGGTCTCTCCTTGTCTGCCTTCCGCAGGGAGCTGCTGTGTTTCCCCTGCTCTGCTTCAGTCAGGGGCTCAAAAGTTTCCCCTGCCTCGCTTGCTGGTACTGCACGGGCTACAGCGTGCCGCTTACCAGCAGGAGCCTCAGCACGCCGGATGTGCTGCCAACTGTCTCTCTCTCTGGCACCCCCTCCCCACAGGTTCTGTCGGGTTTTTAAACATTCCCGCAGCGGCCATGCCAGCCACCGCGATTGGACCGGCTGCCTCCCGCACAGGGAACAGCTGCTTAAATAGCCGGCATAATGCCAGTTTGTGCAGCTGCAGCTGTAGCTGTTGCCGCGGTCCCGGCTCTGGCACCTGAGTCTTCCGGAGGTAAGTTCTCCCCTCGGGGGGGTCTGCTTCTGGGTTTTTTGCTCCCCGCAGTTTTCCCCCGCCTCTTCTCAAGGCCGTGGTGGCACGTTGCTGCCACAGGTACAATATATTCAATGCCTGTGAGCTCAAGATGTCAGTATGAATCCCTTAAAATGCCCAATCTCTTGAACATTACAGGTATGTGCCTAAACATTGAAGGCCTAGACAAACTAGGCTTGGCACAAAACCAGAGCAGGATAAGAGCAAAAGATGGCCTATCTTTTCACTTTCCTAGTCCTTGGATTAGTTGCTGTCCAGATGGTTCACAAAGATGAAGTAGAGTAGCTCTGACTTACACCTGACTCCACCTAACCCTATAGGAGGTGTAGCCACAAAGCAGCTAGTGACATACATACATGACATATATCTCTTTTGCTTGTATTACCTCTTTACATATATGGCCAAGAGAGAGTATGATGTAGGACAGGGGTGGGCAATTATTTTGGGCAGAGGGCTGCTTACTGAGTTTCGGCAAGCCATCAAGGGCCACATGACAGGCAGCCGAGGGCAGATAAATGTTAATGTTCTAAATTTTTTAGTGCCCTGCAGGCTGGATAGAATGGCCTGGCAGGCCATGTTTGGCTCCCGGGCCGCATTTTGCCCGCCCCTTATGTAGGACCATTGTGGCATCAATATGCTTTTTGGGAACCCACCTGAGGCAGTAAGATGAGTTGTGCTTCCAGAGCAGTGAAAAGCAGCCAGATTACAATGGCAAATTAGGGCTGTCATGCATCTGATGATCTGTAAATTTAATGATATTGACCAAGCAGACTTCTTGTGAAGGGATAGCATTTTTTTTTTTGTCCCTAAATCCTAAAACAATGGCTTCCCTTAATTTTTAAATATATATATATACACACACAGAGGTGCACACAAATAAAAGAGTAAAGGTGGCATCTCCCCCCACTCTCCGCCCCCCCCCCCCCGCAATGTCATCTAAGTTTTTTAGTTGTCTACCCACAATTTTTGGCACTGATGCCCAGGTAGCCAGTCTGTCCCCAGGCATGAAACCCTATATGCATAGACAACTAAATACATATGTACCTGGACTCAAGTCTCAGCCAAAAAAAAAATTAAATTAAATTTAAAAAAGGGAGGAGGATAAGAGCCTATATTTTAGCTTAGCTGTATGGTTCAGTTACTTGCCTGGGAAGCTGAAAATTTGGACAGTTACACACATGCAGGGAGGCTGCTTCAATGCACTTTAAATCCAGTGCGTCAGAGCAGACTTGATTAATTGAGTCTGCTGGAGCATGGAAGTTAATGCACTTCAGCAGCCTTCATCATCATGTGTAGGCAAGGATAGACTTTCAAAAGAAAGAAAGAAAGAAAGACTTTTGACTTTTAAGAGACCTTTATTCCCAGGAGGGTGATAACTCGGAGCCAGTAAAGACCATGTACAAGTACGCCCGAAGTTCTGGGCCTCATGGACAAGGCCTGGGCTCATGGCCTGCAAGGCCTGCCCGTACACTCTAGACAAAAAAAACAACACAACGAACATAAGGACTATTTACAGTATTTACAGTTCTGCCAGCAGGGACACCCATGGAGGCCTCTGGGGTCGACCCGCATGAGCAACAGTCCAGGGCCTCGGCCAGCTTGACGCATCTCTGCGGCTTGAGCAGCCGGTGGCATCACAGTACGAGGATCAGGCGTCCCGCCTCGACTCGGCACAGCACCCCTTCGAGGGCCCAGCGCTCCTCAAAGGCGGGCACCGTCCGCCGGAGGACAGCGTGCTCAAACTCGAGCGAGAGGCGGGCCCGCACCAGCAGGCGGAAGAGCTGCAGGGTGTCGACCATCCCGGTGCCGGTGAGCTGGTTTTGCCAGCTCTTCAGGGTGGCCATCTTGGCCTGGCCCAGCAGGAAGTTGGCCAGGCTGACTGTGGCCCGCTCGGCCGCCCAGTACGGAAAGGAGTGGACGTAGCCGTCTTCGGAGAAGTCCCAGCCCAGCACCCGAAGCAGTGTGCCCAGGGCGGCAAAGAGAGGCTGCAGCCGGGGGCAGTCGAGGAACACGTGGAAGATGTCCTCATCCAGCACCCCCGGGCAGAAGGGGCAGGCCGCCGAGGCCGCTGGGTCCAGGTGACGCACAAAGGTGCCGGTGGCCAGGATGCCGTGCACGAGCCGCCACTGCAGGTCGCCGGTCTTCTTGGCGATGGGCACCTTATACAGCGCGCGCCACGCCGGGGTCCTGGGCCGCGCCAGGCGCCGCCGCCACGCGGTGTCAGGGCAGCCGGCGAGCACCTGGGCGTGCCGGGTGCGCACCACCCACATGTAGAGGCCCTTGCAGGGCAGGGTGCCAAAAGGGCAGCCCGTATTGCTGCTGGGAGGCACCGGGAGCCTGAGCGGCGTGTTGGGCCGCTCGGCCAGCTTCCCGGGTACCGCTGGGATGACGGGTAGTGGTGGGAAAGTGTCTTCTGCGGCGTCCGCGGTGGGGAGGGGCCGGCGAGTCTGGAGATGGTCTTCCAGGGCGGTCGCTGCCTCCGTCTGGAGGGCGGCCCTAACGGCCCGCAGAAGCCGCCCTGCAGTGCGGACGGAGCACATCGCCAGCCGGGCAGCCAGGGCTTCGGGAGACAGCCATGCCGACCGAGCAGGGTCCAGGATGTGCTCCAGGCGGGTGGTGCGCGCCTCGATGAGGGCTGCCGCGAGGCTGGCGGAGGCCAGGCTCGGCGCAACACGCTGCAGGGCCGGGTTGTAGACCAGGGGCTCCCGAAGCAGCTGTGGGAACTGCAGGCGCCTGGCCTGGGGGCAGGGATGGAAGGCCGCCCGCCAGGCCCGCACCATGCTGCGGTAGAATGGGGGAAGGACCGCCCCGTTCAGGAAAGTGAGGTCCAGCAGAAACAGCTCCCGGTCAAAGCCGAGGCCCCCCACTTGCTGCAGGAACTGGCACGCCAGCTGCCGCCACGGGAGGTGGCCGTCGGCGTACAGGAGCCGCTGGAGGGCCTGCAGCCGGTAGGCGGCCACCCGGCTGGCCAGGTCGATCAGGCCTTGGCCCCCTTCCCTGGTGGGCAGGTAGAGGGCAGCTCGGGGCAGCCAGTGGCATCTGTCCCACAGGAAATCGACCAGGAGCCGCTGCACTCTCTCCAGGAGCTCCGGCGGAAGGTCCAGCACCGCGCAGTGGTGCCACATGGTGGCCGCCGCCAGGTTGTTGGCGACGAGGACCCGGCCGCGGTAAGAGAGGACGGGCAGGCGCCAGCACCAGCACTGCAGGTGGGCCTCCACTCCCTCCGCCAGGTCCTCCCAGTTGTGGGCCGCAAAGGCCGGCGGCCCCAGGAACACGCCCAGGGCTTTGAGGCCTTCCCAGCACCAGGCAAGGCCTCCCGGCAGGTCCGGAGGCGGCGTGCCGGCCCACGTCCCCAGCAGGAAGGCGTCGCTCTTGCCCCAGTTGATGCGGGCTGAGGCAGCAAGCTCGTAGGCACGCTGGCAGTCCACCAGGGCCTGCACGTCCTCCTGGCTGCCCAGGAAGATGGTCACGTCGTCCGCGTACGCCGTCAGCCGGAGCGGGGGGCCGGTGGTGGGGCCCGGCGCTGGTGGCAGGGGGAGGCCGGTCAGGCGACATCGCAGAGCATGCAGCAGTGGTTCGACGGCCAGGGCATACAGCATGCTCGACAGAGGGCAGCCCTGGCGTATGCCGCGACGCACGGGGAACGGGGAGCACAGCGCGCCGTTCACCTTGAGCGGGCCGGAGGCATCGTGGTACAGGACCCGGAGTACCGCGATGAAGAGTGGCCCGAAGCCAAAGGCCTCGAGGGTGCTGAGCAGGTACCGGTGGGTGACGCGGTCAAAGGCCTTCTCTTGGTCCAGGGAGAGCACGCCGACGTCCAGGCCAAAAAGCTCCGTGGCCGTGAGCAGGTCACGCAGCAGGAACAAGTTGTCCTGGATGGTCCTGCCCGGCATGCAGTAACTCTGCTCGGGCCCGATGACGGAGGCCATGACGGTGCGGAGACGGTTCGCCAGCGCCTTGGCCAGGATCTTGTAGTCAGCGCACAGGAGGGAGACGGGCCGCCAGTTCTTCAGGCAGCCGAGGTCCCCCTTCTTGGGCAGCAGGGTGAGCACGGCCCGGCGGCAGCTGGTCGGCAGGGTCCCGTCGGCGAGGCTCTCGCGGAGGACGCGGAGGAGGCTGGGTCCAAGGAGGAGCCAGAAGGCTCTGTAAAATTCCATGGGCAGGCTGTCCAGGCCCGGGACCCTGCCCGAGGCGAGCCCCCCCACCGCGGCCTCCAGCTCCGCCAGGGAGAGTTCGCGCTCCAGGGCCTCGACCTGCGAAGCGCCCAGGTGCGGCAGGTCCCGATGCATCTCCTGGGCGGCCCACTGGCAGACGGGCTCAGCCACAAACAAGTCCCGGTAGAAGGCGACGGCATGCTCCCGCACTTCGCCCAGGTCCGTGAGCAGCAGGCCCTCTGGGGTCTTGAGGTGGTCCAGCATCTTCGCCGCGGCCTGCCGCATCTCCAGGCCGAAGAAGAAGCCAGTCGGGGCGTCGGCCTCTGCCAGCTCCTGGCAGCGGGCCCGGACCCACGCGCCGCGGGCCGCGCCCTCCGCCAGCTCTCACAGGCATTTCTTGCGGGAGCGGAGGCTCTCGAGGAGCGCCGTGTCATTGCCCGCGCAAAGCAGGGCCGCCTCGAGCTCTGCCATGTCCTCCTCCAGCTCCTGGGTGCGGCGGCGGAGCTCGCTCGCCGCCAGCTGGCTGTACTGCTGGCAGAACGCCTGGATCTGGACCTTCCCCATGTCCCACCACAGGCGCCAGGAGGGGTAGTCTGCTCGCGCCGCCTCCCAGCTCCTCCAGAGGTGGGCGAAGCAGTCCCTGAAGCGGGTGTCCTGCAGCAGCCTGACGTTGAGGCACCAGTAAGGGGCACGCGTGCGTGCTCTGCCAGGCAGGCTCAGCTCGCAGCAGACCAAGGCGTGGTCCGAGAGGCCCGATGGAACGATGCGGCTGCCGCGCAGCAACGGCAGGTGGTGCTGGCCGATGTAGAGGTGGTCGAGGTGGGCCATGGTGAGCCCGCTGGTGCTCATCTTTGCCCAGGTGTACTGTCGTGCATCGGCGTGGAGGACCCGCCAGGTGTCGACGAGGTCCGCCGCCTCCAGCACAGTCCGCAGCTTGCGGGCCGAAGGCAGGTGTGGTTCCGGCCCCATCCAGTCTAGCAGCGCGTCGACGGTACAGTTGAAATCCCCGCCCATGAAGAGCAGGTCGTCCTTCTCGCTGGCGTCACGCAGGAGGTCAACCAGGGTCTCTAGGAAGGCGACCCTCTCTCTCCCGTCGGTGGGCACGTAGACGTTGACGAGGAGCAGGCTCTGGTGTGCCAGGGTGACATGGACGGTCAGCAGCTGGCCGGGGACGACCTCTCGCGCCACCGCCGAGTCGTACCGCAGCTGCGGCGAGAGGAGGGTTGCCAGTCCTGCGCTGAGGTTGGTGCCGTGGCTCAGGAACAAGCGGCCTCTCCAGGCAGTGTGCCAGTCGGCTTGAACATACGAGTTGCTGTGCATCTCCTGGAGGAAGGCGATCGCCAGGCGCTTCTGCTGCAGGCCCTCCAGGACGGCCGTCCACTTCACCGGGTCTCTGCAGCCGTTGGTGTTGAGTGAGGCAATTGTGGTAACCGCCATGAACAGGAGAAGAAGGAGGAAGGGTAGGCAGGGTACCAGTGGGAGAGAAGGTGATGGACGCCGGGCAGAAAATCCGCAGAGACAGGGGAAAGGCCTAGCGTTGCCCTGCCCTATTCTGCGGGCCTGCCTCAGCCCCACACCTCCCTCACCCGGGTCACCAGCTTCTCGAGCCGGAAGGCATGCTGATGCGTGCCCGGGTCCCGGCGCATAAGCTTCGCCGCGTCGCTAGCGGCGCGAACAAACTGCGCGGGGTCCAGGCACCATTGCCGGATACTCTCGGCCACGTTCCTCTGGCCCTTGGTCTGGTCCAAGAAGTTGAGGAGACCTCCATAGCTGGGGGCCACCCAAGGGGGTTTCTCCAGCAGGAGGTGGATACTGCTGACCGAGAACCGGCGGAGCTGTACCCTGGGAGGGGACTTCCCGGTAAGACCGGTGAACGTGCCCTCAATGGCCAGGCTCCCTAGCAGGCCCCCCTCTCTATCTGGGTCGAGGACCATCTCAGGGAGATCGATCCCCATCCGCTTTGGGGGGCAGATGTTGTCCCGCTCCCGGGGCCGCTTGTGGCGCTCAGAGGGCAGGCACTCCATCTCCTCCTCCCCATCGGCCCCAGCAGGCAGGGGAGCGGGCGGTGGGGTGGCAAGACCCTCCGCCGTCTCTCCTGCCCGCCGCCACTCGGGAGGCCGGCACTCTCCCCCTGCCTTGCCGCTCACAGGCCCCACTGGCTGGGATGGGGCAAGGGGTTGCCAGGCGTCTCCGGGACACCCTCAGTCATGGCCGGTGGTGGCAGGGTTTCCAGGGGGAAGGCAGAGCGGGCTCAGGTTCCCTGGCTGCCTTTTCCCCGGTGCTGTCCGAGACAGGCCCCGAAGGGGCAGGAGTTCCTTTAGACGCTCCTTTATTCTTATTCTTTGCTTTTTGGGGAGTAGCTGGCACCCCCCCTGTAGGGGGTGGGCCAGGCTGCTGGGATGTCGCCACCTCCAGGTCCACCACCCCGTTTAGGGCAGGGGTGGAGGAAGGTGGAGGGGGGGTCTCGGGCGCTCCACCCGACGGGGCCCCAGCGCCCGAGACTCTGGCCACCCCGGGGAGGACTGGGACAGGAAGGGACTGGGAGGACTCCCCAGCCCCTCCACCGGAAGGGGCATCCGCCACGACAGGGGCGGGAGAACCCTGGGAGGATGTCCCAGGCCCCCCCCGGTTCGTATGCCACTGCCAGAGGGGTCGAGCCCCCCGGATGGAACAGGGGCAGAGGGGGGCTTGGCAGGTCTCCCAACCCCACCCTTTGATGAGGGCCCTGCACCCGAGGTGGGTGCACCATCTTCCCGGGCGGGCGCAGCAGCCGGTGCCTCGGCTGACTGCCCAAACGGGCACTGGGCAGTTAGGTGGGAGCTGCCGCCGCAGCGGCGGCAGGAATTCCCCCCCAGGGAGAAATACACCACATAGGATCTCCCGTGTGAGGCAAAAGTCAAGGAGGGAGGCAGCTTCTGAGTGTCCCCCGTGAGGAGCATGAACGCCTGCCTGCGGAAGGACAGGATCTGCCTCAGCTTGGGGTTCCTACTCCCTATGGTCAGCCTGCGCCAGGGGCTGGTGAGGACACCGTAGTGCTCGACCGCGTTGGTGAGGTCCCGGTCTGACAGGTGCGGGGGCACATTGGAGGCCACCACCCGCACTGCCAGGGTCTCCAGGGGCGTGACCAGGTGGTGGACCCCCGAGACTTCCAGCCCCGCTGCACACACCTCCCTCACCAGGTTGGGAGAGCTCAGATAGATGATGGGCACCGAATTGACCCGGGAGGCATACTGGACGCTCCGGCATCCCAGCAGGTCCACCAGAGCTCCAGCGCAGTCCTCCACCGTGACGTGGAGAGGGGCGTGCACCCGCATGCCATGGCTGAGGGGAAGGTCTGCAGAGACATCCCCATGCCAAGTGCCTTGGCTGCTGGCAGGCATCCCGGCAGGAGAGGGTTAACTCTCTCCCGGGAGGGAGGAAAAAAAAAAAAGCCTCAGGCTGATGTCGGGGACCTGGGACTGGGAGGGGGCTCAAAATGCCCCAAAATCGGCCTGAGGGGGGGCAGAGCAACCCTGCAGGGGCTCAGGGCAAGCCCCAAGGCAGGGGGAGATGGCAGGGACCAAGGGAAGGGGCCCTGAGGGAGGGAGGCAGCAGGAATCACAGGGAGAACTCAGGCGGGGGTGGGGGAGGGGCAGAGGCAAACGAGCCTGCCAGAGCCCAGGGGAAAAACGCTCAGAAAGCGGGGGAAGGGGGGCCCCAGGGAGAGGGTGGGTGGAGGCAAGGTTTTTTGGGGGTGGGGACAGGAAAAGGGGGGGCACAGAGTGCAGGGAACGTGCAAAAAGGCACCTGAGCTGCAGGAGCTCAGAAGGGCTTCACCTGTCGGCCGCCATCTTGAAAGAAAGAAAGAAAGACTTTGACTTTTAAGAGACCTTTATTCCCGGGAGGGTGATAACTCGGAGCCAGTAAAGAGCATGTACAAGGACGCCCGAAGCTCTGGGCCTCATGGACAAGGCCTGGGCTCATGGCCTGCAAGGCCTGCCCGTACACTCTAGACAAAAAAAAAACAATCAACATAACAAACATAAGGACTATTTACAGTATTTACAGTTCTGCCAGCGGGGACACCCATGGAGGCCTCCGGGGTCGACCCGCACGAGCAAAGGTCCAGGGCCTCGGCCCGCTTGACGCGTCTCTGCGGCTTGAGCAGCCGGTGGCATCACAGTACAAGGATCAGGCGTCCCGCCTCGACTCGGCACAGCACCCCTTCGAGGGCCCAGCGCTCCTCAAAGGCGGGCACCGTCCGCCGGAGGACAGCGTGCTCAAACTCGAGCGAGAGGCGGGCCCGCACCAGCAGGTGGAAGAGCTGCAGGGCGTCGACCATCCCGGTGCCGGTGAGCTGGTTTTGCCGGCTCTTCAGGGTGGCCATCTTGGCCTGGCCCAGCAGGAAGTTGGCCAGGCTGACCGTGGCCCGCTCGGCCGCCCGGTACGGAAAGGAGTGGACATAGGCGTCTTCGGAGAAGTCCCGGCCCAGCACCCGAAGCAGTGCGCCCAGGGTGGCAAAGAGAGGCTGCAGCCGGGGGCAGTCGAGGAACACGTGGAAGATGTCCTCATCCAGCACCCCCGGGCAGAAGGGGCAGGCCGCCGAGGCCGCTGGGTCCAGGTGACTCACAAAGGAGCCGGTGGCCAGGATGCCGTGCACGAGCCGCCACTGCAGGTTGCCGGTCTTCTTGGCGATGGGCACCTTATACAGCGTGCACCACGCCAGGGTCCCGGGCCGCGCCAGGCGCCGCCGCCACGCGGTGTCAGGGCGGCCGGCGAGCACCTGGGCGTGCCGGGTGCGCACCACCCACATGTAGAGGCCCTTGCGGGGCAGGGTGCCAAAAGGGCAGCCCGTGTTGATGCTGGGGGGCACCGGGAGCCTGAGCAGCGTGTTGGGCCGCTCGGCTAGCTCGCCGGGTACTGCTGGGATGACGGGTAGCGGTGGGAAGGCGTCTTCTGCGGCGTCCGCGGCGGGGAGGGGCCGGCGAGTCTGGAGATGGTCTTCCAGGGCGGTCGCTGCCTCCGTCTGGAGGGTGGCCCTAACGGCCCGCAGAAGCCGCCCTGCGGTGCGGACGGAGCGCATCGCCAGCCGGGCAGCCAGGGCCTCCGGTAACAGCCAGTCCGACCGAGCGGGGTCCAGGAGGTGCTCCAGGTGGGTGGAGCGCGCCTCGATGAGAGCTGCCGTGAGGCTGGCGGAGGCCAGGCTCGGCACAACACGGTGCAGGGCCGGGTTGTGGACCAAGGGCTCTTGAAGGAGTTGCGGGAACCGCAGGTGCCTGGCCTGGGGACAGAGATGGAAGGCCGTCCGCCAGGCCCGCACCATGCTGAGGTAGAACGGGGGAAGGACCACCCCGTTCAGGAAGGTGAGGTCCAGTTGAAACAGCTCCCGGTCAAAGCCGAGGCCCCCCACTCGCCGCAGGAATCGGCACGCCAGCTGTCGCCACGGGAGGTGGCCTTCGGTGTACAGGAGCCGCTGGAGGGCCTGCAGCCGATAGGCGGCCACCCTGCTGGCCAGATCGATCAGGCCCTGGCCCCCCTCGCCAGTGGGCAGGTAGAGGGCAGCTCGTGGGAGCCAGTGGCGTCCGTCCCACAGGAAATCGACCAGGAGCCACTGCAGTCTCTCCAGTAGCTCCGGTGGAGGGTCCAGCACCGCGCAGCGGTGCCACAGGGTTGCCGCCGCCAGGTTATTGATGACGAGGACGCGCCCCCGGTAGGAAAGGCTGGGCAGGCGCCAGCACCACCGCTGCAGGCGGGCCTCCACTCCCTCCTCGAGGCCGTCCCAGTTGCGCGCCATGAAGGTCGTCGGCCCCAGGAACACGCCCAAGACCTTGAGGCCCTCGCGGCGCCAGGCGAGGCCCCCCAGCAAGTCCGGTGGAGGCCTGCCAGTCCATGCGCCAAGCAGTAGAGTGTCACTCTTGCCCCAGTTGATGCGGGCGGAGGAGGCGCGCTCGTAGCCCCGCTGGCAATCTGCCAGAGCCCGCACGTCTTCCTGGGTGGCGAGGAAGACGGTGACGTCGTCCGCATAGGCCGACAGCCGGAGACGAGGGCCAGCGGACGGGCCCGTGGCCGATGGCAGGGCCACCCCACTCAGGCGGCGGCGCAGCGCATGTAACAGCGGCTCAATGGCCAGGGCGTAGAGCATGCCCGACAGCGGACAGCCCTGGCGAATGCCCCTGCGCGCGGGGAACGGAGCGCAAAGCACCCCGTTCACCTTGAGCAGGCTGGAAATGTCCCAGTACAAGACCCGGAGGGCCCCGGTGAAGAGGGGCCCAAAGCCAAAGGCCTCCAGCATGCGGAAGAGGTAGGCATGGCCCACGCGGTCAAAGGCCTTCTCCTGGTCGAGAGAGAGGAGGCCGACGTCGAGGCCAAAGAGCTCGCTAGCCGTGAGCAGGTCCCGCAGCAGGAACAGGTTGTCTTGTATGGTCCTGCCCAGCACGCAGTAGCTCTGCTCGGGCCCGGTGAGAGAGGCCATGACCGCGCGGAGGCGGGTGGCCAGCGCTTTGGCCAGAATCTTGTAGTCCGCGCACAGCAGGGAGACCGGCCACCAGTTCTTCATGTAGCCCAGGTCTCCCTTCTTGGGCAGCAGGGTCAGCACCGCTCGGCGGCAGCTGATCGGCAAGACCTTGTCGGCGAGGCTCTCCTGGAAGACGCGCAGGAGGCTGGGGCCGAGGAGAGGCCAGAACGTCTTGTAGAACTCAGCAGGCAGCCCGTCGAGGCCCGGGGCTTTGCCAGAGGCGAGGCCGGCCGTGGCGGCTGCCAGCTCTTCCAGGGACAAGTCCCGCTCCAGCTCGCTGGCCTCCAGGGCATCGAGACGCGGTAGGCCCTCGTGGAGTTCCCGCGTGGCCTCGGGGCACGACGGCTCGGCTGCGAACAGGTCACGATAGAAGGCGACGGCACGTTCGCAAACTTCACCCGGCTCTGTAATGACCCGGCCCTCAGGAGTCTTGAGATGGTCCAAGACTTTGCTCGCTGCCCGCCGCCGCTCCAGGTCGAAAAAGAAGCGGGTTGGGGTGCCGGTTTCCACCAGCTCCTGGCAGCGGGCGCGGATCCTCGCGCCGCGGGCCGCGCTCTCCGCCAAGTCGCGCAGGCATTTCCTGTGGAGCCAGAGGCTCTCGCTCAGTGCTGCGTCGCTGCCAGCGGCCAGCAGAGCAGCCTCGAGCTCCGCCACGTCCTCCTCCAACTCCCGGATACGGCGGCGCGTCTCGCTTGCGGCCAGCTGGGTGTACTGCTTGCAGAAGGCTCGGGTCTGGACCTTGCCCACGTCCCACCACAGCTTCCAGGAGGAGTGGCTCAGTCTCGCAGCCTCCCATCTCCGCCAAAATGGGCAAAGCAGTCCCGGAAATAAGAGTCCTGGAGCAGACTAACGTTCAAACACCAATACGGTGCCCGTGCACAGGCTCTCTCCTGCAGGCTCAGTTCGCTGAAGGCCAGGCCATGATCTGATAGACCCAAAGGAGCGATGCGGCTGCTGCGCAGGAGTGGCAGGTGGTGCCTGGTGATATAAAGGCGGTCGAGGCGAGCCATGGTGAGACCGCCAGCACTCATCTTGGCCCAGGTGTACTGGTGCGCATCGGGATGCAGGGCTCGCCAGACGTCCACGAGGTCTGCCCCCTCCAGGGCAGCTTGCAGCTTGCGAGCGGAGGGCAGGTGGGGCTCAGGCCCTGTGCGGTCGAGGCGCGGGGCAGTGGTGCAGTTGAAATCGCCCCCGAGGAGGAGCAGGTCATCATCCTCGCTAGCGTCGCACAGGAGGGCAGCCAAGGTCTCAAAGAAAGCGACCCTCTCCTGGCCATCGGAGGGTGCGTAGATGTTGATGAGCAGCAGACGGTGTTGCGCGAGGGTGACGCGGACGGTCAGCAGGCGGCCGGGGACGACCTCCTGCGGCACCTCCGCGTCAAGCTGCAGCTGCGGCGATAAGAGTGTCACGACCCCCGCGCGCAGGTTGGTGCCGTGGCTCAGGAACACCTGTCCTCGCCAGGCAGCCCACCAGGCCGCCTGGTTGAACCTGTCAGAGTGGGTCTCTTGTAGGAAGGCGACGGCCAGCCTCTTCTGTCGCAGGAGCTCCAGGACGGCCTCGCGCTTCACCGCGTCTCGACAGCCGTTGACGTTGAAGGTGCCAATGGTTGTGGCTGCCATGGGTGTGGGTGTGGGAGAGGAGGAGCAAAGCAGAGTGCGGGTGGAAGAGCGAGCACCCAAGAGCAGAGCAAGGCAATACAGACAGGTCAGGGAAGGCCTACCGTGCCCTACTCTAGTCGAGGGACCCGCCCAGGCCCCACTCCACTCTCACCCTCTGGGCAAGCTTGTCCAGATGGTAGGCCATCTGACGTGTGCCCCAATCTTGCTGCATGAGCTTGACTGCCGCCCTGGCAGCCTTGACAAACACTTTGGGGTCCGCACACCACTGGGTGATGTGCCCCGCTACATTTTTCTGCCCCTTGGTTAGCTTCAGCAAGGACAGGAGTCCCCCATAGTCAGGAGGGACCCAGGGGGGCTCCGCCAGCTTGGGGTGGATGTTGCCTATGGAAGAGCGGCGAGGCCGCACCCCCGGCGGGAGCTCGCCCGCAACTGCAGCGTCGACCCCCTCGATGTCCAGGCACATCAGCCGCCTCTCGTCGTCCGAGTCAAGGACCGGCTCCGCGAGGACATTCCCTGTCTTCTTGGGGGGCGAGGGGCCATCCCGCTCACGACGTCTCTTGCAAGACTCCGAGAGCTGGATCTCCATCTCGCTAACTTCCCCATCTGCTCTGGTAGGCTGGGGCGTGACCAAAGGGGCAGCGGGCTCTCCCGCCACCCCCGGGGCCAGGCCACCGGAAGAGAGACATTCGCCACTATCCCTGCTGCCGCCCGACTCCGGAGGCTGGGGGACAGGCAAGGGGAGGGGGACCCCTGAAGGCCCCTCCCCCCCACCCGCTAAGTCTGCCTCGTCGGTAGCTACATCCGACGGGGTGGGTGGTGTGGCAGCCGGAGTGGGGTCCGGCTCTGTAGTGGGGGGGCCCTCGGCACTGGCCAAGGAGGGGTCTGTCAGGGATGGGGTGTTCTGAGAGGCCCCCCCTCATCTCCCTCTCTTTGTCGGGTGGTTGGGAGGATGCCCGAGCCCCATCATCCGATGAGGCTCCAGCACCGCAGTCCCCGGCCACCCCAGCCACTTCGGCCGGGGCAGGCAGGGGGTAATGGGAAGCGTCTGCCCCTCCACCCGGTGGGGCTGCCGCACCGAGGGCAGAGGGCACCACAGATGGGGGAGGGGGCGGTGGGGCCATGGTAGTAGCACCAGCCCCTCGGCTGGACGATGGCTTCCCACTGGAGACCCCGGTCCCCTGAGATGGAATGGGGGGGGAAGGAGGTCGGGAGGAAGAGCTCCCAGCCTCCCTGGGCCTGCCGCGTGCCCCAGAGGTCGACGCGCCATCTCTCGGCGCTGCCGCAGGCGACGATGGTCCGGCTGCCTTGCCCCGAGGGCACTGCGCGGCCAGGTGGGAGGAGCCCCCGCACTTGAAGCACGTGGTCTCTCCCACAGATAAATAGATAATAAACCTCCGCCCCTCGAGCGTGAGGCTCAGGGAGCGAGGCAGCGACTGGGGGCCCTCCTTGAGGAGCATGAAGACCTGCCTCCGAAAGGACAGGACGTGCTTGCCCTGAGGGTTCTTGTTTCCCATCGGCAGGCGGCGAAAAGGACTCGCAGGAACCCCATAGGCCTCGAGTCCCCTGGCCAGCTCCCGATCGGAAACGTGCGGTGGGATGTTGGAAATCACCACCCTCACTGCCTGAGTCTCTAGGGGCGTGACAGGGTAGTGGATGCCCGCAATTTCCAGGCCCTCCGCACACACCCTGTCAACCAAGGCGGGCTTGCTCAAATAGATCATCGGGACAGTGTTCACGCGCCCCGTGTAGCGGATGGTACGCCATCCCAGGAGGGCAGCCAGAGCCTCCACGCAAGCCTCGAGCCCCACATGGAGAGGGGCATGAACCCTCAGGCCATGAGACAGTGGGAGGTCCCGAGAGACATCCTCATGCCAGCTGCCAGGCGTAGGAGCCGCCATTCCTCACCAGGACAAGGTTAAACTGAGAAGCACAGCAAAAAAAAAAAAAAAAAAGCCTCAGGCTGACACGGGGGACTGGGACTGGGAGGGGATGAAAACGCCCCAAAATCGGCCTGAGGGGGGGCAGAGCAACCCCGCAGGGGCTCAGGGCAAGCCCCAAGGCAGGGGCAGATAGCAGGGACCAAGGGAAGGGGCCCTGGGGGAGGGAGGCAGCAGAAATCAAAGGGACAACTCAGGCGGGGGTGGGGGAGGGGCAGAGGCAAATGAGGCTGCCAGAGCCCAGGGGAAAAAGGCTCAGAAAGTGGGGGGATTGGGCAGGGAGGGGGTCCCCAGGGACAGGGTGGGGAGAGGCAAGGGTTTTTTTTGGGGGGGACAGGAAAAGGGGGGCAGGGAGTGCGATGCAACAAGCTGAAAGCACCTGAGCTGGAGGAGCTTAGAAGGGCTTCAGCTGTCGGCGGCCATCTTGAAAGAAAGAAAGAAAGGATGAAATGACATCTGATGGGAGAAAAGTCTCTATATGGGAAAGGCAGATTTTGCCTAAACAAAAGGCTTGTTTCCTAACATAGGTTCATCCCCATGCTGAAAAATGATGGCGGGGTGTTTTGAATTAAAGCTTGTTGTACGAGTTTTAGTTCAAAGTTCCCTACCACCATTTTTTTCATTTCAGGGACACTGATACACATGATGATCGGGCACTTCTAATTAACGTGGCTCGCTAATTAAGGTGCCCCCCATGTTTCCTGGACCATTTTTATAAAAGCCCTTCAGTTCTAGTCCCTCCTCTTCTTTGCTTACTAGGCATTTGAACATGGGTCCACACTACCAGAAAACAGAATTCTTGCCTTTGTACAGGTAACAAAAATGCCATGTAGATGACTAAAAGACTACTGGTTGTGTGACCATGTGGAAATAGAATGCTGTCCTATGTTTATATTAAGATCATTCCTAGATTCCAAGGATGGCTTACTTGACACCTCCTTTTATCTGCTATCTGTTTTAATTTAAATGGATCACACGCCAATTGTTATTAGTTATTTCTCAGGTTTACTATAAGAAGCCAAGAAATTCTAAATTGGTAAATCTATCTCTGTCCCTAAAATTTGAGTATATGGTTATGGAAGGGGCATGGCCTGAGCCTTATTCATAGATTCATAAATGCTACGGTAGGAAGGGACCTCAACAGATCATCGAGTCCGACCCCCTGTCTAGGCAGGAAAGAGTGCTGGGGTCAGATGACCCCAGCCAGATGCCTATCCAGCCTTCTCTTAAAGACCCCCAAGGCAGAGGAAAGCACAATCTCCCTTGGAAGCTCATTACAAATGTTGGCCACCTTTACCGTGAAGAAGTTTTTCCTGATATCTAGCCTAAACCTGCTCTCTGCCATTTTGTGACTATTGTTCCTTGTTACCCCAAGAGGCACCCTGGTGAACAGAGCATCTCCGATCCCTTGCTGCATCCCCCTAATGAATTTGTAGACAGTCACAAGATCACCTCTCAGCCTTCTCTTCTCTTGATAATGTTTGAGCACCAAAATGATCCCTAGGAGTATGCTACAGCCAGTGAAAATTACAGAAGCTCAGAGGCTGGTCTGTTGTATCACGAAAAGAGTGCAGCTCAGCTATACCCAAAGTCTTACTCAAAGACTATATTTTCATTCTACCTATCAAGTCTTTTGAGTGACACTAAGATTTTTACTAAATAACACTTTTTTACTTCTTCAGCTATTATTTAAGTAACACTTTCAAATTTTCTTGACACAAGAAAAGAAAACAACATAATGACAAAATAGCAGCATCCTTTTGGTTATCCTTCACCAGTCTTGTGTGTGTAAGTGTGTGCACTCATGTTTGTGTGTGTATGTATTTGAAGTTAAGCAGTTCAAAACACAATTTTATTATAGATCATCAATCCCAGTCTTGCAAAAAGTAGACAGGGCTTTTACAATAGGTTCTGCTTGCTGGTGTGTTACACAGCTAGTTATAGGTGATGAACAAATAGGAGACAAATTAAGAAGTTTGATTCTTCAAGGAACTTGAAATATCCAAGCCGAAATATGCCCCAAATTACAGACAGTTGAAAAGAGTACAGAAGGTACAAAGTATATTCATCTGACAAACACAGTTCCTGAAGACAGCTCCTGTGTCTTTTGATGGAAACTTCCTAGTCTCTGAACTTCTCCAGAGAGCTCTGTTATCGTTAACAATGAAGTTTATATGTGCAGAGATAGAAGGATCCTTTTGCAGATTCTTCCTGCAGCAGGGAACTCATTCATTATATTCTCTGCACCTGTCTTCCTAGCTGAAGAAAGCAACCAAAGAACTAACTGTAATAAATCCAATTTCTGTCCACAAGACCTTTATCACACTAAATGTTGGTCATGTGATGATGCAACCCTTATTTACCTTGGTGAGTTTCTCTTCACACAAGAATTTTGAGGACTATGTGCTAATCAATATAAAGTTTGCGTAGAAGCCTTGCAACATTTTCAGGAGTCCTTGTTATTCAAATATACATGCATTGGAGGGAGATGACTCAGACACAGTGCTTTTAATTGGGTAATGCACACTGAACAAAATCTCGGTTTCACTAAATTCATTAGGAGCTTTGCCATTCAAGGCATCAAAATTCAGACCTTAATGTTTAAAGTGTAAATCATATGCCAAGAGTGCTAGGAGAGAACACTGTCACTTCTGCTCAGTGATAATTCACATAATTGAATAGGTTTTCCTTTAAAGAGATACCACAACACACACAGGTCACATTCTGGACCCCTGTTACCAAGAGGAGGTCTGACCCTGGGTCTTTCTCAATTCTGTGTATAGCACTCTAACCACCACACCACAAGACAGGTATTATTCTGGACATTTTTCAGCAGTCCTTTTGAAGCTGAGCCACTAATATAGTTGTTGTTAAAAAAAAAATGAATGGGCTATGCAGGGGAGAATCTTTTTCTTCACTAAGAGCAAGGGTCCCAACTAGAATCCACCACCCCCTTGCCCCTCTCCCTTTCAGCCTAGCAGCCTGTGTCCCATTAATCCATTGGTAAAAGAGAATCAGGGTGAATTGGAGGTAAATCCTGCAACTACTGTTGGTGTTACTATTGGAAATGGCTCAATCCCTGGACAGCTTCAGCTTGATTATTTCGCAGGTGTATTAACTTGTGGTTCCTTTTCAAGATGCCTGTCCTGGCTGGTTGTTTCAGTTCCTCCCAGTTTCACGTCACCTAAACATTTCATTAATGTAGACTTTAATTTCTTGACATATTTTCCTGACAGTAGGGCATGGATCCTGGGACCGGTACTTCCAGGACTTGTTATGATGACGCTGATGATGTTGTAATTGTCATGAGAAATGAAAAAACATGATTTTGCAAAATCCTTATTTATGTGACTCTCTAAAGGCAAAATGCCCTATTCTTTATGGATGGTGATTGGAACTACTCTTGAGAAGTGATTTTTCATTTGTGCAGAATTACTAATATTGACAATTTGTAATCTGCTTTAAAGAAAGGCCTAGTAATGAGCTGACAATAGCACTTAAATATCTATCAAATCTAGTAGTGATTCGTATTTCCCAAGCAAGTGACAAGGTCACTAGTGAGGTACTATGGATGAGTTTCTGTTGTTCGGTGGGTCCTATCTTCAGTTCCATATTTTCACTTCTATGTTTTAAAAGAGGAGAAATGTTAACACACAAAAACTGTTTCTTATTTTTTGCTGTATCCCTAAACAACCTTCTTGGCAAATGCAAAACCAGCTATAGCCAAAACTAATGTTAAAAATATCTCAAGCCAAAAAAAAATAAAAAAGAATAGTTGGACTGTGACTCTTAACTCATCATCTTGTGAATAGCTGCTGAATAGCTGATGATATTGCAGGTTATGCATTAAATCACCTACTTGTGCCTTAATATTATAAGAAGTAAATTACCTTCACTTAAGGTAGGGGGTTTTTTTGTGTGTACAATGTTTCATTGATGTGTTACTTTTACAATGTCGAGACACTTAAGGAAGAAAGTAAAGGCAAAAAAACCAACTCTGCCTCACTATTATAATTATACTTAATTATATATTATAAATTATATCAATGGGGTCACAGTATCAGTTTGAACTGTCATTGAAAACAATGTTTTTCATTACCTTCATATATGATAAACATTTTTTTTCCAGAGCCAGTGGAGTGTCAATAGAACTAATATAGTGCATGTGTATGTGAAATCAAGGAAATACTTGGATTGGCATTGTGTAGGATCCTGCTTCAGATCTAACGAGTGTTTATAGAACTGCTCTGAAGTGATCATAATACAATATATTATTAATGAAGCTAATGGCAAAAGAAAAGAGTATCTGTAAAGCTGTAGCAGCCACCTGTTTAGGGAAAGGCACCACTACCTTGTAAGGTCTAAATACTTGCAAAAAGTAAATGATTTATAATATTTATTATGAATTATTTGTAGCACCAATAGGCCTCGGTAAACAGCTATTTTAGGTAGTAAACACGCTTGTAATAATAAAAAAAGTCTTTGCACCTAAGAGCTTACGATCAAAGTAAATTATTAAAATGAAATGCATATGCCTAGTTATTTCTAAATTTACCTATAAACTTTATGCAAGTAACATAGTATGGCAAATAATGATGTTATAACCAAAATAGAGTTCAGTAAAGGGCAATGAAAATGGTTAGGTTCTGGGGCATGTGACTTATGAGGAGAAGCTGATGGAACTGGGCTTATTTAGTCCGGAGAAGATAAGACTGAGAAGGGATTTAATAGCAGCCTACAACTACCTGCAGGGTGGTTCCAAAGAGGATGGAGCTAGACTGTTCTCAGTGGTGGCAGATGACAGAGCAAGGAGCAATGGTCTCAAGTTGCAGCAAGGGCAGTTTACGTTAAATATTAGGAAGAACTTTTCTTAATAGGTGGGTAGTAAAGCACTGGAACAGGTTACCCAGAGAAGCTGTGGAATCTCCATTCTTGAAGGTTTTTAAGACCCAGATAGTCAAGGCTTTAGCTGGGATGATCTAGCTGGGGACAGTCCTGCTTTGAGCAAGGGATTGGATTAGAGGACCTCCTGACATCTCCTCCAGCCCTAATTTTCTATGATTTTGTGATAATATTTATAACTCTCATGCATTTGTAAGCTATTTATCTAATGCTCCCCCCAGTGCTTCCATGAGAGGAGAGCTGCCTGTGTCTAGTGAACTAAGTATTTGCAGTAATTGGTCCCATGATTCCTCAGAGATCTTTCCATAGGGCGTTAAAGAAGAAGTCCTGTGTAGGCCTAACTCCCATTACCTTCAGTTTTGAATCAAGTCCTAGGTGAGCAAGTTATTCTTACCTGCTAGAAATCAGAACATTTCTACTGCATTGCATGTATGAGGCAGGGAGCACACCATCTAGAACAACCATGCCGTTCCCTCTTCTAAGGCACCTTTCCCTATTCTAGCAAAAGCACACTTTTTTTTAGCTATCTGAAGTGGTTTGAAAGGTGAGCAGGAGCAGGGGGAGTAAGCCTTTTGTTCCCTTGAAACCCCAGTCTTTTAGCACATGGATGATGTTGGTTTGCTTCTAGAATCTTTTCTTATGGAAAAAAGAGTGCCTATTGTCACATATATATATTTGCAATGCTTCCCCAAAGCAAACAAAGAGGACCAATTTTGTCTAATTCATTGGGTGGGATTCCAATAGAATGCAGAATTTGGCAGTACAACTAGTTCATTTATGTTGATTCACATTTGCAGCTAGCATGAAGCATTGTATATCTTTGACATCCTATGTGAATTAGAACTGAGCACAAGAGGCATGTCTCACTGCCTTTGAAATGTGCTTCAGAGTGATGTGGTGAACACCAGTCCTCATGTGTTACACCCCCAAAGCATGTAATATAGCCATTTTAACTGTGTTTCTGGGAACTTGTTACTAAGCACACTTGAGAGAGAGAGCAAATGGTGTGTACCCAGTACTTCTCCAAAGGCAGCCACATTATTACTAGGATTATTATTATTATTACTACTTTACTTGTGCAGAGCAGCCTGCAGAGTAGGCATACTGGGCTTTATTCTTAAACATTTTAGCACAGTCTGAACCATATTTAGGCATATCTAAACTACCACCAATGTGGAAAGAACAGTTTCCCAAGTAACCTGCTCTTGAGAATCCAAAATCTCAGTGATATATAAAATGAATATTCAAGTCTCTGGTCAAAATTCAGGCCAAATAAAGTTTTCACAAAATGCAGGCTAGTAGAGAACACTATAGTGACTAGGGATCTAAATTAGCCAAAAATTTTTATAGTAATCTAGAACTTTTTTTTGGAAGCAATTGAAATGCTACTCTTCGGTGTCACTGCTTTTAAAAGAGAACTGCCACATAGTCTTAAGAGTGTTGCACTTTCATTATATTGCATATTATAAAATAAACCATTTAAATTTGATTGCCAGAGGAGGGGGAAAAAGAGGGAAAATACCATCTGACTAATAAAATTATCAAGTTTCACAGGTTGAGTGATATAGTATTGAAAATACAAATCCATTTAAAGCACGATCACATGAACTTAAATGTTCAGAGGATCTTTCTTAGAGCACATTAGTAGTATAGCTTCTTTGCAATTTTCAGAAACTTGTTCTTGTCAGGCAGTTCATTAAAGAGTTAAAAGAATAAAATTGTAAGCGAATATTGCTGCACATCAATCATGGCCAATGCAATTTGAAGATTACTGTTCCTTTTTAATCAGCACATGGAATATATTCTGTTTTCGTGGAGAGGGCAATTTGTGGTTTCATAAGTAATTGAAGTAGGCTAATTGCAAATGATTAGCATTTGAAGAAGACTTTTAATTGCTGTATGAGACCAGTTCAATATGCCTTGCCTGCACTTCATGCAAGTGTGACTTAAAATACATAATTTAATAAAGGATTTTGTATAAAATGGGATTAAGTATACTTATAAATCTTTATCAGTCATTTTTGCTGGCCTGTAATCCTGAACAAAATGATATTAAAATACACAGAATCATTAAGGGGAAAAATTAAGGTAACTCAAAATGGCTTGCCAGTTGTACTGGATATTCCAGGTATTTTCCCACTCAGGAAACTTCTATGATTTGTATAGCAGCCAGAGGTGTAAACTGAAAATACCTCTTTCCCAAAGCATGAAGTGCAAACTTTAGCTCTTGCAACAATGTGGCTTTCAGTGCAAAAAACAAGACCTACATTTTGAAACCCAGTGGCAACAATTTTACCATAAAAATATAAATTTATACTGTAAAGAGACAGTTCTAGACAGAAGAAAAGTGGCCTGGTTTCTGGATGTAAATCTGGGATCAATCCACTAAAGTCAATGTAGAATGAGAGCAGAATTATGACCATCTAAAAGAAGTCCCTGCCTCCCCAAGCTTGATGGTTATAGTCAACAACTTGCACGAATTGCATAAATTCTAATTTATTTTCACCATTTTGAGCCTACACATTTGAAAGGGACTCTTCCTTTCATATTGACGCACATTTTTTAAGACTGAGAATGACAGAGGAAAGTACAAAGCACTTTATTTTTATTTTGGATTTTCAAAAGCCTGGTGAATAGTAGTAGTATGTTAACATGGAAACATGGGGGTTGTTTCTCCCAAGGGACTGTCAATTACTACTTTAACACAGTTTGAAAAAACCAGATGGGATGAGGATAACCAGATTAGCTTTATTCACTATCAGCCATGTGATCAGGTTTGCTGACAGAGGGGATAGTTGCAGGGGTACACAAATCCAAGGTCTTACTAAATTAGAATCTTAATTACTAACTACCTAAATTATGGATTTTATAGATCTGTGGACTTTATACACACATGAATACCTAGTTAGCTCAATCATTAGCTTAAAGAAAGTTACATAGGTGCATCCCTTGATCACTTATTTATAGGGAGCACTGGAATCCACACTGGAAGTATGCTGTGTGGCAGCTCCTTTACTCTTGCAGTTTTCCCCATGTGACCCCTACTGCTGATCAGCATCTAGTCAGCAGCAAGCAGCAGGGCCACCAGGGCCCCTCTACCAATCAGCAATGGGAGGCAAATACCAAAACTTATTTGAAGCCATGGTTTTTGCCTCCCTGCTGATCAGGGGCTAATGACAAGGCCCTTCCACCAATCAGCAGCAGGGGAAGGAGCTAGTGGGGGTGGGGGAGAGAATGCAAGATTAAAGGAGCCTCTGCATAGCACGCTTCTGTCATGAATTCTAGTAGTACCTACTCATTTACTAACCAATCAGAATACTAATCAAGTGCAATGCCATTTTTCCTAATTAGGTGAGATCTAGTACCTGAAATATCTTCCCCACTAAATTTTGGTATACCATATTTTTACCTTATTTGTTATAAGTCCAGAATGGAGAATCTAGGCAGATAGGGATTATCACTGTTCCAAATTTCCTAATTCTTTCCAGAGATATACAGGGCCTCCCTGGTTAGATATAGCAGGTGACTTTGCTGTGCAGTCCAAATTCAGTCCATCTCACATACCATCTCTTCAGAAGGCTTTCCTGATTTAACCCTTCCAAGGGCGTCAAAAAAGGCCAAGAGTGGGTTAAGGATTTCCTTTTTTTGTTTGACTAATTATCTGGATTTAATTTAGGTACAAGTTACGTTCCACAGCTTAAATAGAAATATAACGTATGACCCAATTGTCCTGTATCAGTTAAGATTTTGTACAAAAGGAGTAACCACTGAATTTGTTGAAAAGGTGGCTTTGGTTGAAAAACTATTCTGGGAACATATGATTTTTTTCTTTAAAGTGAGCTCAGATTAATTCATTTCAAGACCATCTTGTTCGGTTGTCCATAATTAAGAAACATATTCACTTGAATGCAGAAATTGGGCTCTTTGACAAATATTAATATGCAAGTGTATACTCAGCAAATTTGCACTAAAAACTTTTACTGTGGTTGCAGAATTTCTTATACATAAGATTATTTCTTAGATACCTCTTCACACCAAATTTCTTCATGAACTGCAAGCTCTCTAAGGCCAGATACAGACATTACACTTTTACCAGCATAATTGATTAGAAATCAGTCTATACCCATAACAGAACAAAAGTTTGGCATACACAGATTGGTTTTAAAATGGCAAAACCTGATCTAATGTGGGGGAGGGTAAGTTTTGTCCTCCCCCCACCCTCAAAGGACAAATGTGTGTTCTGTTCGCTACCAACAGAAACTACACTGCTTACAGAAAACTGCATAACTTAGATCAATTCCACCTTAGGCTTTTTGAATGTCTGTACCTAGTCTAACAAGTTAAAGTTGAAAGATGCTTCATGTTATAACACATGATCAAATATACCACATTGATGATCAACGCGAGCTTGTTTCATTTGGTCTCACAATTTTTCCTCCTCTTGCTTCCACCCTTTCACAGTTCTTCCTTAAATGCTTGGTTCTTTCATGATTTTCTTGTTGATTTTCAGCTAATTTCTGTGTCAATTTTATGTAAAGTTCATGTAAAAAAAACTTGAACTCCTCAGCAAAGTGAAACATGGAAATTTTGTCTAAAATTTTGATCATCTCTAGTAGCTTTTTGACTCTTTTCAACCTTATCATACAGCTGAACAAGAGATTTGAATTTGTGTACATCATAGTATTTCCCCAGAATCCTAGGACAAAACTGGAGTTAAAATATAACCAAATAGTCTACTTATCTTTTGAAATCATTTGTGGAACTCAGAGTAGCTTAGAAGAGCATCCAAACACATAATTTAAGCAAACATAAGCAGTTTAAATCATCTTGTAAGTCATAAAGGGGAGATTAAAAGCACGTGATTTTGAGAGGGTGTATTACAATTATGAACCCTCTGGAGGATTTCAGGAAATACCACATTTTTTGTTTAAATACCTTCCATGTTTTGTAATATTCCTTGGTCACTCATCTGTATAATTTGCATTTTCAGGTTGTCAAATGATTTTATTCTTGATATCTGAGGATAGGGGTGTGGTAGTAACATTAATTGCTGCTCCCCTGCTGTCAAAATATTTAAACTTGGTGCACAGGATCAGGCTGGTGCACAGATTCACACCCATGCACCAACCTTGTGCATGGAATCCAACCCATGCACTGATCCCACGCCTATCATCCAGCCGCAGAGCCCAAAGTTTGAGCTTAAGACCTTTTCCAAATGTAGATATGCAAAAGCCATGAAGAAAAACAGAAATTCAATGTTCATTATGTCACATAGGAATCAGTGAATGCACTGTAATGTTAGTATGTAGTAATTTTAAACTGTAGCACCATAAGAAATGACTTATAGCTTAAATTATGTAAAAAAAAGATGAAAAAAAATGAAAAAAACAAAGACATTTCAATTAAATGTTTAAAAGATGTATGCACAAAGATTATTCTAAGAAGATGGCAGTATATCAGGTGAAAATCAGGCAGAGATTTGCTTTGCATACAGTCTCACAGTGGATTGAAGCCCAGCAATGCCAGTCAGCATGCTTAAGACTCCACAGGGGGTGTACATGCATGCTCTGTGTCATGTGATGCTTTTTCTATGGTGACTTTTTAAGTCATTTCTCACTCTTTTTCATATTTTTTCAAACATTTTTTAATTGTGTGCAAATCTGCACTCTATAATCTTTAAAATAATATATAGTGAGTAGGTATACAGTAACTGCAAATACAGAAGGATGGAGGACATGGTGACAGGCCTATGAAAGTGGTTTATATCAATATTAATAATTAGAGAAAATAATAACTAGTAACACTTACAAATACTCACACATTAAGCAGCAGCCATTAATGGTGGTTCTCTGGGCTAACACTGTTACAAGGTATATGGAAACGCAAACATTTAACGAATAGTGATTTTTCCAGGTGGGCCTAAATGTCTCAGGGCACTTCCACATGTTCAAATTAAAGCCAGGTATAAACCAGCTAGAGCTGTTACATATTTTCAAGCACTAACTTCGTGGCTGATTTGCTCTTTTTATAGCAGGATGATCATTTTTATGGTGTGAATTACATTGCCTGCGTGGCTGGTCTAAATTTATTGCTTAATTCACCAGTTAATTATGCAATATATGTAACATGTAGCAGGAGCCTCAGGTGAAATAGGTGTTTTTCATATAATATACTATTACATTTGCTTACTCTCTGTTGTGTCACTCAGAGGTTTCCAGGTTAAAGTCTACATACCTGAAATACAACGTGTGCTAGTGTGCTCAGTATTATAGATATTGAATCACAAAACAGGATTATGCTTTTCTCAGATCCCTCTGCTTGCTTATAAAAAGAAATCCAAAACAAGTATTCCTAACTCCAAGATAAATTCAGTTCGGAGACAGAAATATTTAAAAAATGGAAAGTTGTTTCTCATGGGATATTCGTTTTGTGTCTAAAATTAATTACTCATATACATAATTATATTCAGAAGAGCATCTTGGCTGAAAATTTGACCCAATCCCTCACCAGACTTCACGATCAAAACAGAACCTGTCACATCCTATTTGTACTACAATACTATGTGCTCTATCTGATGAATAATAACCAAATGTGTCAAATAATATATCCAACCAATTTTCTTTCTTCAGTTTTTTTTTTTTTTTTAACTAGATCTGGAGGACAATATGCAGAAGTCTGAAAAAAAAAAGTCGGGTAAAAATTAGGCCAACTTTTTTTTTCCTGCTCTAAATTATGATAAAAACAGAAAGTGGTGACACTGAGTGACAGTGAGTGAAAGACAGAGATGAACAAGAGTGTATGCTTTGGTTGCCAAGTGCCTGCCACCAAGCAATCATCCAAAGAAAAGAGGATGGTTACCAGAATAAAAAAAAAACCCAAAAACGATATAGTGGGCTACATGTTGCTGTATGGTGACACTGCCATGGCACCACACTTTAGTACTTCCCTCTGGAAGAACTAAAGCATGGCTCAGTATGAGTGGTTGCTGTGCTGTGTGTGTGGCAATGGGTAAATTTTACTGCTACGTTTCTGTAGTGGTGCGCTATACCCAGGGAGCTCGCCACTATGGTGATATAGCTGGCAATCACATGTAGATTATTTAAAACTACAACAAACAGCTACATGAAATAACAGAGTTATGCCAGGTAATTGCTGTGCTTTTATTTCAAATGGCTCCATTCGCTAATCAGTTGCATGGAAGCTCTGATGTGCTGTAGCTGAGTGGAGAAGTATTACCTTTTAAAGCGTCATCCTTCACTTGCCACCATGTGAGTTGAGAACCATGTGGATACGAATGATCTAAATAATTTGCATTTTTTACTGCTGCTGTGATAAATGGAAGATAATGCTATATGAAATTTCTGTTTTTTTCCTGCTCCTCCCCCTGCTCCCCCCAAAAAACCTAGCACATTGCACCTTTCTTTAGACTTAAATATGAAATCTTATGAACATTCGTGTGATCAGAGAAAACAAAGTTCTTGACACTTCTAACCTGAATTTTGGGATTCAGGCAAAGCATTGATATGTACAGATGATAACAAATCCTCAGAATAATATTACGTTAGCACTTTTGAATCTGGCTTTCTTTGGGTTCCTTTAACGGTGGCTTTGAGATTAATTTATATGAGAGTAGCATCAAACACTTGTTTATTCAACTTTCTTTCTCTCTGACATAACAGTAATATTCAGTGGCCACATGTTGTGAAACTGCTCACCAGCAATGTAGGAAACTTTTGTTTGCACAAGAAAATACAAAATAAAAGAAGAGTGTGAGAGAGAGAAAAGAAAGAAAAGGGACACCATAGTTGTGGTAAATAGATAAATAGTGATAATTTAATCCAACTATCAATTCCACAATCAGTGACGTGTACAGCAGGGAATAGTATGGATTGGTAACACTGAAGGAAAGAATATTCAAGGACAAGTTTTTAAAATATACTTCCATAGGTTGCAGACATTAATCGCTGAAGTGATTATCCTCTTCTAAACAAGGTATTACTACTATGCAAACAATACCATTACCTTCTTCAGTCTCATACTAGAAATTTCTACATGAATCCCAAGGAGAGCTCAGGAAAAGAGGACACATACATGAGAAAGTTTTGAATCCATGTCTGTGTCAAATCAAAATAATGGATCTTTGGAAGTGGAATTAAGAGAGGGGGGGGGGAGGGGACAGTTGGTTTGATTTTGTTTGTTTGTTTGTTTGTTTTTTAATGAAACTGTAATAATTTTCATATGGGCACAAATTTCAGCAAAGAAGACTGCATCCCCATCAGTATTTTACTGATACTGATAAATTACAGTAAGGGGTTGGGGAGGTTAGGGCATTCTACCAATATGAGTACTAATAGGAATGCATGGACTTCAGCCTTTGCATATATAACTAAGGTATATAGTTCACACTAGGTGCATCAACATATGTGTACAGATGAATTCATTTTTTAAAAAAGAAGAAGATAAATTATTGTGTTGGTGCTATTTATTTATATACTACGTTTTTTCAGATCCTGGTCAGAAATAAGATTATCTTACATATTCAGCCATTTTTATTCTTACTCTGGTGTCTCTGTTCCCAGTAGCCTTTTTCTACTGCCCAACCTTTTTCCAGAGGGTTAGACTGGAAGAAAAAAAGTGGAAAAAATTAGGATTGCTCATCTGAGCTTCCCCCATAAATGAGATCCACCCACAGGAAGTACCAGATTCAGGTGAAATAGTGCAAAGAGCTAGCTTTCCTCACCTCTGAATGCCAGATGTATTGCAGTCCTTATATGAAGAACCAACAAAGCACATGAAAACATCGGCCCCAAAATCTCTTTGTGGACTGTTGTTTTACAGCGTTCAGTGTAGACTGGGCCTTAGAGGACTGGTATTCAGACCTTTTAAAGTCAAGAAACCCCTACCCCAATCCTATGAGCTCATGTGAAACAAAGCAATCTGGCCCAACAACATCAGCGTACCACCTCCCAGCCTGTTCTGTTTTACCCCTAATCTCTTTGTGGAGCTCCTGATGATCTACTACAGAACCCCAGAAACTACTTCTAGGGGGAAAATCTGACCCTTTTACTGCTCCTTCCTCTCATCCCTTTTAAGAAAACAACTTTTTTTTTCTTTAAAGCTATCTCTGGAATGTGTATAGAAACAATTTCTGCCTCAAACTAGATACCCACCAAATGTGGTATAGGTCAGCATTTAGCACAGTTGAGAAAGGGGCATTTTGAGTCCATTAATTTTCAACTGGAATAAACTTTGGTTATTTGCTCTTTTGTCCTCTTCCTTACATTTTATATCTGCCAGTATTTCATGTCATTACTTTCAGTGTCTAGAAACCACAGTGTTGTTCATGTTTCAAATGGTCAAAAGAAACTTTTCTCTAAGTGCTAGTAAATAGCTAGACATTTCTTCACATTTGTTTTCTTTTTTTTAACTTGTAGAATGATTTCTGGAAGGACATAATGTAATTTAGATATATAGATTTTTCTCTCTTTCTCTCTCTCTCTCTCTCTATATATATATACACTGCAGTAAATAGGAATAGGCCTGCATCTCCACATGCAAGCGATTTGGGGCTAAATTTCATCCCAGGGTAGATCAGCCTACCATGTGCCCCTGTGGCCACTGTGGGGAGCTTCACCTCTGGCCACATGGTTGCCAGCACTTGGGACTGAAGCCAGGAGAGTCAGCTAGCCAGGAGTCCGAGGGCTATAGTCAGGCAGGACAGACCCAGTGGCTGTGCAGACCCAGCAGGGAGGCCCCCTGGGTTACTGTGCATTAACATGTCTGCACGTGTGTTACTGCGCAGTAACTAATCAGGTGTAAATTTGATACTTGCACAATGCAGTTATCAAATTTACGTTCAAGTCAGCATAAGTCACTGTATTTACTGTGCAGTATGGGAGCATATGTGTAGATGTGTGCCCATACCACACAGTAATTTTGGTTACTACACAGTAAATGTGTATGTGTAGACATGCCCACACAGTAATAAATAGTTTAAAATAATTACATCAGAGCAGCTGAATGGTATAAGAAGGTATATTCAAGAAAGAAACATGCATGAATTCTTCTGTATCTTTCTAATAAATAAATGAAAATGTAATTTTAAAAGTTATAAGACAGATAGGGTAGCATAGATTGCTAAATATTTAAATTACTGTACTGTTATAGAGACAGATAAGTAGTTTCGACAATTCCATTTATAATAGAGGTTTCTTTCAATCTCTGTATCTTTTTTTTTTTGTTAATTATTTTTTCCCCAATAACTGTCTACTCTAAAGGACCAATTTTAAACACAGATATACTTCCATTTATGAAAGATTAGACTTATTGTCCCATGTTTTACTTTCTCACTCTTTCTTAGTTCCTCTGTTCCTGTTCCTATCCTATAAAAATATTTGCATGCTTCTCTTTTTATTCTCAAGTCTTTCTCTATTAGCAGTCCACAATTTGAAATTGTGAAGCATTTATTCGTTTGCTGGAATTCTTATAAATAATTTCAGTTTCTCCATTTGTCTCCTACTTCATTGTGTAGCCAATGTCTACCCCTCCCCTCCATTTTTTCTTGAGGTTTAGAGATCCTCACATAATTCTTCCTATTCTTTTTTCACAAAATATATGAAATTCGAAGTAGTCATCTAACTTTCATTACATTCATGGGACAGTTGCATCATCACCAAACTGCAAATCTGGTGAAATGCTGTCCATCTCCCTTTCAGTGATTAAAGAAAGGGCTGATGTTCAGAGATGCTGGTGCAGATAATCTAATCTACTATGTGGGTATCAGTACGTTTACCATATGACCTGTGTTTTTGCATATGCAGTATGAAATGCTTAAATTATTATTCTGTTGTGTTAAGGTCTCCATTTAATGTATTATTACTTTACATTTAATGTAATGATAGACAAGATAATTTGGATTTATTGAAGATGAACTGATGGTTTGTAGCTTGTAGAATATAAAGAACTATATAAAGAATATAATGTTTGCATAGAACTGTGCAGGACTGACTTGATGGCAGTATGCACTCTATTGGTACTCAGCTGCAATTTAAAGAACAGCTAATGTTGAAGTAGTGGATGCTTTTGCTTGTATTATAGATTCCTAGTTAATGCCTCCAGTGATAGGTTATCTAGGGATTAATCTAGTTCTGGTTAGATAACTCCTACTGAAGCTTAAAAGCAGCTGCCTCCTAAGATGATAATGTTCTGTACTTCAATCTGAATCCACTCACAACATATGTAATCCACTTTTTTCTTTCCTCTTAATTTTGGATTCTGAATCTGTGGGCTGTAAGCATACAGAAATGAATGGGAGCAGCTGTAGTTACAGAAACATATCTAATAAGTAGTCATGTGTGATTCACAGCACTGCCTGGTGTGTGTGATATTTATTTTAATTATTTACATTATTTCTTTAATGATGCATTTAAAAGTAGGACAAGCAAAATTCTGACTGTAAGTCATATCTTACTGGTCACTGTCCTTTCTAACAGCGAATGTCAAAATATTCTGTCAATGCTTTTCAAGAGCACTAAATTCACTGCAGGCAGGAAAGAAATTAAATACTCCAAAAAGAAATATACTCACTAAGTTGTTGGCTCTCTCAGTCTGAACAGACTCATACATCTTATACCCTCTGCAGCTCCTAGGCTCTGATGTAAGAAAGGAAAGCAAACCATGCACCTTGGAGTAATGGCATTTTTATTTATGTCAAATGCATAGGACTGACTCAAAACTCAAGTGTGGCGTGTGCTGACTTTGCTTCGCTGGCAGTGGTAGATATCATCTTACATAGCAAAACATTTTGATATGTCTCAGTTGTCCTGTATTATTTATTTCAGTAGCACAAAGACTTATTATTTAGCTCTAAAAATAGATTAAATGAACCATGTGTGCCCAACTGAAATTAGAATTAGTTTTTTATCTTAATGTAATTATGTACTATACAAACTGACTATTTTTAGCAAGTCAAAATAAAAAAAAAAAAAACCTTAAGTAAATATCTGCAATTATAAGAGAAGATTTAATTAGGCTTGTCAGTTTATTCAGCTTGCATACATTTGTTTTGACCAATATGCCAGTAAAATGACCTCCCCCCCACAAATATAATGAACTATGGGAATAGATAAAACAATGCATGAAGTACAAACAAACTTGTGCATATTATTCAGACTATTTTAAAGACCTTGTTTAGCTGGATTTACCCAAGAAAGTGCTTTGGGTACCAGAATAGAAGTAGTAGACCTCGCAAGAAATAATAGATAGGGCTGTGCGAAACTTCATTTGGTGATTCGATTCAGAGGAGATTTGGCCTGATTCATTAGCTGAATCTCTGAATCCGAATCGAATCAGGGGAACAATTTAAAGGTTCAAATCCATTCAAAGCTCTCTGAATCTTCAGAAAAGATTCGGAGAGCTTTGATGATTCAGGCAGTCCCCAGTGGCTGCAGCAGGGAGCTGCAGCTGAGTCCAAACTGGTAAGTAGTAGGGCTGGGGGTCGGGGACCATGGGGAGACCCCTGCCCACTCCCCCAGCCCCTGCATGACTTCCCTGCCTGGCCCAGCTCCTGGTACTTTAAAGAAAAGCCCCCATTACTCACTGGGTGCTGCCAGACAGGGTGCCGATCCCTGCTGCCCCCACTACCCCATGCTGCATTGGGGGTTCTTCATAAGCCCCCCCAACCCACCCCTTGTTCCCCCGGACCCCCAATGGGTGCCCCGCCTGGGCCAGCTCCCCCCCCCAAAAAAAAAAGCTGAGAAAAATCCTGGGACTTACCACTCCTGCAGTGGCATCAGGGCTTTGGGAAGCTCATGCAGAGCCCCCCATGTGGTGCAGGGCAGTAGGGGCCAGTGGGGATCACCCCTGCTGGCAGGAATGGTGATACCAGGGTTTTTTTCATTTTTGTTTTTCTTAAAGGGTTGGAGCTGGCCTGGGCAGGGCACCCATGCTGGGGCTCATGCGAGAGCCCCTCACACAGCATGGGATGGTGCGGGGCAGCCGGGATTGCTCCCCGCCCAGCAGTACCCACTGAACCGGGGCTTTTTTTTTTGAAGTGTCGGGAGCTGGGGCAGCCATTGCTGGGCTGGGAGAGGGGCGGGGGATGGGCCTGGCCTGGCTGATTCAGAGATTTGGGGATTCTGCAGCAGCTGAATCTCCGAATCAGATTCAGCCGAATAGAATCGGGACAGTGATTTGAATCACCAAATCAAATCGCTGTCCCCCAAATCAGCCAAATCTGAATCCAAAGCAAATACTAGCCACTTCACACAGGCCTAATAATAGACCCCACCAAGCTATAACCAGCTCTTAAATTACAATGTGAACCAGGGCAGCATAGAATAAGTCCCAGGATTTGGAAGCAGTTTCCGACTGTACCTCATGTGTGGTTGCTTAGCAAATTGAACCCAAAGGTACTGATTCATGCACAGTGACTGTCTGATATGATTTTGGAACTGGATTTTGCAAGACCAAAACATTTCCATATAATAATTGCTCTAGGTCACTTCTGACCTGCCCTGAATCTAAAGTAGGGACCAGAAATGAAAGATATTTAAACTACCATCATCTAATTCCTCCATTATTTTTACATTTTACATAGTTTGTGTGTCATAGGCACTGTATAGTTCATAACTGGTTTCTGTTGACACACATTTACAGTGTAATTTGAAATTACCTAGTCATTGGACTAACATCAGGTATTGTGACTTCATACCTATACTTTCTTTTATTTTTGTCTTTTCCTCTATCATTGCTAGAAGAATAACTTACTTAAGAACAGGAAGGCATACGTTTGATGTTAATTAATATACATTTTAAAATTTACAGGATTTTTTAGCCCATTACCTTATTGGGCAAATAATGCCTTTTCCTGGAAACATTTAAGATTTCATTAGCCATTTAACATCCTTAAGATAAATATTTAAAAAATGTATAACAGTCTAGTCTTTTCTGTAAAGTAAAAAAAAAATGTATGTGTAAGATTAGGAGAATAGTAGCCCTAAGGTTATTCTCAACTATCTGTTAAAATCCATTCCTACCAGACATAACAAGAGCTCAACTTCATGCCAAAATTGATTTGAAGTATATCTTCACTCTTGACTTTCTCTGCAGTGGCTCATTTCCCTTTTCTGTGCTTCTCTGTAATGGCCTTCTTCCAAGCTGTGAGACTGGGAAGTCAGAACAAGCCCTACACTGATTTAAGCAGGGAACTGCAGAGACATTTGCCCTCTATTGTAGATGCAAAGCCTAAATTGAATCCTGAGAACAGCACCTTAAAATTACCCTAGAAATCATTTTTTTTTCCGACCAGGTATTTAGATGCATTCTTTTTACTCACAGCATTTCAAAGAATTAACAAGCATGCTCCTCCTGTAAACATTTTCTATCCTTTTTCCAAATATGATATTTACAAGCACACTTTTGGTTGGCAATACAAATGCAAAATGCTTTGGATCAAATTAATTCAGAAGCAGAAGAGCCAATTTGGAACTCAGCACAATATATAACTGCTGACAGTAGATTTTGATAGGGCATCATTTATCTGATAAAACTAGAGGTCACTATGCATTTATTTTCAGTGCTGGGTTTTGTTGCAAAATAATTTTATTTTGGACTTTATAAGCAATTAATTCATTAAAGGCTGTCATTTGTCAGCCTCAAGCAGGCATATTTTCTCCCTTCAAATCAGTAGCAGAGTATGCCCTTTTTATTAAGCTGTCTTTTTTGCCAAAGATTTTATGTTTTAGAAGTTTAAAAGAAGAACAGACAGTCATCTGAGCTGCATAAGATGTATAATGAGCATAAAAAAAAGTTGGGCATCATAGTCAACAGGCACACAGAGAAAGAGATATTCTGAGAACCCAAAATAGAATCCTTGGTTTATTGTTCTCATTTCAAACTGTATTTTAGACACTGTATTAAAAAAAGCTTACAAGACAAGTCACAATGATAAAAAGCCAAATCAGCATTGTTACAATATAGGCATTTATAACAACAAACAGAAAATTAACCTTAGTTTTGTGTTGGTTTTTTTTTTAATATTAAATACATAGAGCTGGGTCACCCCTACAACCACTGTGCACAGATTAGTATTTCATTTTGACAATTTTTTACAGTTAAAAAAAAAATTCTTTACCTAAGCCTATATTCACAAAAGGACTTTGGCATCAAAATATCCATTGCTGCAGCACTTTGGCACTTCAGGCTCTTTGGTATGTAATGGAATCCACAGTCCCAAAGAAGGCACATAGGGTCAGATTGACAAGGAATTTTAAATCTTATCATTGTCAGCACTGCAGCACTTAACTTTAAAGTGTCTGCCCCCGAGAGCAGTATCCAGAGGCCAGAATTAGGTCCCCTATACAGTTCATGGGAAAAGGTAGGCACCTCAGAAGGGAACCCAAAAATACTTTATGCTGTCTAGGCAGTGAGAAACAAGAAATACTGATGAATGAATTCCTCCTAGTATTTAGGCACTTAACATCAGGCTTTAGGGAAATGCCTCTACCAGCAAGGGAATCAACGTCTTGCTTTTTTTCCCCTCACAAATGTGGCTGTAGTAGGGTATGGTGATGGTGCACAAGTGATCAAAGCACTCACTCAGGGTGTGAGATATCTGGATTTATTTCCTATGACTGCCCATGTACCATATGAATTTTCTGGTCATTAGTCAGAATGTGATCTAAGACCACATTCTCTTAGCATGTTTACAGACATTCACTGCACCTGATGTATGTTCATGCGACTTACTTTATGCTGCATGGAAGTAGACCAGAAAGGGAGTGTATAGGCATTTGCTGCTCTGGGGAACCACATGGGGAACCTGTACTTGATAACTCAGAGAATGGGAAGGTGGGATCAGGGAGTCCAGCAGGTCTGCAGGGGTTTGATGGAAACTGGGTGGGTGGCGGATATGTTGGGGGAGTTGTATGTCCAGGGGCAGTGGGAGGGAAGAGGGGGACTAAAAATAGCCTGGTCAGGGTTGAAGGAGTGGAAAGATCACAGGTTTGGTGCTGGGTTGACCTGCTGGGCTTTCTCTCTCCCCTGGCATATAAGTGCCAAATGTATATAAGTGATAGATTGGGTTAATCCATTCCAGATCTAAGTTGGTTCATTAAGTTAGTTAGGGTTAGGTGAACTACATTAGATCAGGCCCACCTTTTTTGCCCAATTGAACTCCCTTGAATGCCTGCAGAGAGGGGCATTGACCTAAAGCTATATAGAATAAATGTTCTGGGGGTATATGTTGTGTATACAAATGCAAAAGATGGAAGAAGAGCAAGAGACAGAAAAAAAAAAAAGATGTTAGATTACTGGCTAAGAAAATCAGCTGGGAAGGTGGAGACCTGAGTTTCAGCTCCGGCTCTAACAAATATACACTTTTATACACCACCTTCTGGATTAGCTGTTTTATGAGGATCCAGGTCCCTCAGGCAAGACAGGTAGATAAATGCCTAGTTTGTGTATCCAATAAGGCTTTAGGCATGAGCTAGGTTTTGTGTTTATTAGCACCACTCAGAGTCAAGAAGTCTGATGAAGAGTCAGATTCATTCATTATCAGTGTTCTACCTGATCATCCATTGCATGAAACAAATCTCTGCATGGCAACTCTTTCTATTTGGTCCAAGTTGAATCTTTTAAAAATGACTTCTTACATCTTTTCCCCCCCGCCAAACAAAATGATGATAAACAATGGTTAATCAATTTTCATGTAATAAACAATTAAAAACACATATAAACAGTCTAATAGCACTGTTCATTTAGGGCAGAATTATAAATGCATAATTATAAACAACTTTCTTGTTGCTTAGGTAGCATTTTTGGTACTTGTGTGAAGGTGCCATCTCATTACCCCTGCATTGTGGATGTGTGAGTCTTATACTAGGCTTGTGCGAATAGGGAAGTATTCAATTTGGATTCTCATTTGGCTGATTCGGAGGACAGTGATTTGATTCAGAGATTTGGATCACTGTCACGAATCTATTCGGCCATATCTGCTTTGGTAGATTTGGCGCTGATTCGAAGAGATTCGGTGATTTGGATCAGCTGAGGAGAGGCAGGCACAGCTGGGTGGCTGCAGGCTCTCCTGCAGCTCCTTCAGTTGTGCCTGCCTCTCCCTCGGTGCGGGGAGATATGGGAGAAACCCCCATGGCTGCCCGGCCCCAACCCCCACCCAACCCAGCCTCCTGGCATTTTAAAAATAAAATAAAGTAAAATAAAATAAAAGCCTTGACGGCTCTGGCAGTGGTGATCAGGGGCCTCAGGGGGCTTGTGGCAGAGCCCCCCGCCATGCAGCACAGGGCAGTTGGGGGCAGCAAAGGTTGTCCCCACCACCTGACACCCATGTGGCAGTTGGCCCATGGCACTGTCTGGGAGCTGGGGCTGCTGGGGCTGAGTGCTGCTGGGCTATGGCCGACACATGGAGCCGCCCAAGCTCCCAGACAGTGCACAGCACCCTGCGAAGCCACACTGAACCTGTGCCATGGGGAAGCTGCCATACAGGTGTCAAGTAGGGGTGATCCCTGTTGCCCCCACTGCCCCGTGCTGTTTAGGGGGGCTCTGCCATGAACCTTCAGAGGCCCCAATCACTACTGCCAGAGCCAGTGAGTGTGGGCTTTTTTTGTTTGTTTGTTTGTTTGTTTTAAGTGCCAGGATGCTGGGGCTGGGCAGGGCAGTCATGGGAGCTTCTCTCATGGCTCCTCCAGCTGTGCCTGTCTTTTCCCCAGCAGGGGAGCTGTGGGGGCTCTGCCCTGCTACTGCTTGCCCAGCTGGTGCGGTGGCGGCATGATGCAGGTGCGGCTTGCTCTGGGCGGCAGCAGGACATAGCATCCACTCCCAGCACTGCCGTGCCTGCATCAGCACTTGGAGCAGGGGCTCTGCCCTGATGCCACTTGCCAGCCGGCATGGAATGCAGGTACAGCAGTGGTGGGAGCAGGGCCTATGCCCTGCTGCCACTTGCCCCCTTCCTCCCAGAGTGAGCCACGTCCACATCCCACCACCCCCACTGCCTTGCCTGTGCAAGCAGCAGCAGGGCAGAGCCCCCACTCCTAGAGCTGTCGCGCCCACCTCCCGCACCCCCGCCCCGCCTTCCTCCTCAAGTAACATGTCCCCCACCCCAGCTGGGCAGCTTGTCCCAGCCCCAGCCCCAGCCCCAATCCCTCCCTCCCTCCCCCCTCCCAGCTTACCAGCTGGAGGCAGCTGTGTCAGCTGCCTGTTTAGTCTATGGCCAAATCTCTGAAGCAGCCGAATCTTTTCCAAAGCTTATCCAAATCAATTTGGATGCTTTTAATCAATTCAGAGGGTTTAATGGGTCTCCCGATTCGATTTGGAATAGGAGATTCGGTCCCCAAATTGGGCCGAATCTCCTCCAAGTTGAATCAACTACCAAAGCTTTGCACAGCCCTAATGTATATGTAGATTGATTATGTGCAGTAAGCGGTGTATAAGATGGATATATACATATGAGTACACTAACCCCTACACCATACGTTAGGCTGGTGGTTCTTAACCATTTAGATCCAAGGTACCCTATAACTTTTCTGAATTTGATGTTACCCCATTTCAGAAATAAATTTCACTTGTTTTTTTTTTAACTACAGAAAAATAATAGAACAATTCTTCTGTTGCCATGTACTAAGAAAAGTCACTATGACCATGTACAGACATTACATTTTTACTAGTATAAGTGATTGGAAACCGCTCTATACCCATAATAGAACAGAAGTTCAGCACACAAAACTAGTCTATACCCATAACAATAGAAGTTCAGTACACACAGACTGGTTTAATAAATGGCAGAACCCAAAATAAGATTAGCACCCTCTCCCACCAAAGGATGAATGTATGTTCAGTTTGCTACCAATCTAAACAATGCCACTTCCAGAAAACCACGTAACTTAGATTGATTCTGCCTCAGGTGACCATCTTTTCAAAATGGAAAGGTGTGACACATGCCTGCCTCTCCCCCCATCTCCAGCTCTGCTGGAGGCATGGCTAGAGCAGAGCTGAGTAGAGCAGAATGGGGGTGGATGAGGGTTGCCTGCTGTGAGCTTGAGGCTCCCCTCTCTGCTGGCTTTCTCCTGAGAGCCCCACACTGGCTGTGTACCCCCTGGCACAACTCTACACTGCCGCCACCTCTGCAACTCCACAACTCCACTCTGCCACCACTTAGGTTCAAGTATGCATATACATAGCTGCACATGTCTCAGTATTTATGGATCCAAGTGAGCATGCTTACAAAACCACAGTGCCAGTAAGGGGACCAGATACACATCTGCATACACAGCAGTTATGCAACTAGAATATTACCTTTTGGGTACACAAATAGAAAAAGAATTCTGCCCCTAGTCTCTGATGCTTGCTCCACTGTCATGAGTACTTGTGGGCATACCCTTGGATATCAGAATCATTGTTTTCCAGCAGTGTTAAGTCCTTTAGTTATGTTTAAGTTATATTCTGGAACTCAGCTATCTCAACCTATTGTTGTTATTATCCATCTGAGACCTTCTTGGCAAAATGGCTGGCTTAGAGTCCTTTATTTCCTCTTTCCTGGGATTTAAACAAGGTGACAGTTGAATACAGAACCACATATAACTATGGATCTAATTGTAATAACACTACTGTTTGCAACTATTTTTCTACCATAGATATGCACAGCATGACTTCTACTTTTGTTAATCTGTTTGCCATTCATTCCAAACGAATATTTTATGCAAACAAACTTCAGAATATGTATGGCTTCATACTGTTTGCTGTAAGCATTTCTACCACTTTTCACTTTTTGTAATTTTCATTTTACACAGTGGGCCCAAACTATACCCTACTGAAGTCATTGAGTATTTTTTTAAACAAACTATCAGCTTGAACAAGTCACTTTAACATCAGACATTCACCCAACCAGATCTGCCATTTGCAAGTGCATTTGGAATGCATCTGGTGAAAAAGGAATGTGAATGCATATTTTTATGTGTATTTTCATGTTCTGCTTTCCACAAATTATTCGTAGAAAGCTAATAAAAAGATCTACGGCTAACTTACAAACAGCCTTGCACTTTTTTATTCAAAATATTGGTAAAGAGGGAAGGAATCTACTACATTTATGTTCATACCAAATGCATTTTCCCCCAAAAAACTCAGCCCTCCAAAACGGATGTGCATTTTAAACAGGGGAAGCTGATATTCTGAACCAGAATCAAAGCATGTAATGACTGTCATGTAATAGGCCCCTGTAATGGCTGCCATGGGCTGTGCTTCTCTCCCATGCCAGGAAGGAGAGGCAGAGTCCACCCTTTGGGGTCATAGCTAGCTTTAACTCTGCTGCACAGTAGAACTGTAGTTCTGAAACTGTATCTAGAAACTAAGTGATGTTGAGAAGCCTGGGGTCAACATTCAGTCATTTTGAGTCCATGCTGTGGCAGCTAAGGGTGCCTTTACACATGCAAGGAGGCTGTTCCAACATGTTGTAATTACTCAATTGTGTCTGTTGGAGTGTGGTAATTACCGCACTCCAGCAGACTCCAGCATCTCATGTATCAGCATCCCTGCACTGAAGTATGGTGGCAGGGGTGCTTTAACTAAAGCTTATTTGATGAGCTTTAGTTAAAGCATCCTCACCACCATTTTTCAGCATGGGGACGCTGATGCACATGACTCTCCGGGTGTTTTAACTAGAGGGGCTCTTGGAGCTGCTTTAATTAAAGTCCACCCCCCCCCCCCCCCACACACACACACCCCAACACCACCACCACCAGTCCTGGAGCACATGTATAAATGCTTAAGATTCTTTTATCTCTTTGTTCTTCCTTCCCAAAACAAGGTGTATGTATTACCTAGGGGAATGGGGTATACAAGTCAATATGGTGTCTACTATACTTTCTAATGCAACTGGCATTGGGGAACACATTATGTGGCCAGGCTTCTATGAAGGGGGGCATCATCTAAAAATTAGGGTTCTCTTCAAACCCTTTGTCATCTTCATCAAGAATGTTAGAAGAAATCATCCTTATTTAACCAGGTCTACAACACAGGAATAATTTAGTAAGAAACCTTGATTGAATCTTCTATTACTGGGACAGATTCTGATTTTATCTTACTGTTCTAGATCCAATTATATCAATTTCTCTCACTTTTTTATTATGGTCAAATAATCCTGCATCCAACCCAATAATCCTGTATAATTCTGTATGCAGCCCAAGTTGCTCAGATGAATGTTAGGTAAATATGTATGCAGGAATTCCTTGTCTGATGCTGGTGTAAGTGTAGCACTGTTATATACGTAGAAGGAACTGCAATCCAACACCTGGAGTAATTTCCATGCGTCTTTGCATACCTGCAACCCTCACCATAGTGTGTCATTGCATATGGGAGATGCATGTATACCTGCAAAGACTTTAGCTCTACATAATGCCCCCCCACAACTTTCAAGCTATCACTTGGGGAACTTTAGTAATGAAAAGTTCTGTAACAAAGAGAGGGCATTCACAGCCTCAGCAATAATTTTCTGTAGACTCTCTGCCTACTATCCATCTACAGTTCCATTGAAGTCAAGGAGGAGGGGTGGAGGGGTGATTTCAATACTTGCTCAGGCAATTGGAGTTTTTCCTGAGTAAGGATTACAGATTTTGTTTTTATTATGCCAGAAGACACCTGACTATATACAGCTCCTTTCAGAAACATTTAACAACAGTGGTTGAAATAAAGACTTATAGGATCAGTAGATCACTCTTCTACATTTTTTCTTTTTACTGTCAGCAATCCGGTTTTATTTACACTGAACTAGCTAATACTCCAGCATAAAAATGAAAGATAGCTATATTCTGAAATTCTGAAGTCCATACAAGAGGACAGGAGGGGCAGGGACCTACTTTACTCTTTTATGTTTCTTATTGCTGACACTCAAGACTTGTGATTCACTGTAGAAAATCTTGGAATGGAGTGAGAATCAAGTTCTCAATTCTTTCCCATCCTAAATTACATTTTGAGTCCAAATAGTCCATAAAGAAGCATATTTTGCTGGAATAGATTGTTACTGATAACTGTTTTCAAAGGAAAGCTGGACATTTAATACAAGCTTCAAGTTTTTGATGGAAAATAGAATTTGCACAGCAGTGTTTAATGTGCACAATATAAGTCACTGAAATTTGAATATCATACAGAGGTGTGTGCCATAAGGAACTTGATTACAACAAGATTTATTACAGAGGGAAAATATTAGTATATGCTGATTCAATTAGTTTTGAAAACTTGCAGTACAATGCCAGTGCTACTTCTGTGCCATTATTTGCTTCCTAGCTAGCAAATTCCCTTACTGCATGCGCAGAATAATCATAGTAATGGGATAAAAACATGATGTGGGTGGGTGCGTGCCTCTGGAGAGACAATGAAGATGTATATTTTTCCCCAGTATATTATTGTCATAATTTCTGTGAGATTTAACTTTCCTGTTCCTACGGTCTGATTTTGCACCATTTGTAAGTTTGTCTGCCATGAGTCGAGAAGATATGTTATTTGTATTAGACAACCTGGATTATTTGCATGTAAGTGGTTCTCACTTGGTTTAAAGCAGATGGCTAAACTAAAGATATATATGAGATATTTACTAAAGGGTTTGCCTAATTAGCTCTGCAGTAAAATCTCATCATCTGCACTTGAGGTCGTATTAGATCGCAGTAAACTACCTCCACCATAGGTTTGTATTTGTAAACACAAGTAATATTCTGTGATGGCATTATTTAGTGCACTGCAAAACACGTGTAGATGCTGATATAGCTGGCTGACTGTGGCTAGCCCAACAGTGGAGCATCCTTGTGACACACCCAGCCCCTCCATAGCATGTTGAGTTGTTTTGGAGTAGCCCTAGGCTGGCAGGCTGACTCCCCAGGCTCCTTGCCAGCTGAGGCTACTCCTAACCAGCTCAATGTTCTGTGGTCCCAGGTGTATGTATAAATGCAGTGCCTAGAAGCAATAAACTTCAGTGCAAACTATGCTGGAGTTTATTGTGTCACAGTAATTGCACATGTAGATGCGCCCACTGCTCAGCTGTTTGTTGCAGATTTTACTTCCCTTCTCTACTCAGTGCCATTTCATTTGTACACCACTTTTTTACTCAGCAGGACTTTTCAGCAGTCTTACACAGCTTATTGCAGATCAATGGGTTATTTGCCTTTGACTGCAAGAGGACCAGAATCTGTCCTTCAGGCCTAAATCCTTGGGGGTTTGAAACCTTCATTTATTTCAGGTACAAGATTAGGATCATATATTTATATATGTCCTACTGGTATAGGCAGAATTGTGTGTGTATAATTATATATGTAATTCTGACTATACCAGCATGCACTATTTCAACTCCACTTTAACAAAGAACTTGAAAGACTATAATTTTGAGGACATTAATAGTCAAATGTACTACTGGTCATCAAAATTGGTATGTGCTAGAATGCTTTGCAGAATAAAGAGTGTAATGGCCATGGACAACTCAAATAGAAATACTTAAAGACTTTTCTTTGAATGAGAAAAAAATATTTTACTAAAAATTTCTGTATAATTCTCAAATCTGAACTTATGAGTTGCTAGGTCAGTGAAAATGCACTCCTTCAGAATTACTCATTCAGAATAATGAGACACTTAATGTAAAGTGGCTTATTATCATAAATGGATAAGCCACAAGCTCTTAAGCAGCTAAGAAAGATTTTATGAAGCAGCCGATCTTATAGTCAGATACAATATTTCCTTCAAATTTTGTTTAAAATTATGGTACTTTTAAAATTCTCTTTCCTTAATCTTTGCTAAAACACCTAGACTTGACATATGTCATAAATCATGTCTTCTAACTACCTAAGGTTATCTATCTAAAATGATAATGAGCTTTATACTTTAAACTATTCAGGATTGCTTTGGGGTAATTCTAGAAGACAGTCTTAGAACAGAATTTAAAACTTTCTAAAATATTTAAAAACAGATTGAACTACTTAAATTAACAAACAGTCTATTACTCAGATTAACAATTAGTGTGATCAAAAATATAGTTAGTTAGGCAAACTTCTTTAATGAGTTGCAGTAGAATTAACAATTTCATTTATTTCTGATTCAGTAAAGCTTTGTAAGTCCCACCCAATATTTTAATTTACAAAATCATTTATACTCATTAAAAAAAAAAAGATACAATGCTAACCTGCTCTTTTGCTTGAACTGGAAGAAATAATAATACAAGTCTTAATTAAAAATCCTTTTATCAGTTAATCTGGTAGGGTTTTGTCCCCCTTTTCTTCTGAAACAAAGATGCTGCTAGCTATAATTGGAGAAAAAAATAAAAGGATCCATTTAAAAATGGAACAGTAAATGAAAAAGCTTCTTTCCTTTGGGGAATAGGCAAAGAAGTAAAGAAAAAATATAACTGAATATTATGGGGTACCAGTTTACCAGCTTTTTATTATGTGGCTATCTGGAAGATCAATACAGTAATACGCTGTCAGTACTTGACAAACTGAGAGTTATGCTTAATATGGTTAATGATACCACAAACACAATTAGACTTCTGACTCATTGGTATGAAGATTTGGAACCCGTATGGGAAGTACACACACAGTATTGGGTAATCCAAGGACTCTTGGCAAAGTTTTGAAGCAAACTGCTGATTTTCTTGAAAATAATATTTTACACAATTCTTCTACTGCTGACATATGGACTTGGGGCTATAAGAAATTCTAGAATAGGGAAAGGCCATCAGTACCAGTATAGCTGGTGTGTGTTTGTTTACATTATTTTCAAGTTTTAGCTTTTCCACCATTTATCTTTGATCCTATACTTTTGAGAAAATACAAGATATGTTTAAGTCTTAAACGTATTCATGCTTTTTTCCTCAACAGCCTTCATATGTTTATCATAAAAACGAATTCTGCTTTGCTCCAGGTTTGCTACATTTTTTTTCATTATGCTTCATATTCTGTTTAAAAAAAAAAATAAAGCCATCTATTTTTATCAACTGTTTTAGTCCATTTGATAATTTTTGGAACATCAAGAAGGATGACTCACAACCCCTTATCTTTCTGTGTTGGATTATTCCATTAAAATTTCCTCACAGCATAGATTATTGAGCCAAGTATCATTTGGGTTGCATATAAGCACAAGACAATAAGAACTTTCTTGTGGGATGCAAAGAAATGCAAACCAGGTATAAATGCAAATGCTGTCTTATCAAGTGTTTCTCACAGTGCCAGCCAGCCCAAAGATATGCATAGCAGTTTATCTAGCACACCTGTAATGCAAGTGTATAAAGTACTACTAGCTTTGGCCTAAATCCATCAAACATTAATTCAGTTTTGCCAACATGAAAAAATAATAATATGCTTCACATAGCATACTGTCATCCTGTAGAATTCACTCCTGCATTATGCCATAAAGTTGCATATCATCTTGCAGCTCTGTACTTAATGGCAAAATTGATATCTCAGCATGCTAAACTATGGCAAAAATTATGTTTCAGCTCATATTTTCATGATCACAGAATTCAGAAAGAAATTATTTCCCTTTGTACAATGTTGAACTATTGGCTGGGTGCATTATAGTTTTATTTTATTTAATATATTCATTTTATCTCTAGTTTTCCCTCACATCTCTATCTATTGGCTTCTGCCAATCCTGGAGTGTATGGTCTATTATGGCAAAGCTTACACTTCTTTAAAATAGAAAAAACGCCATGTGTGTAACCAAAAGTACCTTCCTAAAAAGAAAAAAAATATTTTTTGTCAATATTCCTATTGAAATACAATAATACTGGGTCCTATAGTTCTTCCATCCTAGTTTCATCTCTTTAATCAAAGTAATCCCTCATTTTTGGTTAGTCTTCTATGATAGTTGTGGAAGGGGAGGGTTAACTCTGATAGTCTTGGCTTGCACCTTCTGCGACTTTTCCAACTCTCTCCTGCCACGTCTTGATGACTGTAGCTGTCATTAATCAGGAGTTAGTATCTACTGCAGTAGGCTACTGGCAAACCCTAACCCCTTTTATCTGTGGTCCCGCCTTTTCGTTGCCTCCTTTAACGACGCAAGGGATTTTGTGCGACACTCAAACCACACTCCGTCATAAGTAAGTAACTCCTTTTATTGTCCTTTGAGTGTTGTTACACTCTTAACCATTACAAAAAAACCCTTTTCCCCCCCCCCCCGAAATACCTTTGAAGTATTCTTATCTACATTGATGCCCTGATCAGTCTGTCTACCTTTCCAAGCCAAACCAGGGATTGTCTTGAAATTTCCAACTTTAACTTTCAGGTAAGTAATTTTTTTTTCCTTCTTTTTTTTTCCCCTTTTTTTTTTGTTTTGTCCATAAGCCCTCACTAGGGATAGTCAACAACTAAAAATCCGAAAATCAAAGGTGAGGTTTCCTTTTCATTTTTGCCGCACTCCTCTCTCTCCTCTCTCTCTGTCTTATTATTTTTTTCTCCAGGGGATCCGCTCCTGTTCCCGCTTCTCACAGCTTCTCCACTTCCCTTCCTGGGTGATCCTTCTCTTGCTCGGGATACACTCACCACCTTTCTTCATCTGGCCGTCTCTCCCTCGCTGGACCAACTTCCAGGCTCATCCTGTCCCTGCGGTCTTCTTTCGTTCACCATTCTTCAGGAGACTCTGCCCCTTTTCCCCCACTCCTTCCTGCCACGTGGCTATCTCCTGCAGCTCCTTTATAAGCAGGAAGCAGCTGCTTTTAAAACGCTGCTCTCCTGGCTTGATTGATTTCTCCATGCTATCATCGTCCAGTGCCAGTATTTCTTCACAATAGTGAAGATCCTTGTTATCTATTATAAGATTATCTTTGAAAAAGTACTACAGCACCTGTCCTCTAGCATTAACCATTACTTGGAGTCATTTATTACAACAAAGCTTCAATAGAACTTTGTCATTCGATGTTTTTGTATAAAGCATGTAGCCAAAAATCTCAGTTACAGATGTTTAAATCTGGTGGGTGCTTAGAACCTCTGAAATACTGGCTACTTATTTAGGTGCCTTATTAGAGGTTCTAGTGCCTTTAGATTCTAATATTTGCAGGGGGGGACCCAAAAATTGACCATAACTTTTAAAGTAGGGATGTGTCAAAAGTGGAACAATAAGTACTTCCAAACTTCAATGAACTTTAAGGATTAGAATGTTGGATTAGAACTCCATGGTGAGAGGTGGGGAAGTTTCTGCACAAATAGCAAAATAAAATCTCCCAAATCAGAAACCACTGACTTTTGGAGAAGTTCCAGAATGGATCCAATCTTTATCTAAACTTGACTTTTTTCATCTCTACTTGAAAAGGAACATGAGTTTACTCAGAATATGTACTTATCCCAACTCAGTCTAAATAATGGTCACACAAGACTGGTCACTTAGACCGGTTTATATGCAATATCTGTATATTAGACGTAAAGTTGTCCAAGTGATCGGAAATCAACCTAAACCTGTAACTGTACAGAAATTCAGCATACATAGACTGGTCTAAAAATGGTAGAACCCAGTATAAAATGGAGCTTGAACACTGTTTATACAAACTGAATTGATTTAGGATGGACCAGAAATCAAACTTCTGTACCAGATCCCCTATCAATTCGCATTAGATCATTGTCCTTTGGCATCCCAGGCTCCTTTGCATTCCTTCACTATTCCCCCTCACAGGGAGGTGTGCTAGTACAGGCATATGATTCAGTTAAATGAATTGTTCATATATCTGTGTGTTCTGCTACCAGTCTAACTTAGGCCATTTACAGAAACCTGTGCAAGCCAGATCAAGTCCTCTGCAGGCCTTTTAAATGTCTGTACCTGGCCTAAAGAAACAGCCTGTGAAAAATTTTCTCACCTCATTGAGGCTCACTTACTGGTTTCTCAGTGTGCTTTGTTCCTTTAAAAGTTTTAAGACAACATTGAGTCTGGGTGTTTTAGAAGGCTTGATATTAATTGATACTACTCAGTTTTGATAATTGTGCAGTTAAATGAAGTACAACTATACCACAAAGTAGACAGTGGGGCTGAAGAATTTTTATTCACTGAAGCAATTTATGCACTTAATCAATATACAGCTAACTGATGTTTGTTACAATATAAGCAACAGGCATATGATTCAGTTAAATGATCCAGTTTATGTATCTGATAGACATATACCACATTTACTCAAATCTAAGATGACCCTAAATTTAAAACAGGCCCCAATACTTAGATTTCATATATACAAAAGTAATAAATGTATTATATTTTAATTATTGGAGGTTTGGCTTGAATTTGTCCTCCTCCCATTGCTATAGAAGGGAAAATGGTGGTTGGGGTGTCAAGTGACCCCCATACCCTCTGTCCCTCCCAACTTCTTTCCCCTGAAGGCCCTTCTCCTCACTTACAGTCAAACTCTGCTCAAGCTCTTTTCCCTCCATAGGCATGTGACAGTAAGAGGAGCAAAGAGGCAGAGACTAATTTGAAACACAAAGGACGAAAACACTGATTTTAAAATTAGCGAATAAAACAATAAATTTAAAAAAATAATACTTGTACTATGCAAATTACTATAGGTACCTACAGAATGAGTTCATCCAGAATTCATGCATTTTAGGTTTTTTTGCAAACTGCTGCAAGTTTTAGCACAGGTACTCTATAAACACATTTTTAAGCAACATTTTTGTGCCTACTTATACATAGCACGAACTAAGCAGGATATTAGTCCAAAGTCAAAAGGCTCATGATTTCTCAAATAGTTGATTGAGCTGGGTCCCAGCAGAGTTAACAGTATTTCAAGCCATGGTGACCCCACAACCCAGCACTGTTCAATATGTCTGTGTACTCCAGATACCCTCACAAAGGATCCATGTTCTAATTAGCCCCTCACTCATGACTGGAACTGGGTGTTCTTGACACAAGTCCTTGGATCCCCTAAAAATGTATATACAGATAATGCTCAGGGCTACCTAGTCCGGCTCCACCCCATAGAGGTCAGGGCCACATCAGTCATTTGATAGACTGAGAGATGGGGCAATAGAGACTCTCATCTACGTAGACATTTAGTGATATCATACTAGTAAACTAGAGAACTTATTATGTATTTGTTTCTAAATGAGCTGGTATTAACAGCTGCCAAAACTGTGTTTTACTGTCCACTATGGCAAGAAATTAGCACATTAAGCAGTATTTCATAGATACCTTATGACATCATATTATTGTTAATGTTGTTTTTGTGATTTATTAGAATATTTGAATTATATAAACAAAAGCAGATTCTGGAGGAGTTGTTTTTCCCCCTACATAAGGGTCTTCACTATTCTTCTGCTCTAAAAATATCCAGATTTCTGCATCATTAGGACACATTGCAAGGATTTTCCCTCCTCAACAATCCTTTCAGGCAGGGCAAGGGAAAGAGCTTTGGAGACCTGATAATAAAACCTACTCTGTTCCTTGGTATATGTACTTTATATTTAGAAGCAATTGGCTTTATTATGTGTGAAAGTTATGGTAACTTGTTTTGGAAATGTGATTTTTGCTTTAATAGTTATATTTTAATGTAGACCTCCATACTGAAAAATAAATGAATATGGGCCTTTTGCCAAATATTTAAATCCTTTTGATTTACTGTTCCTTTTATACAGACTCACAATGACTATAACATTCACAGGTCACTAAGATCTTCTGGATATAAGGGTGTGACTTTCAATCCCACCATAGAACTTAGCAGAATTGAACTGCATGGACGAAATACTAGCAAACAGCCGAGTGAACCAAGATTACGTGTGAAACCGTCCAATGATCAGGGGAACAGAGAGCCAAGTCAAGAGAGAGGAGATTAAAAGAGCTTGGCTTGTTTAGTTTAGGAAAATGAAGGTTGAGAGGAGATATGATTGCATCAGGGGGTTAAACACCAGGGAGGAAGAAGAGCTATTTAAGTTAAAGGGCAAAGTTGGCAAAGGAACTGAAGGATATAAACTGGCTATGAATAAATTTAGGCTGGAAAAGAAGAGGAGATTTCTAGAACAGTAATGTTATGGAACAACCCTTCAAAAGGAGTCCTGGGAGCAAACAACTGAGATGTTTTTAAGATGGACTTTGTGCTACCTGGGAACCTGAAATTATTTTTAGGATAGGAGTACTCCTCAGTTGGTATAGCCCTACCCAGCTCTTCCTTCCAGTGTAAGGAATATAGGGACACACTGTGATTTGGAAGGGTAGAAATACAGCTGGAGAGTTCATGCATTTCCAAATTGATAAAATGGCTCACTGTTATCTATCACTAGCTAAAATATGTTGAGCACCATTGATGCACTTCTAATTTATTTTAGGGGCCAAACAGTCCCTCAGTATTGATAGCATAAGGATAATAGGAAAGTAGGGCTGGAAAGGATCTCATAAGGTTACATAGTCCAACCCTTGCTCAAGGCAGGATCATACCTAACTAAACCATCCCAACTATGTGTCTGTCTGTAAAATCAAAAGAAAGTAGTGCTGGAAGAGTGGATGGATAAGTGGGGCATGAGACCTAAGCACTGTCTGAAGAGAGGAGGAAAAGAGATTGGAGAGGACGTTGCCTCCCTTTCCTCCTGCACCTGCCAACTGTAGCTCTGGCAGCAGAGCAAAGGTAGTGTTGCAAACCTATGCATGAGTAAGTGAGTGAAAAACATTCTGAGAAATGCAATTTCTGCTACTGGAAGATGTCACCTCTTTTGTTGCCTCCAAAAAACAGTGGGTTTTTTGATCCCTTGGCAGTCAGGTCAGCAGCAAAAAAATGAGACGATATCTCTTTGGTAATGAACCTCCAGCTGCTGCTCCTGTGCTGGCACCCACTGCTGCCAGAGACAGAGCACAGGGGAGTCAGGAGGGGAGACCAAACAGGGTTTAGTCGTGTCCAGTTACACCTCTGCATCAAAATTAGAATAGCTTATAAGTGATATATAATCAACATTGCCAAATTCTTTTCCTTCCATTCTTGACATGCTACACTTGATATAGGTTACCCACATACAAGGGTCAGAGAAAAACCAAAAACTCAAAGTGGGATTCATTTGGGTTTTGTCCTGCTACCACGGCAGATGCCATGAAGGTAGATAAGTCACCTTTATTAAGGAGGACTATAATTCTAAACTTCTGATCACCCTAACTCACCCTCACTTAAACTATTAGCAATCCATTAAGGCATGTGAGATGTTTTGCATTAGTTTACAAGTTCTTGTTCTCAACATGTGCTAAATTGATAAAAAAACAAAAACAAAAACAAAAAAACCAACCCAGCTAAAGCTTTAATTACTTTAGCCTACTTATTGTGTTCAACTCCTTGGCGTACTTCACGTTTCAACACCTTTTGATCCACATTTTCATGGAAAAAGCTGATTATAGGTATCAGAGATGGAGTTGATCAACACTAAGAAAGTTATGATATAGGATAAACCTGTCAAGTGCATAACCTAGTTGTTTCATAAAGCACGTTTTGTTAAGCTATGTGGAGAAAAAGGTATTTTAAACCTATTTAGAACTAATCATTCTCATTCTCAAATAGGTCACCTTTCTTTTGCATTTAACACTTTCTGACATCAGCACTTTGGTTCAATTCCTTTATTTCTGAAATGCAATCAAAAGGACTCCCTTGTATTTTTCTATGCACTAATGATGCTCATTACATAGAAATCAAAGAGTTGGCATCTCTGTAATGCAGAGCTGGCCTGACTTGCACAGCCCAGCTAGGTTTCCAGTTGCAGATCATTATAAAGTCTTTTAATAGGTGACTATGTTTCTGGATGCCCAATTTCTTTCCCAGACCACAGACATAGTCACAGATGATACACTGTGAGGCTGACCTAAAGGAGGTAATGAATGTTTTTAGTACGTTCCCTCTGCAGCTAAGGAAAAAACCTTAAGAGGGTGAGGAGGGAGAAACAAATGTCAGTATTTCCAAAATTGAATTGTTTGTCAAGAGACCAGTTCGTCACTGAACTGAAAATCTCCCCTTTAGCCCAGATTTAGAAGGAAGATGTTGTCCAGTTCATGTTACTTTATACTTGGTACATGTGAAAATGCTTGTACCTAGTAAGATGCTGGCAAAATATGAGAAGGGTTACTCTTATATTCCTTTTCCTTAAACCAGGCTAAGCATCCTGAAAATACAGTAGAGGTAGAGCCTCTTAATCAAACAAAAAGAGTGTGAAGAACAAACATGCACAGCAGAGACATATTTTCATCCTGCTTTTCATTCCATAAAAGAGGCATTTGTCCTTATTTATGCTAGAAGGTGCTTTAGGATATAATACTCAAAAGTTTATTATATCCAGTTGAAGTACAGACCTTTCAGTGTTACCTCTGGGTCAGCAATACCAATACATTTTTTCCTCTGCAATATGACACTGTGTGTATGACACTAGTTTCTATAATGCAAGTTCCTGGCTGTCATTGTCTCGTCTGTAAAAAAAACCCTAAACTAATTATGCATCATCACTCTGCCTTTGTGCTGAGAAAAGATATTCCATTAGCTGGCTGACTCATTCAACAGTTATTATTTTTCAGTGGTTTTATATTGCCGGTACAACAGCTATTTCTTTAGTGGCTGTAGCTTTTGAGTCCTAGAATACGGTAGCATGACAGTGTTTGAACAGATTAATTCTTGTAAACAATTGTCAGTTATTCCTTTTGAGAAAAGAAGTTCAAAGTCATACAGAGTAGCGACATTTTAAAATTTTCATCAGTGGACTGCATTGGGAAGACGACCCCAGAAATCCTTCCCAGAGATCCTATTTGTATCTGGCAGCAAAAGACCATCATTAGAGAATAGCAATGGAGGTGTGACAGCACCCTAGGCAAGCTACCAAGTGCATGCAAAGGTCAGCAAGCAGATGAAAGAAGAGTGCAAGAATTAAATGAAAAGAAGAAAATGCCAGGGTTATGCTGACGTTTTCATTAAGAAAATCACTGAATGTGTGTAACAAGGCTGACATTTACTTATACAGTGGTAGAAATCACAGCTCTGTATGTAGTGTATGTTTTCCTGTTCAGTCAGCATATTGTAGAAGTGTGGTAAAGGGCACTTCCACAAAACAAAATGTGATAAAAATAGCCATTTGCTCATCTATCTCTTGATCATATAAAATATATAATAATAATAAATTTAGCTCAGGGTTTTTTTTTGTCTTTTCCATCTATCTGTCCCCTGGCTTTAGGTATCCTTTTAAAATTAATTCCTTCATTCTATTTCTTGCTATCAGAATGGTCTATCTCCTTTATGTTTTAGTCTTGAAAAGGTGCATACAGTGAATGGCTTGGGCTTATTTTATATTCCATGCATTAAAATGTTATAAACATCTAGAAATGTTGCTATAATGGTTCTGAAGGACATAAGTTACACATAATATGAGCATCTAGTGGATCCTGTACAGACCTTGGTGCATTCAACATTTATCAGTTTAGTGTTTAGACAGAAGAATGTTTTCTCCCTTTTGCCCTTACTGCATCTCATCACACTGGAAAGGTAAAAGAGATGATCGAGGAAGCTGAAAAGGCCATGGAAATAATCCAGTGTTGGGGATATTCTGAGATTAGAGACTGGTAATAAAGGAATCATTCTTTCAGATGGATGACTTTAAAACTACTCTAATTTATGCCAAGTTTCTAGGCAAAATGAAAATACAAGCATCTGATGAAGTAGGTTGCTGCCTACAAAAGCTTGTGCCTCTCTGAAACAGTTTCTGAAGTTCTCTCCTATCCGGTCTTCTGTCTGAAGATACAAAGAAAGAAAAGGATGTTAAAAGCTTTTGGGATGAAATTCTGGTCCCGTGAAGGTAAGCAAAACTCCCATTGACTCCAGGGGGAGCAGGATTTTACCCTTGATATTTACTTCCTTTGGAAGCCACTCTGGACTCTAGCCAAGTAACTTCCAGGACATGAAATGAGGCCCATTTATTTCATTTGCATATTCAGGTGGTCTTGTTTAGTGTAATTCTTTCCTTTCTACTTCAGTCTCTGCAGTAGAAATGCTCAATATCCATGTCAAGAAGAACTATAGAAATTACTAAGCTATTTCACTTAATATGTGCCCTCCCTTCCATCCAAACAGAAAATAACCTGAAATAGTAATATAAACTCTGATCAATTAAAACTAGCAACAGTCTTGTAAGGCTTATTTATCCATTTCATGGATTGGCACACAAAGATGCAGGAGGCTTGATTTACAGGGGTACTTTACGTGCCACAAGACCTCATTTTAGGAAACCTTGCCCCTGATTGACATTCACAACACCAAGTTTGTCTCTTGGTCTCCCTGTACAACATATAGGAAAAGTTAGATTCTGAAGAACAGCATTTGCCAATGCCAGGAACCTAAGTAGAGAAGAGAAACCATTGAGAAGAGCTCTGACACTCACAAGGAGTGGGCTTCTTTACTGTATGGTGTTGATGCAAGTATCTCTGGCTTTTAAATACTTCTTCCAAAAACTGAGTAGGAGACTTACTTTAAAAATAGATGTGGGGTTCTTAGCACCTTAGTGACTTGCCCAAAGTCACTAGAAAAGTCTCTATTATGGGTGATATATTAAAGTTTAGCTATGATGAGTCCATAGATTGGCTCAGCCATGATACTATCTTTGCTCTCTCTCTATAGAGCATCAGAATTTGCTTTCATAGCATCCATTTGTTGGTTTTGTAAAATAAATAAGGAATAGAGGGGGAGAGGATCTTACTGATGAACAACTGGAGACTACAAGGGAAGTTCCAGGTATTCTACAGATAAAGATCAAGTTGAGGCTGTTTATTTATTTTCTTCTGTATATATGGTATATTAGAAATTAGGTACTGAAGGAAGCTTGAGGCAGGTCTAACTTACTTCAGTGACATCAGTAAGTGGAGTGTTGAACCCCAAAACTGCAACCTGAGAATTCATTATACTCCATAGCAGCTCAATACAGATAACTCAAGTGATGGGAAATTGCTGCTCCTTTGCTTATTTATAATTATTAGGGGGGGGGGCAATGGGCTAGAGTTATTGACTGTGTCCAGATTCTGCTCAGCACAGTGTTGGAGGAGGACTCCTAGGGTGGTGCTTATGGATCTCTGATTCTGTTTTCTACTTTGTGCCAATATGACATAAAAGCTGATAGGCAGTATTAAAATTTACTCCACTGGCATATGGTGCATAGGGGTCTTTAATGATCAGTCGAATGGACCTCCAACATATCTCTTCCCTACCAGACGCCAACTCAACCCTTCTATAATGAAAAGGAAGAGGCAGATGGCATAAGAGCACCTCCACTGGAATATCAGAAGGGCCAGCAACAGTTAAATTCAGTCTCCTTTGTACCACTTAATGCAAAGGGACTAGAACTAAAGCAATAATTTAGCCTATATTTTAAGAAAATATTAGCCTAGCAGCCAAGTACATCTGAAAGCATATACTTTTATTGCATTTACAAATGTGGCAAGCGAAACCAAACAAAATTGGGCATTTTCTAGCATATATTTTCATCTGTTTCTCCAGAGGTTCTTTCTTTAGAACTTTTCTTTGTTCTGGTGTCACAATGTCTTCTGTTTCAGTTGGTTTCTTATTTTTAAGGTTGTCTGTACCAGTGTCACATAGTCAGTTCAGTTAAATGATCATAATTATTAGTCTGAGTTTGCTAAGAGCTCTGCAGAAGTCTACATATTTCTTGTATGACCTTGAAAATTAACAACAGATTGCAAAACACTGAAAATGTAGATATTTTCATTTCTCCGTGCTTTGAGGAAGCACACTGTAGTTACCTACTGTCATTTAAAACTTGCAGATTGGAAAAAAATGTAGTTCAGTCTAAAAGCATTAACATACCAAGTAAAACTGAGGAATCTATGCCTATAATATACTTTTATAAAACCAGATAAGATACATTTTAATCTATCTGGAGTCTTATGCATATATGATATTTTTTGTTATAGACTTCATTCAGTGTTATATTAATTCAAATATGAGTTTTATTAAATCTGTCCATGTTTTTTACACTAATCCTATCCTTATACCATCTGAATGCTTCAGAAACTGAATTAATTCTATTAAAATAAGGATGGAAATGAAATTTTCCTTGGTACTACAAAATGAACAGGGGAAACCCCAGAGATAACGATGAGGTACTATACCAAAGTTCATGGGAGAGAAAGACTGACAGAAAGATGGGCATTTAAAGAGACAGAAACTGTCCCAAAATGGCCATAGTGCCAGCCCAGATAGCAGGGGAGCTATAGAAATTTTCCTTATTGCTGGAAGAGGATTGAATAGCCTCCTCTAAGAATGTCCTAATAGCCTGCATCCCCTAGTTTTAAATAATTGGTTTTGTCCAAGGTCGGATGCATATTCTGTATTAGGGGAAAAAGTTACAGCATAAAAGCTTTTCATCAGGGTCAAACTTACTGTGGTGCAAAACTGGATTTATTTTAAGGGCAGCAAAGAAAAAGAGTCACTCAGTATTAATGAACTATAATAATGAAATAACCCACTATTAAAATGTAGCTTTTCTTAGCACATATATCCCAGAAAGTAAAATGATTAGACTAATGGTTGAAACCAAGTTACTGTCCAGATTGTGCAGTATGCTGTCTACTTTCACTGAGCTTTTTTAAGAGATGTATCTCTCTGGTATAGATCCCTCTGGTCTACTTACAGGGAAATTTCATTACCATGCTGTGCAGTCCTCATGGTACTGAAAGTAAAATATTGGATTGACAGGCACTCGTTGTGGAGGAGGGCTTATTGATGATGGGAAGACTGATTCAATCTCTAATCCTGAAGAACGACCTGCCACCTAAAGTGATAGTATACAGATGGGTGCAATCTAAACTCTCTTTCCGCCTCAAGTTGCATTTGGCTGTAGATTAACAATGTGATTCCATATAATGAAGATGGTTGTTTGGTGTAGTGGCAATTTTCCATTACTGACATGCAATGTCAACACTTCTGACATAGCTATAAGGACAATGTTTAAATGTGCTACATCTGGCTGGGATTGTTGCCAGGTTATTAACAGCACCATTAAAATTACCTGCAGTGAACTATTTTGGAAGAAGAGAGTGTAGAGTATTATTTCCCTTGTAACTGCCCACTCAAATATAATAATAGCTCAGTGATACATGGTTACTATAATATTGGTAGCAGTGTTTTTACAGGGTTTTTTTATTTGATAAAGAAATGTTTCATATGTTATGGATGTAATTGTACAGAGCCTAATCTAACTATCCTTATTCAGGCAAAATTCTCATTGAAGACAGTAACAATGTGGCCTGAGGAATGGAGTAATCCAGCAAGGTATAACCCTTTATTAATGATATATAATAAAATTCTTAAAACACATTTTATTGTCCTTTCAAATGAGGACACTAGGGACAATGTGACATTTCCTGATAAAGTAAGCAAGGTATGAAAGACCATTCAGACAGAGCCTCTGAGTAAGATTTGGTGCAGATTCTCTTTGACTCAGGGTAAGTGACAAGAGGCACAGGGCTTCTTTAAGGTCACAGGGCAGGGGGACTATTAAGTGTAAGCACATGGCAAGTTGTAGAGTTGGGGTAATGGGCCTATCTCATAATAAACACTTTTCTGTTGAGTTCTGGGTTGGGAATAGCTATCTCTGAGCAACACCATTGTGCAGAGGTAGTACATAGGAGACAGGGACCTTCAACCCCTTTTCCTGTGCCCCTATGCAAGGTCTGGGCACAGGTGAGTACCCCAATATCATGAATGTTTGATCAGCAGTATTAATTAAAAGTGGTGGTGCTTCCCCTCTTTCTCTAGTTCTAATAACTGTCTTTCAAAAAAGGTGAAAAAACCTCCCAAAGCAAAAAAAACCCAATGCATTTACATTGTAGTTTGGAGTGCTTGTGTATTTGGCCTTATCCTGGATGTTCCCTGCCCAAGCTGCCTGTGGCCAACATGTGTGAAAGAGGCTGGGGAAATAGAGAAAAGTTTCTAGCATTTGCCACTCATGCAGACTAAAAAAGGTATCTCATGTGTAAGAAAGAAAATGTACTGTTTAAAGGAAAAGTGTGACATAAGGCCAATTTTGCCCTGGACTTTCCAAGATGCTGGCACAGTAGAGGTAAGAGGTGCAGCTGCAATTTAAAGGGCTGGGATTACTTTGCATCACAGTGGGTGCATCTACAAGTTCATTAATGTGCTGTAGTTACTGTGCATTTAGTTTAGTACTTGCTTAATAGTAGCAATAATAGTACTTGCTTAATAGGAGCACTGGTGCCCAGTTTTTTTGTGTGATGGTTACTGCGCAGCAGCCTAATAGCACAGAGCAGCAGCTTATTAGCATGGTTTTTGATTGGCATGCTACTGCACAGCATTATTAGGCTTCTGTGCAGTAAGCATGTTGTGTAGATGCACCCACTGATTCATGCACACATTTTATATCATTATGGCTGTTAGGGCATATCTGTATCATGTAAGCCTGGAATACTGATAATCCCTTTCCACTTGTGCCTCCTCCATATGCATTTAAGCTCGCAAATTTTTATTGTAAACAATTTGGCATGGTTTCAAGAATGTTTCCCAGAAAAATGCTGAGGCTCTCTTGAATCACAGAGACTGTGAACCATACCAGGACATGCTATTGGGATCAGGCCAAGAACTTTGCACTGCAAATTTGTGAACCAGGCTGTGCATACAGGAGGCATGAGTGGGAGGAGCTTAATTTTTCTGTGGCATCCCAACTTCTTTCATAACCTGGTATAGACATGCCCTTACAGTCCAGCAAAGAGCACTTGTCTGCTATGATGCAAATTAGGTTGATGTACTGTAGATGCCTACAACAGAACCCAGATAAAAAGCATCAAAATGTTATGCACCACTTCCTGAACTTCTTATAATATAGATACTCTAAAAGATGTATCTTTCAGCTTGTTCTTAGGTATATTTTTAAATACTTGTGCAGCCTTAGCATACCATTATGTGAAACATAAATGCCTAAATGTAGACATCAGTAAGTGCTCTGTACAAAAACAAAGGGTTCTGTGTCTGTGCCTATATGTGTAGTTCTAAGTTTTCCTTGTACATATATAATCTTCTGTTCAATGCACAATTAGGAGGCCATAGCTAAGAAATGAGAAATGTTGAGGGCTATCGAGCACAATGTTTTTGCAGTACATCAGCAAAAAATCTCAGTACGAAAGGTTTGTAACTTTCAGACATAGGAAAGTTCACAGTGTCCTCTGACCTTCAAACTCATGCTTCTGCCTGTTGTCCCAGTCTTACAATAGCATGCAAGCTGAGATGTAGGAAAACCACCTTTTATTTATGACATATATGTGGGTATATGTACATGTGCACACACACACCACTACCTGTGCTTCTAAATTTATCACGTGTGTGCATTTTCAGCATTGGTATAAAAACAGCCAAAATGTAAATACTGTAAGTTATTCATACATAGTAGTTTAGCTATTGAGGTAAGCAGCTGTCTTGCAATTTATATAGAAAGAAAGGATTCCCCCAGCATCCCAGATATTTTGCAGCCCTGGACTGCGCTGTGCTGTCTGCTCCAGAGAGCAGGATTAGCCCCTCCACTCTGCTTTCTAGCCTGAGCAAGGGCAGGGGCATGGCCAGATGCATGGCCCCCGAGGCAAAAGGAGCAGGGACGGGGTTTATTCCCCCCTCCTCTACTGGGGGACTGCAGCCCCTATCAGTCATTCCTCAGCTCCCCACTCCAGCAGCAGGGAAGCGAGCATGGCCAGAACTGGCTGGCATGGCTCTCACCATCCACCTGCCTTGCCAGCAGCTGGGACTGCAGGCCTGAGCTGAGCCAGCATGTGAGTGCTGATGAAGACGGAAGCAGAGGCCCTTCCCAGGTTGGGCCCTTCCCAGTGGGCTGCAGCTTGGGCTAGGGCCACTGGGGGCTGTGTAAATCCCTGTGTCCAAACTGAGTGGGGTTCTCATGGAGTCTCAGCTGGCTGGGAAGGGCCCTACAGGGCCAGCCCATGGGGACAGAGCCCTTTCCAGCCCACTGTGGCTGTGTGATAGCCCAAAGTGACAGCATGGACAGGGGCTGGCTGGGGAGCAGGCTTCCCAGGCCAGCTCAGAGGTGCCAATAGGCCCTGGACCTGGCAGCCACCACAGCACTCCCTATCCTATGCAGCACCTGGGGCTCTCAGGTGCACAGCCAGTGGTGGGATGGCCAGGGCTGGAAGGCTGTTTTGCCCCCCTCACCTCCGGCTGCTGCAGCTGCACCATGCCACACCCATCGGGTGGGGAGGGCAGAAAGCTTCAGCACCACGGCTTCTGCCCAGCTCATGGCACTTCAGTTGGAGCCCCCAAATGCCTTTGAAGGCAGAAGACACCAAGGGGCTGTAGCCAGAGACAGAGCCGGGGACTGCAGCCACGCACTGGGCAGAAGTCGCCAGGCCCAGCAGGGCTCTTTCTCTCCCTTCACCTCCAGCTGCAACTCATACTCCTGTTGCACAGCACAACACTACCCAGTGCATAGAGCTCTTGCTGGAGCTCCTGGAAACCTTCCACTTTCAAGGCATCAAGGAGCTGAAGCAAGAGAACTGGGCAGAAGCCATGGGGCTGAAGCTTCCCAACCCCCACCCCCGCAGCAACGTGGCATGGTCATGGCAGCTGGAAGTGAAGGGGTCAGACCAGCCCCCCCAGCCCTGCCAGCACACAGCTGGTTGTGCGCCTGCAGCCCCAGGTGCTGCACAGGACAGGAGACATGGTGATGGCTGCCAGGCTCGGGGCCCACCTGTACCTCCAAGCTGGCCTGGGAAGTCCCCTCCCCAGCCAGCCTCTGCCTGTGCTACCAGGTTGAACTGTTATGCAGCTGCAGCAAGCTCGGAAGGGCCCTGCCCCAATGGGCTGGCCCCATGGGGCCCTTCTCAGCTAGCTGGAGCTCCATGACATTCACACCTGGCTTGGGCAAGGGGAGTCAGGAGCCATCTGGTTGTGCAGCCCCCATGGCCCCAGCCCAGGCTGACCCTGTGCCTCTGCCCTCGGCAACACCTGCAGGCCAGCTCAGCTCAGCCCCAGCTCCAGCCCCAGCCCTGGGACCATGCTGGCTGGCTCTGGCCAAGTCCCCTGCCACATGAGCAAAAGTAAGAGGGAAAGCCAGGTAGACCCTGACTGGGGTCCCATGCCCACCTGGAGGCAGGAGAGTTTAATCCCCACTCCCTTCCCCACTTTGCCTGAGGTACTGCCCCAGCCGGTGTCTGGCACTGGGGACAATCTTGGCAAGGGCTGCTTCCTTTCTTCCCCTCCAGCCACAGCCTTGCTAGGAGCCCTACAGCCCAAGGTGGGGGTTTAAATCTCTCCATAATCATACTTAGGCCCTGTAGGGACTTGGTTACACCCCCCAGGTTAGCTTCCCTCCAGCCTTGCTGCTGTTGCAAAGGGAAGGGAGGGCTGCTTTAGCACCCCCTGGCTTCTAGCCTGAGCCACTGCAGGCACGAGCCTGCATTTCCAGAATTAAACATGAATGTCTGTGCACTTGCAATTCAGTTCAATCTTTGCAGGTTAGCCTAACCTGCAACAATTGAATCAATTCAGGCTCCAGCTTTTTGAATGTCTGTCACTAGCCTTAAAGAGGAACTATTAAGGGGCAAATCTGCAATTAATATAAAATAGGTGCATCTCTATCATCTCTAGTGAAGTTATGCATTAGGTAAGAATTTAGTTCTTCATTTTTAAAATAAATATCTTTATCCAAATATGTTAGAAATAGCACCTTCAATTATTAAAATGGGAAGAAATCAGACCATATTCCTGCCTATTTACTAGTTACAGTTTTTCATTTTAGATAATGAAAATCTAAGTCCAATTAACTTTAGTTTCAGGATCTCATGCTCAAATAGTTTTGCTGAAATGTTGAGTTCAGTACCTCAAATCTTTCTTGGACTAGAAACAAATGCTTAATTTTCTGGTGCAGAGAGAGGAACCATCCATAATGCTCATGTTATTGTTTCAACTAGACTTCAGGATTTCAAAACCTCTTACCTGTTTCACTTTGCCAAGGAATTTTGACACTGTTCATTTCCAGACAATGGACACAAAACCATATGGATAAGCTGGATTCCTAATAATAACCTATTAAATACCATGATGAGGGTTGAATGATAACAAAATACATTATCTTTGAGTATCTACAGCATGGATGCTCAATCTCCAGCCCATGGAACCACCACAATTATTCCACTAAGGTCCTCAGGGGTCAAGAAACTTGTTGGTGGGGGAGTGGTGGCCATTAATATGGCCACCCCAGCCCCCGCGAAATTCCCCTAAGTCCTGTGTGGCCATTTGGAGCCAAGCCAGGATGTAACCCCTTCACCTGTGGGGCTGGGCCACTCCTACCCTGCTTCTGGATCCAAGCCATGCCCCCTTCTCTCCCCACTGGACTAAGTTCAGGCTAGGCCACATGTCCTTCCCCTCCCATTGGGGCTGGGCCTCTTCCCTTTTTGGGGGGCCAGTCTGAAACAGGGCCATACCCTCTTCTCTCCCTGCAGGGCCAGATCCTCCCTGCCCCTCCTCCCCTTGTAGGGCTAGACCAGGCCCCCTCCCTCTCCATGGGGCTGGAGCAAGCTCCCTTCCTCTGGAGGGATATATTGTGGACAGCCTGCCTCCATCCACATAGCCAGATGATGCCCACTGTGCCCACTTGTGCACCAGACTGATACCCACTGGATCTGGCCTGAGGACCAAATGGGTACTGCCAATCCAGTCTACTAGACAAAAAAGTTGAGCACCACTGATTTACAACCATGTATTTCTTCACTTTCAAAATTCTAGCTCATTTTTTTCTCTATGTCAGCCTTCTTTTATGTTGTTTCCCAAACCCATCTCAGAACCCAATGACTAATACATATCTCTTCACAAGTTTTATTAGACCTACATATATCTTCTTTCTTATGTTTATATCTGTGTATGCGTCTTAAACTTTCCTTTCTTTGTCATACCCATCCTTGACTCTCATCCTTTGTGACTTTCATTTTAATAATCCTTTTGATTCTGTTGCTGCTTTATCCTTTTCATCCAATTTCTTATTTGATCTCCAGCTCCAGATCAATTTTTCCATTCTCATCCTTGGTGATAAACCTGCTTGACTTGGTGTTCACCCAATATTTTTCTCCTCAGCTTCTTACTCTTAAGTTTCTTTTCTGTAATTATCCCTGTATTTTGGTTTACATTGCTCAGTTCCTTGCTATCGCTCTGCCCTTTCTCATGATCGATTTGCATCATTCAAATAATATGAGATTTTTCCTTCTGTAGCTCTGTGTTATATAGCTCTATGCATCCATTCCCTCCACCTAATCTGTCCAACTCAATGGCTAGGCCTGTCACTTTTTTCCCATTGTTACATCCTTATAGTCTCTGCTATGCATGACATTTTGAGAGGAAACAAATGAACAAACAACATCCCCCCCATAAAGAAATGAATTAATAAATAAATAAGTGATTATTTGTATATTTTTCTGTACAGATTTGTTCTTTTTTTCTTTACATTTAGTCATTTACTGCCTTGTTTGGTTTTTCTTCCTGTGATCCTCAGTATTTCTCCTGGTATCACATCCAAGCTGTCACCAGATTCTTTCACTACTTCCTGTTCAATTTACAACTCTATCATTTCCCCTTCATTTCTACAAGGCAAACTCATGTCCAGATTTTATACTCCTCTTACCTTGTATGTAGCAGATTAAACCTCTTTCATAGATTCATAGATTCATAGATGTTAGGGTGGGAAGGGACCTCAATAGATCATCGAGTCCGACCCCCTGCATAGGCAGGAAAGAGTGCTGGGTCTAGATGACCCCAGCTAGATGCTCATCTAACCTCATCTTGAAGACCCCCAGGGTAGGGAAGAGCACCACCTCCCTTGGGAGCCCGTTCCAGACCCTGGCCACTCGAACTGTGAAGAAGTTCTTCCTAATGTCCAATCTAAATCTGCTCTCTGCTAGCTTGTGGCCATTATTTCTTGTAACCCCCAGGGGCGCCTTGGTGAATAAAAACTCACCAATTCCCTTCTGTGCCCCCGTGATGAACTTATAGACAGCCACAAGGTCGCCTCTCAACCTTCTCTTGCGGAGGCTGAAAAGGTCAAGTTTCTCTAGTCTCTCCTCGTAGGGCTTGGTCTGCAGGCCCTTAACCATACGAGTGGCCCTTCTTTGGACCCTCTCCAGGTTATCTGCATCCCTCTTGAAGTGCGGCGCCCAGAATTGCACGCAGTACTCCAACTGCGGTCTGACCAGCGCCCGATAAAGGAGAAGTATCACCTCCTTGGATCTATTCGTCATGCATCTGCTGATGCACGATAAAGTGCCATTGGCTTTTCTGATGGCTTTGTCACACTGCCGACTCATGTTCATCTTGGAGTCCACTAGGACTCCAAGATCCCTTTCCACTTCCGTGCCACCCAGCAGGTCATTCCCTAGGCTGTAGGTGTGCTGGACATTTTTTCTCCCTAGGTGCAGCACTTTGCATTTCTCCTTGTTGAACTGCATTCTGTTGTTTTCTGCCCACTTGTCCAACCTGTCCAGGTCTGCTTGCAGCTGTTCCCTGCCCTCTGGCGTGTCCACTTCTCCCCATAGCTTTGTGTCATCTGCAGACTTGGACAGAGTACATTTCACTCTCTCTTCCAAGTCGCTGATGAAGACATTAAAGAGTATCGGTCCCAGGACCGAGCCCTGCGGGACCCCACTGCCCACACCCTTCCAGACCGAAACCGACCCATCCACCACGACTCTCTGGGTGCGACCCTCCAGCCAATTCGCCACCCACCGGACTGTGTAGTCATCCAAGTCACAGCCTCTTAACTTGTTCACTAGTATGGGGTGGGATACCGTATCGAAGGCCTTCCTGAAGTCTAAGTATACGACATCCACCCCTCATCCTGTGTCCAGGCATTTCGTAACCTGGTCATAAAAAGAGACTAGATTAGTCAGGCATGATCTGCCTTCTACGAACCCGTGCTGGTTTCCCCTCAGCATAATTTGTCCTGCTGGGCTCTCGCAAATGTGAGCCTTGATAATTTTTTCAAAGATTTTGCCAAGGATGGAGGTGAGACTGACTGGCCTATAGTTGCCTGGGTCCTCCTTCCTCCCTTTCTTGAAGATGGGGACCACATTGGCCCTTTTCCAGTCCTCCGGGACTTGGCCCGTGCGCCACGAGTGTTCAAATATTCCCACCAGTGGCTCTGCAATGATGTCAGCCAGTGCCTTCAGCACCCTCGGATGGAGCTCATCCGGGTCTGCCGACTTAAAGGCATCCAGTTCTTCCAAGTGACTCTGCACCATCTCAGGGTCTACGCATGGCAGTCTGGCGCCTTGCTTCTGCCTCTCTACAACCCCAGTGAGAGACTTGTCGTGCCCCTCGCTTAGGAACACTGAGGCAAAGAACTCGTTGAGGAGTTCAGCCTTGTCCCCCCTGTCCGTCACCAATTGTTTCTGCCCATTTAGCAGGGGTTCTATTCCTCCCTGGGCCTTCCTTTTACTCCCTATATATCTAAAAAATAATTTCTTGTTGTCCTTTACTTGGGATGCCATCCTCAGCTCCATGGTAGCTTTGGCCCGTCTAACTGCCTCCCTACAAGTGCGAGCAGAGGAGGCATATTCATCTTTGGTGATCTCTCCCTGTTTCCTGTTTAGCTATGTTACTTACAAGGAGAGTCTACCTGTGCTATTAATGCTTATAAAGGCTTACTGCACAGTAAAATACTGGGAGCAGCCTGGTACAAGGATGTTCCTACCCTGCTCTGGCTCCCTGCAGCAGTGAGAAGGAGCTCCAGGCTCCCCCAGGGTGCTAGCCTAGGGTCTGGCAAGGAGCATGGTGCTGGATCCCATATGAATGGGGACAAGAAAGCTCTGCTGGCTGCAGTGGCAGCTATATCCTTGCCCTGTACTTGTTGGGAGGGGTCCTGATGTGCATGGGGCCAGGAGGAAGCTGCCATTGCAGAGCTCTCTCAGTCTCACGAACATGGGGACAAGCCCCATGCAGCTGGAGGCTGGGTGGGAGGTGCCCTAGAAGTGGGACAGCTCTTAGCCAGCCTCCTGGTTGCAGAGAAATTTACCTGACCAGCCAGGGGCTGTCTGAGAGCTGGTCCAGAAGCAGGACACCTCTTGGCTAGCCCCAGGCTGCTCAGAGGTTTCTCCGTCCAGCTGGGGGCTCAATAGGAGCTGCCCCAGAGGTGGGACAGCTCCCAGCCAGTTCCAGGCTGCTCAGGGATTTCCCCACCCAGCTGAGGGCTTATGGGGTGCTTCCCCAGAAGAGGGACAGCTCCTGGCCAGCCCTCAGGAGAGCTCTCCAGTCCCAGAGCTGCTCAGCTCCTGACTCCTGTGGCAGTTCCTAGTCACCTCTGGCCCCCTAGTGTTAGTTTACTATCTGTATTTACAGGTAGTAGTTTACTGTGCAATAAATGGTGCACATGTATAAACAATGATGCTTTACTATACAGTAGATTAGTGTACTGTGGAATAAAGCATCTTGTGTAGACACACCCACAATGTTGCTTTTCTACACTGTCTGCACGTGGTTTGCTAAAGTGGCTGTCCATACACTGAGCTCTTCTTGTCTTGTGGAGTGCTCAAAAGGCCCTGCTCTAACCAACAGTCCAATCTTGACTTCTTACTCCCCCACATTCTGGATCCCTTTGCTCTTCTAGTATATTCTTCCACTATATTTCTCTGGAAGTAATCATCTCTGTAGTCTTCCATTTTGCTCCCTATGCTGATGACTCCTATGTGATGGAAAGTCTCTATTTCCTCAAAACATTTCTACTCTAATTCTTAAGGTCTCATTAGAGAGCAGTTTCTATTCTACTAGTGCAGGGGACCATGCTAGAATACAGGCCCTGGGTTTCCTTATTCCTGGGCCTGTACTCTAACCACTAGGCTGATAAGCTAAAGCATGACATGTACCGTGTCATTTTTCCCCCTCCCATGTACATGTATGTGTGTATCAATCAGTGAATGGTCACCAATTCATATACTAGTGCTCTAGTAGTGTACTTGCCCAGGAAGCAGAAAAGCCAGCATGGTTTTGAATTGGTGTCAGTCTGACTTCCTAGCACAAGGCTTTAATATTACTACTCCTAATACTGTTACGATGCATATTTTGGCAGGTTCCTAACTAATTAGGAACCTAATTAGTTCCTTACCAATTAGGAACCTTCAACTACAGAACTGTCCTCTCATTCAGCCCAAAAGTAACATAGGGATTTTCCTCACACACCTCTCTGCTCTCTGGGCACTGTATTATTCCCTCTCTTCGGTATAGAGAAGTCATCCTTGTTTTTCCAATTAAAATATTTGTTTGAGGTAAAACACACCACACAAATGCTTTTATATTCTAAGTTATCTTTTTAAAATTAACCACCAAAGCAAAACTGAGGATGCATATGTAGTGGCATTCTTTACCACACCTGAGAAGCCATACACCTCTAAGCCTAACATTAATACTGTGCTCCATGGCAGCCCTAAAAACTGTTTTGTATTCAAAATAGCTGAAGTTTTAGAAATGTCTGTGGGTTATAAAAATATTTGGGGGAGGGGGGGAAGGGAAACTGCTACTTTTCTATAAACTTGCGTCTGCTCAAATATGCCTTGCCTTGGTTTTACAAAAGTTAATTATTGTTCTATCCATTAGTTGATGGATCCAAAAGGTTGTGAGCTATAAGATTATAGATGTTCAATATTTGTTCCTATGTCTTTTCTCTTTCTTTATTGCTTTTTCCCCCTCTATGTCTCTCCTTCTTAAAGTCTTAATGTGATCCCCACCCCTTCTGAAAAGAAGCTAAATGCAAATAGTTCCCTTGACAGAAGTTAGTACATGGCTACATAAAAGGCTGGCATAACATTAAAAAGAGAAAAAAGTCAGAGAAGTTTCCAGTTAACAAACTGAACAAACTATACAAAAGATACATAATACATATACATGCCATAATTCCAGATCTCACTCCACTGGTAAAATTTCAGCAAAATAACTCACTATATTTATTACCAATAATGGGAAGTGCACATCAGTTTAAAAACTCTTCTTCCCCCAATGCCTTCATCTCACTTCTCCAATTTGTTTTGTTTTCATTGCTTCCCTACTACCTCTCATCTGTTTCTAGGAAGGGTCACCTCTGAATTGGTAATTTAGAGATAACAAAGTACTGATAAAAAGTAATAGCAGCACTGTTTCCAACAGTGAATCACTTTAAAAATCAAGGGACAGTTTTCATGATAAGGAGTTTTATAAACCCAGTTAGATATGTATTAGCTGTAATTAGGATTACAAATAAATATTAAAAGAATAAAAACTACCTAATAGCATCTTTAAAAGCATAATTAATCCTATTTTAATGTGTGCATGCATATGCATGTGCGTACAGACATGTATACCACATAATTTCACATGTGACACCAACATCCACGAAATACAAATGAGCTAAGTGGCAAATAAATCCATCATGTGTCTTAAACTACTTTACTTGCTTTTTGGCCATTAATTTTTTTTTCTATTAGAATTTATTTTTCCATTTCCAATGTTGTAGGTCAGGCTAGAAAACAAGAATTCCTTTACAGGGAAAAGAAAAATTCTGTTTTTGGAATTTGGTATAATTCTGCATTCATTCAAAACTGAAACATTTAGGACAGAACACTATTTCAGTTTATGCTACACGTTCAGTAAGACCAATAACTGTGCATACGGTGCTCTGAGGTTTTTGGGGGGACAATGGTATAGACAAAAAACAATAAGTAAATAAAAAATATGTCCAAAAATGACAGATACATAGTCAGAAAAAGGCCAAATGGGCATGAAAAGTAAGAAGGCAGATCCATGCCTGGGGCAACTGCAACATGTGGAGCAGTACCACAGTGCTAATTGTGCTGGCATGTCCAGCTACTGATGTGACAGCAGCTATTTTTTGTGATCCTTCCACCCAATAAAGGCAATGCCTCAGTAATACTACTGAGTCTGCCTTTGCTTTTTTCTTTTTTGGGTGTGACCTAACTTAGAAAATCTAGACCCCTAGTTATAAGACACTCACCCTGGATGTGCAGAACCAGATGCAAATCCTTACTCAGATTACTTCAAAACAGGTTTCTCTATAGACCAGAGAATTTTAATGTACCAAGTAAGTGTTTTGCTCACTTTCCATGAATATTTAATTACTTAAGAAGAGACTTACAGCTCTAACAGGGTATATTAAAGACTAACTCTTTAACTGGATGATTGGGTACTCATCAGGATGTGACAAATTTAGGTTCAAGTGTTGCCCTGTGGGGTCAGGCTAATGCTTAGGATCTCAATATCATGTTGTTAAACAGGAGGGCATAGAGTACAATTGCACACACATAGACACAAAAATCACAATGGTGAGTTGTCTCATCTTTTGTTTCTTGAATACGGAGGGTGGTTCCAATGGCTGGGTCATTGGTCCAGGTACTGGTTTTGATGGTGAGGTGATTTAGTAGGGGGTTCTGCTATCATTGTGCTTCATTCATCCATTCATTCCTTTGTTTCAGTCATTCAAAGAAAACCAATTTACATGGGAGAGGTTATAGAATTGCAGCATACTTACACAACAGGGCATGGGGACAAGATGGGAACAAGATGGAAATGGATACTTGACATCACTTTACAGACACAGGCCTAAACCATACAATATTAATCTGAAACAATAAACATCAATACACAAATGATAGGAATACAATATAATACAATAAAAAACAGGAAAAATCAATACAAACATAACAGAACATTATTTACAATATATAAAAAGGGGCTTATTACAATAATAGTATACAAAAACTTAGCTTACATAGTACTAGTTGAAATCACTTATAAGGAATAGAGAGGGCAGAGAGAAAGTCAGAAATGGTTGTGGAAGGGGAGGGAATGCATTTTAAAAATTAAAAAAACCCCCCAAAAAACAAAAACTGGAGGTTTTGCTACACAAGTCCCTGCTCTAATTCCCATAGTATTGCTACCGTTGCTGGCTTTCAACTTTAACCCTGTGCCTGGATAATATTTCTGGTGAAAGTTTCTTTGAAACTGATAGTTTCCCTCCAAAAGATTCATTTTTAATTAATCTGTATTTGAACAGATCTGTTTGACTGGTTGTGATCCTGACTTTATAGGCAGAGAAATGTAAAAGATAATCTGTATAGAAGCATTTTAAACCCTCAAAAATATTTGAAAACATATGTAATGCATATCAAACACCTGATGGTGTGGATAATTAAAATAATGGCTGCATCAACATTAATATAGTCAGAATAAAATTACATTCAAGTTCATCACACTTGATTGGTGTGCCCATACATAACTCATGCCCTTAAACCCTTACATATGCCACATCATACGCGTGTGTGTGTGTGTGTGTGTGTGTGTGTGTGTGTGTGTAGATGAACACGTATAAAATCAAAGATGAGACAGAATTGTGGATGATGCTGTGGTACTGATTACTATTTCTGAATTATCATAGCAGAGCCATTGTACAAGAGGAACTTTGCGTCTGTTTTGTCCTCTTTTTATTTTTTTTTTTAAAGCCTGGCAGCTGATAACTGTAACTCCAGTTTGAACATTGCTTCTACACTAGACAATTGACTGAAAGGGTATGCTGTGGCTTGGTTCTCTATTCATTGTAGAGGACTGAAAAAATGTTCAGCTGTGCTTCCTGGGTTTTATTTTTTTCACACCAATAAAGAACAGTTTTGGTATAAAGTAAAACACTACTTCCCCTGCTTAAAAGTGTTTTGTGCATGAGTAGATATGGTACCAGGAACTGAAGAGTTCATCTATCTTCCTGAGATTCGTCACCATTTGTGTCAGGTGTGATCATCATACCTCCAAGAAAAAATAAATTGAGTACTTCCAGAAATAAAAACCTGTTGATTATTATAGGTGTAATCCAGGGGAATAGGACACAGAGCTTGGTGCATCAGTCATGGTTTCAAACTCTTTTAGAACATGCAGGCTTGAAAAAGCCACTCAATATCCCAGAAGAGCTTTTCTGAAACTGTTTCTGCTCTACAACCCATGGAAGAATAGATAGAATAAAAAATAACCTGTGTCAGACCAAAACTGGCAAACTGGCATAGTTTTACCCAGGTCAATTCAATGATCCTGGTTTACATGAGGGAAGTATCTGTCCATAAGTCTCTACTTTACAAGTTATCAAGACTACTTTTCTAACTTTCAAGGGGAAGTTCAAATGGTCCTTAAAACCTGTGACACCTTACTAACTGAAGTGCAAAGCCAAAAGGTAGTACAAGTACAAGTCTTTTTTTTTTTTTTCATTGAAATCCTAGAAAATAGCTTTTATAACCAAAAGTAGCCCAGAATTGATGATTTTGGAAAGGCCAGTTCCTGCAAATGTAACTGTTTCTTTCCAGGCTATAGTAAAGATTAAACTGGAAGCATATTTGATTCACCTTTCTGAACTGGTAAAATGAATTACATTGCCTTTACTGATCAAACAGCTCATGATAATCAAGGATTTTTCATGTCAAACTGTTTCCCCCCTAATATAATTGGAAATAGAGGTTGTGAGTCAGATCCTGAGTTGGTGGAGCCCAATGTAGCCCCATTGTGAAACTCTGCTGATTTGCATCTGTTGGGGATCGGGCATTGTGTTCATTCTAAAAGGATAAGGAAAAGGGAAGGTTTAAAAGTATTACATGGAAAGAACAGCATATCTTTTGTGGCAATGCCATTTTCAGTTTTCCACCATGAAATTCTAACAAGCAAAATATAGCTCTGTCATTCAGTTTCTCCATTTAGTTAACCTCTGAGACAACATTTTAACATCGGTGGAAAGAAGAACAATGTAGGAGGGTTTGTGGATTTCCTACCACCTCCCCAAGGTACCTTCAAATAAACATTTTAGCTTGTGTTTGTACAGGAACTAATTAATTAAATATGGGCTGCACGCAGACATTTGGGGAGCTTAGATCAAGTTAAAAATAGCCACCTAGTCTAAGGTAAATTGGAATGGGGGAAATTGTGGGGTGCAAGCACCATCCATGGGGGACTGCTGGGACCAGAGGGGTTTATGGGGTTCATGGAGAGGTGTTTGAATATGATTGGGACTCTCTCCACCACCCCCTGGGATGTGGAGCTATTTTTAGCTCCCTGACCCCTCACCCACAGACAAACTCCCCCTTCTTCCCCCGGCAAACCTACCTCACCATCCCTCCCACCCCTTCCTAGCACTGGCAAACACTGATAGAACAGGCACCTAAATTACGTTAATTGTGCAATTAATGTAGACTGGCAATATGTGCAAGTTAACTACGGTACCTTAAAAAAGCCCAACCAGCTAACAAATTATTGCTGGAAAATGTGTAATGACTTTATACCTTGTTTCTATCCTGTTTTAATTTGCACATGTAGTTTTTGCTCCCATGGTTGGAAGACTAGCTGCTGAGATCTCCCAGTTGTAGTGGCCCCCCATGACTGCCAGGGCTAAGAGTTCTGCCAGCTGTGGCACTCAGCCTCAGCTGTGTGTGGGTACAGCCAAAACTGAGAGTCCTGCAGCTGAAGCAACTCTTAGCCTTGGCACCCATGGGGTGCAGCTGAGTCTGAGAGTCCCATCAGCTGTGGGTCTCAGCCCCAGCAGCTGTGGGGAATTGCCAGGACCAAGAGTCCTGTCAGCTGCAGAAGTTGGCTATTTGCAGTGCAAGGGAAACCCAGGATGACAATCCCAGGTTCCCCTTATACCTGATAGGATCTGATGCTGGATCTGACAATCACATCTCCTGCTATGCACGTGTGGCATATCAGAAGGTGCAGTTGTGTAAATGATGCATTAGATCCCATTACTCTTTTATCTGCAAGTATTTAGGGGCCCTGAAATATAAGCCTACAAGGGGTATGTACAAGTAGTACATTTAGATTGCTCTAACCAAAGTTAGGATGATTTAAATGGCCCAGTCTGCAACCATTCACAGGGCTTAGATGGCTCTAAAAACTGGCCTGTCTGATCTAAAATGAGTTCATGTCAGACTGATAAAGAATTAACCTGATCTAGCAAGGGTTAACCTGACATAGTGAACTCTTGCATGCATTCAGAGCACAACCCCAAGGCTGAGAAAGCCCAGCCACTTGCCACAGCCTCAAAGCTGTGACAGGGGTACACCTGCAGCGATAGTCATGACAGTCCCTGGTGGCTATGCAGCACTTATCTGCCTACCCCATCCCCCTAATCTGGTTCCTCTCTACTGCCTGCAACACCTTGATGTTATAGTTAGCATGTTGTTTAGGAGACTGCCTTTAGGTAAGCAAGGTCTAGCCAAGGGTGCCTTACCCCTCCTCCCTCCCTAGATATTGACCCAAATGAGTAGTGCAGGGATCCACCCTTCTCTCTCTCCTTCTATTTTTGTCTGGGGCTTCAACCCTGTTGGGTGCTAGCCCGTCTGAATCCCCCTTGGGATTCAACTCCCTTCCAGGCCTCTGCCTGTTGGAGGCTGCTGAATAGCTCCTTCTTCAAGACCACCACAAAAATAGGAAAGGATAAACAAAGTCACGCTATGCATGGGAAGAGGCTAGGGGGTGCTGAGCACTCTGCTCTGCACCTTTCATACCTTCCAGGTCCCAAAGGAATTATTAACATGAGCAAAAGAAGGAAAAAAAGAAAAAGAGACCCTCACTGAGTTAACATAAGCTTTCCCATCCCACCACATGCACCCACTTCACCAGGCTCCTTCTGTTGCCTGAGGGGTCAAGCTAATGCTCAGGATTTCAATATTGAGCTGTTCACAGGAGGGCATGGTGTACAATTGCACATGCACACATAAAAATCAATTAAGTATACATACACTCAGTAGGTGCATACACTCCTACTAGGCATACACACACGCTAGCAACTCAAATACACACACATTCAAAATAACCAGTCTAGGTTCATGCACACCAGTTTAAGCCCATACACACTACACACACCAAATTTAGACAGAATCAGTTACCAACACCTGCACATCCAATACACACACATGGATTACTAATTCATATACCACACACACACAATGATAACTACACATGTTTATATATGGGTATTCACTAATTCACTAATTCACACACATATCACCCACCTACACATACACAGGTGTGTTCCTAAGTTGGGTGTTGTGATGTGTATGTATGTATGTATGTATATATGTATGTGCTTGGTGTACTTGGGATACTTGGGGAAAGGTTAAGGTAAAAAAGTAGAAGTGTAAGGAGTGAAAGTTGCTGGAAGTGAAAGTTACCAAGACCAATGTTAGAACCAGTAGACTAGAAGGGCCTGGGCTGAGGGGGTAACTTTAGGTTAATTGATCTTAATTGATTAAAAGACAATGCCCAAAGCCCGCAGAACAGGGGAGCAATGCCGACACAGAGGCTGGGACTGGAGCCAGAGCTTCGGGGGAGCTGAAAAGGTAGGTGGGGAGAGGGAAAATGGGACTAAGGGAAATTGTGGGTGTTAAAGAGGAGCTCTGGGTGTTGAGAGCCAGAGGATGGCTCCAGGGCAGCTAGAGAAGCTGCAGGGAGCAGCAGGAGGTGCTGGGAGCTGGAAAAAGGCTCCAGCTGCTGGAGAAACTTCAGGACAGCCATGAGGAGCTGGGAAGATGCGGGTGGGGGGGGGGGGGAGACTACAGAAGGTGCAGGAGAAGCCTGAAAACAGAGAGACGAACAGCAGAAAATCACAGGAAAAGTGGCAAGAGAGACGGAAAGGTTGTAGGACCGTGGGAAAGCAGAGAAAGGCAGCAAAAAGAGACAGGGAAAAGGCAGTAGGAGTGTGGGGAGCAGGGGGACAGTAGAAAATCACAGGAAAAGTGGCAGGAGAGACTGAAAGGTGGCAGGGCAGTGGGAAAAGCAGGGAGAGGCAGCAAAAAGTCACAGGGAAAAGGCAGTAGCTGGCACAGGAGGCTGAAAGGCAGCAGGGACAGCAGGAAAGCAAGGAGAGGCTGAGAGGTGGCAGAAAAGGGAAGATGGAATTGGGAGGAGATCAGGAAACTAGGAGAGAGGTGAGGGCTGAAGTTGAGAGAGAGAGAAAGAATAAGGCTGGAATTTAAGATAGGGAAGCGGCTGGGATTCAGTAAAACATGACCCAACTCAGGGTTGCAAATAACAGTGGTTTTATTGAACAGGGGAGATGGTGACACAATGTCTTACTGGTTCCCTTGCACCCACCCACCCACCCAACCACACACACAATGGCAGCAGGACTTAGAGAGGCTTGGTGCAGGGGCTGAAGTCCACTGAAGTCCAGGCAGAGAGAAAGAGAGAGAGAGAGAGAGAGAGAGAGAGACCAAACTGTAGGAGGAGGTGTGCAGGTAATATCTACTTATCCCAGACTGGAAGTTGATCCTAGATGGCCAGTCAGCGTCTCCTTCAGCTCAGTGTTATCCAGATGGGGTCGCTGGCAGAGCCTCTGGAGTGGATAGGTGACATGAAGCTGGTCTGGTCTGGATGGAAATGGCGTTTCCACTGGGTCTGTCTTCACTGCCCCTTTTTATAGGGGCAGACTTTGTGTGACCCTAGTGACAGGAGGCATGCCCAGGCAAAGGTCAGCCCCTGATGTACTGAGCATGTGTGCTCCATGCAGGGATGTGCAGTTTCAGTTGTCTGTAATGGTGGGGTACAATGGTAGATTGCTGGTTCTGCAGGGTCTTTTGTCTTTCAAATGCTCAGTTCTTGTCTCTGTTTCTGGGTGAGGTCCGTGGTTCCTGGATGAATCAATGTGAGGTGATGGCCCAGTCATTACAAGCCATTCAGTAGAGGCCTGCTACCATTGTATTTCAATCATTCCCAATCACTCTCATTCATCTGGGAACTAATTTACATGGGAGGGTTACGTGACTCATATAGTTGCAACACGGGATGCCCAGGCAGAGGACACAAGATGGAGACTTGAGATACAAAATGGAAACTTGACATTACTTTGGTTCACTTACAAACACAGGCTTAAACCATACAATGTCCATATGAAACAATAAAAATCAATGCAAAAATGATAATAATACAATATACAACAGTAAAAATCAATACAAACCTAATAATTATACAATATAAAACAGTGGATATCCAAAACCAAAAACTTGCTACCAAAATAAAAATATTCAAGCTTATCTTAAGTCTGAGCTGGCTTATGTTTGTCTATAGGGAATAGAAAGGGAGAGAAAGAGAAGTCAGAAATAGTTGGGGAAGGGGAGGCAATGCATATCTATCCTGTGTGTGTGTGTGTGTGTGTGTGTGTGTGTGTGTGTGTATATATATATATATATATATTAAAAAAGAAAAACTGGGGGTTTTGCTACACTCCTGACTCACCTAAGCTGTCCTTAGGCCTGTGGGTGCATGTAATCCACAGGACCCCTCTGGAGCTTAAACCATCATCTGTACTCTGTGTGCCCTCACTTCCCCTTTCTCAGGGTCCTTCCTCAGTCAATCCAAAGAAAAGTTTTCAGTTCCCTGTGCCCCTTGGGCTCTCACTTGCTCTTGTCAGCAGAGACTTTTCCTGAACAGCAGCTCTTCCCACAGGGCTTGCCCAGCCCTTACTTCTCAAGGTAACTTTAGCCCACTCCACCACTGGGGCCATAACTCCCTTACATTGCCTTGAGGAATGGTTTATTTCCCAGTTAACCCCATCCCTTCAGTTAGCTGACTTCCTGCCTACTTGGCCCAGGTGCTGCCAGTCCCCTGACTTTCATTCCTGCTGCTGTTGTCTATAGCAACTAACTGCAAGCTGGACTTCCCAAAAAAGAATGAAAAGGGCAGGGGAGGGGTGAGCTAGTCTACAAGCTACTCATGCCTCTTAAAGATGTTCCTATGCTTGCCTGCAGCAGGTCATTTGCCCTTCCTCCTCTACTGGATGTTTCTCCTGGCCCTGGTGTTTCTGTCCCTTTGGCTGAGTTGTCATTGCTTGACTTCCTAAAAGAAGAATGGAAAAAGCAGTAGGGTCCCTTCAAGGCTAGAACTTTTGTAGCCTGAAGTTCTGCTTTTTCTTACCCTCGCTGCTTAGCAGAGCTAGGGTTCCCTGTTACAACTGTACCCCCCACCTCCCGTAACCCTGGCTTAATCTCCCTTTTCCCCTCACCACCCTATGGCTGACTTGCCTGCAGTTGCCTGTGTCTCTTCCAAGAAGTAGTGAATGCATGTGTCACTCCTAGCTCAGATTTAGGCAGGTTAAATTAAGCTGCCTACATCAGAGCTGGGTCTCATGAATGCTTGTTCCCACCCAAGTTGAGTAACTTCATGCCTCCTTACTGCATTTGTGAATTCATATGCTATTCTTGCAGGCAAGAATTGCATTCTTCCTACATGCAATTCTTGTGTAAACACATCTTGCTGATGTATTTGATATTGCTTTTCAATTTTCTGAAAAGTACATTTGGTTTTACTTCTACAATTTCATTAATGGGGATAATTAAATTTTTCAACTGAAAAATCTTTATGAATAGAGAGAGTTAGTACCTGAGTAGTAGATAAAATGATAGGGGCTTTTTTTTGCATGCTAAGAAACCATGTTGATATACTTCAGTTCTAGTTCAATTTAGTTTATACACAATGTTAATACATTTTAAGAAGGTTTTTTTATTGTTTATAAATCATTCACTTGCACTATAATAACTAAATATCGACATAAAAAGTATGAGTTGTTAATACATACATCATATGGATACATCAGAAATAAAAACAGCATTGCCAGCTCTCATGATTTTTGGCATTGTTCTTAAAGTCTAGGCTTCGGGAATGTGGAAAACTTAGTTTTTTCTTTTATATATATTTATATACATACATAACAAAGAACTAAGTTTTTCACATTCCCGAAGCCTAGACTTTAAGAACAATGCCAAAAATCATGAGAGTTGGCATTACTGTAAAAATGTTCAAGTCTGCAATTGAGAGCTGGGTGACAGAAGAATAAATAAGGTTTTCAAAGTTCTTCCATAAAGATAAAAGTCTCTTTGAATTCAAAGGTCATGAATCTTGGTTAACATCCTCCTAGTCTTCTTTAGCAATAAGAAACACATTTTACTCTTTTTTGCATATTCTCAAGGAAGCCTCATAATATTTTTTCTGGAATCCCAAAGTCAGGTGATATCAACAGACGTCATGCATACTTCATTAACATTTACTAAGTTTACTCAGTTCAGGTTTCTCAAAATGGCTATATCATTTGGGTAATACTTTTCACATGTGCTTGCTAAAATGGCTTCCTTGTCAGATTTTTTTTCCCCTTAAAGTTTGATAATCCTGCATATAAGGTGTAAATTGCAAAAACTTCAGCAAAGCTGAGTATATGTTAATAATTAAAATAATAATAACAATGTAAACCACCTGAAAGCGAATCACTTGATAAATCAAAATTTTAGCATATAAACTTTAAAAGAAAAGATTCTGATCTCATTTTCAAGGAAAAAAAGAAAAAAGACAAGAAAGCATATTATAAATTGATGAGTTCCATGTAACTATAGAACACACCAAGGATCAACAAATCAAAACATCTTATTTAGACTCTATTGTCAGGTGCTGAAGTACTACTTGTGTACTCCATTTCAGAACCAAGAAAATCCTTGAATCTCTACAGCCAAGGTCAGAGACCTTGTCTTTATCCATGTCTGTCAAGCGTCTAACAGAAGGTGGATGCTATACAGGTGAAAATGATCAGATTAAAACGTATTACTGTGGCAAAAAAATAATAATAAAAAACGACTTCAAAACAGAAAATCCTTTACAATAGGCATTCTGAATATGAGACACACAAGGACAATAAATTTGGTGATGTATTAGCACTGTTCAACTCACCAAGCCTGTGTTTGGGAGAGAGCAGAGACTGGGGACCTGTTGCTCCCTGAAAACCTAATGAGTGAGAAAGACTACAGAATGGATGACATTTGATTTCCAGCAACTTCTGCATTCAGAATAGCTGGTCACCTGCTGGGTGAGACATATGCTGTACCACAAAAAAGGGTGCAGCAAAGTACTTCTTTCCCCCAAACTGTGCAACCAAGGAGGCCTTAAGGAATCACATTTCTCCACGGCACAATGTCTACCAGGGTGATTCAGTTACATGTCACCCCTGCCTATGAGCTGGGGCTTAACAGACAGTGTTTAGCCCTTAATGATTACTTCTGTGACAGCATGACATATTTTTTTAGCAAGTACTACTCAAACAGATGCCTTATTAGCTGTACATGACAGTAAGAACAGGGTGAAAGACTTTGTTTACCTAGCCCTGAGAAAGCAACAGCAATATAAGATTATATTAAATGAATGATTTCCATTTTAGTAAAAAGAAAGCCTACATGGTTTATTAAATCTGCGGTTTGGGAAAACAATATATATCATCAACAACAGCAAACTAGGTTAAAAGAATATTATCAAGGCTGCTAAGTCAAGTGCCCAAAAGTTAGCAAATTCTAGCAAGGAGGTTGCCTGAAGTCCTTACTAATACATTAAGATGCATTCTTTAATTACATGATCCCATATTATCTTTCCACAAGACTTCTGCCTCACTCACTGCATAGGATGGACAGTACATACTTAATGAAATGCTGTTTGATAATTTGTTCTTTTTTTTTTTTTTGCATTGTTCAATATATGGCCCCAAGCTTTAGTCAACCCTCCCATGAAGCCAGAATTATTAATTTCCTCATGGGCTATTTCCATGCCACTTTTCACTGGAGTATCCAACTGCTCATATTAATTATTTTCATTACATCTTGTTGAGATGAACAGTTATTATTATCTCCATTTTAAAAATGTGGAAATGAGGATCTTAGATATTAGCATACACTACGTTTTAGCACCCAGTTGGAGACAACTAGACATCTACACACATGAAAATACCTTAAAAGAACATTATTTAGGTCACAAAATCAAACACTTGGAAATTGGGAAAAGCTAGCTTTTTGGATGCCTTTGTAACCTTAATTCTTCCCTCATGGCATAAGTACTAAGATAAAAGACTTTAAAATGATGTATTGCTGTAATTGGTGACAGTTGTTGTTGGGTTTTTTGTTGTTTTGGGGGGGGGGGGGGGTTTGCAGAGAAACCCTACTTCAAGCAGTGCACTTGAATTAAAGTTTCCCAGACATCTGCATTTCCTGTTTCATGTGTTTGATTTTGTCACCCAAGTAACAGTTTTATAGTTTGTGTGCATGTAGGATATACAATTATTTTAGAAGCTTTAATCTGTGAGACTGAGTACACCTACATAGCAACCTCATTCAGAGATACCTTGATCCTGATAAGCAGAAAGTAGCCCTGTAAGGAAGGACCTGAGATAGCTCTGCCTGCAATAGTTCCAGAACAAAAAGCAGCATCACCATGTTACTGAAGTGTTGCACCTGGATTAATAAACCCTGGTTCTCAGCAGAGCTTATTAAACCACATGCAGTGATGTGCTAAAACAGCTGTACTATTTCCAGTTCTGGTGCTAGCTCACACAGATCTAGATTTAGTATCTTGATACACTTTTGTCTTGTGCAGGGCAGACACACCCTTAATTTAAAGGAAGATAATTTCATCATAGTTTTACAATTTAGCAGAAGTTTTCAAACTAACAGGATATGTACTTCTGCTGACAAAGTTGATAAACATTATGCCTATCTCATTATGAATTTTACTTATGTTACCTAAATAGGTGCAAGTAAATGGCTTCTCAGTTGTAACCTTAAGTTACAGCTGGTAACTAAGCTGGCAGACCACTTCATTCCCAGTGATTATGGAGATCTGTTAGACTATCCATCATATTATTTAATTTGCAGACATAACAATAAAAAAATCAGCATTTCCAAATAACTATCAGGCAATAAATGTATCTCCCTGAACTCCCAAAGGAAAAATTATGGCTTGGATTTGGAATTAGAATTAATACAAACAGACCGAAATATAAAGCCATGTATTTCATAGTTACAAAAATAAATAAATAAATAAAAAATTGCAGAAATGCACCAATAAGGAAAGGTTTAAAGTCAGAGAAATAGTTATATTGAGAGAATATTGAGTTAAAAGCTTCTAATTTTATAAATCATAGTAATTTGACAGGTTATTCTGTTTATGGGAAGCAATAGCATCAAATGTGCCTGTTTGGTTTCATGGAAATGACAAGAGCAGAGTGAGATTTTGTTTTGGCCTTCACTGAAATGTTTTATTAAAACATAAAGCTTTACATAGAAGCTGGGATGCAAATAACTTTATAGAAAACAAACAGAATTAGATTTATCTAACCTTAAGGAGGCATTTCATCATTATGAAAATTTCATTCTTCCTCTCACTAACAGTAATCTCATTTGGAGAGGCAGGATATGGGAGCTAGTTTGAGATAACAATGCACTCAGTTTCGCTGCTATGGACGGGCATGAGCAATTTTGAAATGCAACCACTGGCATGTGTTCGCATTTTGCATCTAATCAGCAGATTTGAGTGTAATTATGTATTTTGCAGGTGAGGTGTTAATGTGGGTTATATGGCACATCAGCTGTGTGCTGCCACTTGAAATGGTCCACTGGAAAATCTTGAGACAAACAACATTCAATTAGGCGCACAGCCATGAGCAGCTGTGCTAAGTACCACTGGCATTGCCTCAGACGTACAATTCTCAGTGTGAGCCCACTGCTAGCCGCTTTTAAAATGTGTTTATGTTGGTGACAAAAACTTTCCATCATCAATTCTTCTTAAACCTCTATGCCTCTTAGCTGAAAAATTACAGCTGCCTGCAAAGGAGGGATACTCAGTCCTATTAATTTTCATTGGATAGAAAGATCTTTTTTTTCCTTTAGGCTAAAGCTTAACATTTATGAATTTCTTGAGTAACAAAGGGCAGCCAGATTTTTATTATATGGAGCATAGTTATGCACTTATTCAAAACAATCATCATTGGACAATCTGCTCTGTATCAATCCAAAATAAGCACTGCTATTGGTTAGGCTTTTTCTTCCCCAAGTCTACACATGGTATAAAGAAAACTAACATAGAGCCCTGTTTAATCACCAATTTTAAATGCTATTGTAATCTGTCATTATATTTAGGTTCAGTAACAGTGAAGGTATTTGGGGAGCTGCACAAAGACATCTTATCTATTCATCTGATATACTCTGACAGCTATGTCTTTGGGTGCATCTTTGCTCACACAGGCATTCAAGTATGCTCAATGTTCCAATCTTAGTGTAAAGACCTGGCACAACTTTGTAACTGATACCAAACCCATACCGGTGTCTGAATCCTTTAGGGATGCTAATTGATTCCTGTTTACTCATTGTAGTAGGTGTGATTTGTTATCTCCCCCTCTATACAAGGAACATAAGACAGATAGACTAGAGCAGGGGCAGGCAATTATTTCAGGCAGAGGGCTACTTATTGAGTTTTGGCAAGCCATTGAGGGCTGCATGACAGGCAGCCAGGGGCAGATATATATTAATTTTCTAAATTTTGGGGGGCCCCTGTAGGCCGGATAGAATGGCCTGGCTGGCCACATCAGGTCCACGGGCTGCGTTTTGTCCACTCCGGACTAGAGTAATTTCCCATGCTGCTCTTTCAGGAGAAAGTCTGAAAAGCAGCATGTACACGAAGAAAGTTTAGGTTTCTGTTGCTTTATTACTTATTAAAACATATATTCTGTAGATTGTAGTGAATGGATACTGTTTCAAGGGTCTGTGTTCTCTTCTAAGGATGGGGAGGCATTAAGATAAAATATACTTAAACAACTCAGGAAAGGCTTTATGTCTGAATACTAATATTAGTCACTAATATTATTTATCTGATTATGGTAACACTCACTATACTTGGTATTTGCCAGGCTGACAAGAAGGAATAGTTTTACACACTAATTTTTTCCTCATTTGGTTCTCTGCAAATGCAACAACAAAAGCAGTACCTTGAAAATGACTTCAAACTGTGTAGAGCTGTGGATTGCAATTGAGCTAAAGAAAATCATATGATGCTTGGGAGTTTCATAGAGAGAGACACGGGTGGTTACATGAGAAGCTGACAAATGAGAAGTCGAGGATAGCAACATAGGCAAGGTTACAGAAAAAGTGTAGCAAAGCAGAGTTGATCATTGTGTTTTAGGAAGCAAAGATGATTTGCACATGAAAAGGGTTACTAGCAGTATCTGACTATCTGCTTTTAACCTCTGGTTGTTAGGGAAACATCTAACTAGTTTCTAACATTTGATTGCAGATTTCTACGGAGGATCAGTGCCTTAGGCTAGGTACAGACATTACACATAAACCGGTTTAAGTGATCAGAACTTGTAACAGAACATAAGTTCAGTGCACATAAACCAGTTTCAAAATGGCTAAAACTGGTTTAAGATAAACTTCGTTGAATGTAGTATCAGACTTAACTGATTTGGGTTAAACCAGTTTATGCAGTGTCTGTCCCAGACCCCTTGCTAGTTTAAGTTAAAACAGAGTCCCCCAGCATCCATCTGCTCCAGAAAGCATGGATGGCCCCACTCCTCTGCTCCCTAGCCCCCATCCCTTCTCCCACAGAATGGACACCAACCCCATGGACCCTAGGCATGTGGTTTGATAGCTAATACTGAGAGGTATGTGTGTGTGTGTGTGTGTGTGTGTGTGTGTGTGTGTGTGTGTGTGTGTGTGTGTGTGTCTAATTTCACTGGGACAGGCAGACAGAACAGTGTCTGCTTAGGGCTTTTTGGAACTAACTAACAGGTCAGCTGGTAATATTTCATTGTTCCTTTCTTGGAAAAAGGTGTTTAAGAAGAACTTAAACTAATGAGAGAGGCTTTTGTTTTGTTAATGGGCTGATAATCACTGTGTTATCAGCTCCCTGCTGGCTTCCCTCACCTGTCAGCTTTGCTGCAGACAGTATGAAGAAGCAGAGAGAGGGAAATTGAAAAGCTCAGTATCATCAACAGATGCATGCACTGCACACACCCCCTTCCCCCCCCCCCTTTTCCTCAGAGTGCTAGCAGGGGGCTGGGGGTTGGCAACACTCCTGCTCCTTGAGCAGTGAGCAGAGAAAAGCTTGAAACAGTGCAGGCAGGGTGGGGGTTTACACCTCTCCCTAATCAGAGGTCCTACTGGGCCTGGCCATGCCCCCCCTCAGCTCAGCAGTGTGGAAGGGAAGGGCGGACTGCTCTAGCAGCCCTTGGCTTCTAGCCTGAGCCACTGCAAACATATGCCTGCATTTCCTCAGTCCAGAGGGAGTGTCTGCACAGTTGCAAACTGATTTAATCTAGGCATGTTAGACAAACCTGCAAAGATTGAATCAATTCAGGTTTGGGGTTTTTGAATGTCTGTCCCTAGCCTTAGTGAACACCTAATACTGGTTCACTGCTGTTGATACAGTGTTACTTTCCAGGACCTCACCCTCACAACACAGTTCAAGGCAGGTGTTGTCATAACTTCAGTGAGAGAACAGGATCCTAATCAGTACAAAAATAGTCTGATGACTTAGTTGTAAATACTATTAACGGAATTCCGAAATTAATAACAAAGGGGCTTTTCAAATTCAAATTCTTCATGAAATACTGCTTAAGGGTGTGGTTATTTTTTGTTTTTGTTTGTTTTTAGCTGAAGACAAGATAGAAAGCAGGTTAATATGAGCATAGAAAAAGCATAGCAAGTAGGTTAATAAAAAAGCATAGAAAGCAGGTTAATATGAGTAGTATGCTAGGCAACCTGACCAGAAATGTAACATGGAACCTTAAACAGTCTGCACATTTCAGCAAAAATTCAAGTGTACGTCAGACCTGAGTTTGATGCAGGAAGTTAGGGGGTGTGGTTTCGCTTGGACAAGTTAGAGCAGCCAAAATTACCTTAATTTATTAATGATTTTCATGAGCTCTTGTGGACAATTTTGATAGCCAAGTATACATAAAACATAAAGATTTATTTGCCACATTACATCCTTTCCTGTGAATTCCTATGATAGGGCATAAATTCCATCAGCTGGTGAAACCCTCTATAATACGTCATGTACATTTAGGGGTTCCAGATATGGCTGATTTATGGCTTGTTTATGCTGAGTCAGCTGGACTAAAGAACTCAGTGGGCAACTGTGAACAAGACAATTCACAAGTTGCCAATGAGTTTAACATTTTTTCTCCTAGGGTTTTTTCAAAGAAAGCAGATTATATATTGTACAATGTGGAGTATTTATTTTCCGGCATTTTCAAGATATATTCATTAGGTTACATCAGTCCAAATGTGAAACTATACAACAGTTCTAGAGCCACTGAGATTAAAAGGTCCTTGAATATTTGACACACCCAATACAAAATAATGCTATATGGAAATATAATGCTTTATCCAGTATAGTTGTTACTCACATCAAATTGCCTTGCTCAAATCATTTCCTTTTGAAAAAAATGCTGTATTCACCAGTTTCATATACCTTTAGTCTACTCTAAGAAAATAATATTTCTTGATAATATTTAACCTTTAATAGGGCTTTTTTTGGTGGGCGGGGGGGCAGGGAAGAAGGGGGATAATTGTGTGGTGGGGTAATTTCATAATTTTAAAATTTGCTCTAAGAGATACTTGACTCTTGCTAAAAATGCAAATTTGCTGGTGACTTTGTTCTTCTCTAGTGATCATGTTTACAAAATTTGCCCAGGGTACCTAAAGTCTGTAAAAACTGCATTTTCTCTGTGTGTTTGTTTTATAAATCCAAATAATTAAATCCGGATCTACCCAAGTGTGCCACATTTATATAATATATCTTGCTTTTGGCATTAGAACTACTCTTTTTTTTGGCAAGGTGATACATACAAGAGACACCACAAAATACTGCAGGCTGTCATCTCTTGAAGCCTATAGAAGAGGCTAAATTTCACCCTTTATTTAAAGTAGTAAAAGCCATTGTGAAGTAGAAGCCAGGTCACCAAGAGAGGACAGCTTTACCTTGCAGTTACCGTTCTATAAGAACCCTCAAGGCTGTGTGCAAGGTATGATGAATGAGTACTTCAAATGGCTGTTCCAGCAACATACTTTCCCTGATCTTTGACCCCTTTCAAGACTATATAGAAGGCTTCATATTCTTTTGCTGTCTTGCAACATTTTGACACCCACAGCATAGATTTTCCACAACCAGAAGAGCTTTGACCCAGTTTACTTGGCAAAAATAGAAGTAAACAAGAGCTGACTCTAGTCTAGCACTGCACTCTTTTCACACAGTGCTTTGCAGATGTCACTCAAGATTACAGGGTTTTTTTTTTTCTGCAACCATGCTATTCTTCATCTTATCTACTTTGCTGTCCAGTATTCTTCTTAGTATTTTCCCAGCAACATTCTTCATAAGTTTGCATTTTTTTAATTGATATTTTTTCCTGATACATTAGTTTTAAGTTTTCCAATATGAATCTCATGTTGTTAATATTTCAACCACATTTCTGCTGGCTAATTTACTTTCTATTATTCTTCTGGTTTTCTCAGTGGCTCCCAATTTAGTAGTATCTGCATATTTCCTTAGCATTCTCTTCCAGTCAAGGCAACACAGGCTTCACTCTACAGATGAATAATTCAAAATACTCAAGCCAAATAATCAGTATAGCTCTTAAAGAAGTTGTTTCAGTTCTACATTCTTGTCCCTCAATGTCAGTGTAAATTCTTTTTACAAAAAAAGCTACTCTGATTTCTCTGAAATATCTCATTTTCAGTCAGTACTGGCCCTCTTTTCTGTCCTGTCAGAACTAACACTCTGAAATCTCTGAGAATTTAATACAGCTGAAGATTTAGGAAATGAGCAAAGGATTAATTTAAGCCAAAACCAAATCATACAAAGTCAGCTGGTAGTATTAGAGAATTCTAGATATCTTCCTCTCCAAACTGCGGTATCTTGTTTGATTTTGCCACTCATGGGCTTGGTCCCATCCAGATATTGATGAATTTATTTCACAGTAAAGTGAGCAGATATAGTGGAAGTGGAGAAGATTAATACACTTTTGGATTATTTTTGTCCCTGGTTTCACTTCAATTGTTTCTTCCATTTTGAAAGACTCTTTGACAGCTTGAGATCTTCCTTAAGAGGGAATGCCATTAGAAATGGCAATCATCACACTGATAGAAGCTTTTGAGGACTTCCTGACAATATCAGGCTCCTATTACAGTGCTGCAGCAAAAAAGGCATATGCAATCTATGTAAAGGGTAGGAAGCTGGGTAGAGGGTGAAAAAAGACATTACATTTACCTTTGTATAAATTATTCCAGGGATCACTACTGTATATCATGCAACAGTCCACATTTTTTAAAAGAAAATTTAAAAATTAGAGACAATAAAGAAGAGAGCCACAAAAATTATTTGCAGGGCTGGAGCAAATGCTTTTAAAAAGAGAAAGAGAAAAAAAATTACACAACATTTTCAAGATTTAAAATACTTGATAGCAGTTTCTCAATAGTCTCATTCATTTTTATGTTCTTTTGAATGCTTTGTTTTGGCTGGGACTGAAAATTAAATATTGGGAAAAAGCTGTATGTCATTTCCATCCTAGGCAGTGGAAGGAAGATGTTTAAAAGTGTTGGTAGATTCAGGTTACTCCTGAGCCATGTATTTAGGATAGTTGCTAAACATGGTTTAGTTAATATGAGAGGTTTGGATAGCTCATAAAATCTCAGATATCTCTCTTGTTTTCTGAAGAAAACTTCTAAGTATTTGAAACATGCTAATCCTTTCAGGATATTAAAGAAATTGAAAGGACTAGGGCCTGGGCATAGATAGCTATGAATCACAAGTACTGACAAAATTCTGGAACAGATGGCCATCTACTTTCACACTTACAGATTCCCCAGATGAGGCAAATATGGTAAAGACAGGTCTAATAATTCTCTCTCTCCTGTTGCTGAAGCAAATAGATATTTTGCTGTTATCCAGAAACTACTAGTGCAACATAGTAAAAAATTGCCATGTTTGCTCTTGTTCACATTAGCAAGTTGATACACATGGGGCTTGTCTACACATGCAATTAATGCAAAGCAATAAACTCCGTTGCTTATTGCTCTGGAATTTACTAATTCCAGGTGCGCTGTTTGAACGTATACCTAGGACAACAGCACGTTGAGCCAGGTTGGAGCACCCCAGCTGGCAGGGTGCCCCAGGGATTAGCCTACCAGCCTGAAGCTGTTCTCTTCCCAGCTCAATGTGCTGTGGAGGGTCTGGGTGGGACATGAGGGTGCTCTAGTGTGGGGCTAGCCAGCAGGCAGCCCGTGCACTGAAGCACTCTCATGGCCCAGCCAGCCAGAGCAGCGTTTACACGTGTGCTGTTTTGGAATAAAAATCTCCGGAGCTGGATTGTACTTGTAAATATATTTGTAAGTATGATCCTGCTGTGGAGTTGATTAGTTTACTCCAGCCTAATAAGGGCTCATGTACAGATCTGTGACATTTAGTGTGGAGCTAATTCTTTAGTAAATGTCTCATGTAGATGCACGCCATGCAATACAATACAATCATGGAGGAACTTCTATTGCAGTGCTAGGAAGACTGCAATGTTCTTAGGAAAATAATAATACTTGCAGCTGGGATAGATTCTCCAGGACCCTTGCAGTTAACCTTTAAAAATACTACTTGAAGCTTTTGAAATGAACCAATAGTTTGGGGGTGGAAAAGGTGCCACATTATAAAATATTCTCTCCTGATGAAAAATTACGATTGTACTTCAAATATACATGCATATCCTGCACTGTTTGGGAAGAGGGTGCTTTTTAATAAAAAAACAAGAGTATTACATCCCCTTGGTGAAAACAAGAGAATGGGTTTAGAACAGATTGTGAACAATGTTTCTGTTTCTGTTATCTGAAAATTTCTTTATGTGGCTATCATCTCACAGCTTTCTCATATGCAATATATCTACTAACCTGAGAACATCAATCAGCCTATAACTATGTTTCAGAAGAAAAAAATATATATGAATGTTACTCATGTGACCTTAGTGGTAATGTGTTTTGCAATGGAGATACTTTCAGCGAGAAGATTACTTTCTTCAAGCCCTATGGAAGTTTCCAGCTGTCCTTATTACATATAGGAAAAAAAAATGCCTTGCAGCAAGGCTTCAGATATTATCCTTAGGAACACCAAGATTTGTAAAAGAAGCAACACAAGAAAATGATGCTTGGTTACAACCATGTACACACATATATATTTAAGCTATAGTAGGAAGCCTTGTTTTTGCTGTCTCTTTTTTTTTTAATACAATGCAAAATATCTTTAAAAATATTCAAAGAAAATATGCTGTGTCCTTTCTTTTGCTCTAATCCTCTGTATTACCTGTATAAAGAACAAGGATTTTTTTTTCCCCTGCTTATCTATGCTGCAGTCCTACTGTCATTGTTTGATTCTGCTTAAATCCCTCTGTACCTAAAGGTACAGCCTTATCAATTGAAAAGGTAATGCTATATAAGAAGTGAAAAGAACACAGAAAGGTTTCCTAGCAACTACTGTGAATCCTTCTAAAGTAAGTCAGTTAAAACCATGTAGTACGTGTGATGGGTGTAAATTAGGGAGCTAAGATGATCCACAGATTTACAGATGCCCACTATAAAATACAATAAAACCTGCAATAGAAGGTGAATTGCTGGAGAAGAAAATCACATCAGAGTCCTGACAGCTTTATCATTATTTAAATGATCCAGCTTAAATTCTACTGCATAGTTAGCAAGGCTGAGTGTCAGAGCTAAAGTGATGGTGTACAAAAAACGCAGTTAATAGCATTGGTTAGTGTCACTGCTGTGATTATGTCTCTTATTATGAAAAATGACTGGCAAATATTTTTTTAAAGGTGGTGTGGGGTGGTATGGGAAGCCAAATAAATAGGCAAGTGAACAAACTCATGTGTGTAATAAGTTCTTTTGTTTTGTCCTTGTACAACATGTATTCAGCTGGACATTCTTAGTTTTAGTGACATATGTTCTGTAATGTGCAGTGAGACTGAATATTATCAGCTGTTCATTCCTGTGAACTCACAATTGGCATTCCCATACAGCACTTTTTTTCCCCCTCCTGTTCCCATTTAAAGAATGTTTTGTGCTGCTGTTTGGAAATTTAACTTAACAAATTATAAATATTATTTAAGGAGAATCTGTCTCTATTAGTAGTAATGCAGTTCGCATAAGAGTGTGTTGGTTTACAGTGTTCCCTACACCAAAACTCAAAATTTGCTGCTCAGATACCGAAATTTCTTACTGAATACAAAAGTTGTTTAATAGGCAAGCTTGTCATCAGATTCAGTACAGTATAGTTCCATACAGTTTCACAAGTTCTAATTCTGCCCTCCTCATTACACTTGTTTTGAACTAATGGGATTGGGAATATAGATGAGGGAAGATTTAGGTCCATGGAATTTAACTTGATCTAGTATCTAAAATTTTGCAAAATTAAAAGTTTTAAAATGAGAGATTAAATTTTCTTCTTTATTTAAAAGTCATATTTTTGTGTTATAATAAAGAACTAGCACTTAAATCTTCAAAATTCATTAGAAACATTAAGCAAATAATTAATCTTAATAACTCTCCTGCCAGATATGTAAGTATTATCTCCTTTCTGCAAATGTGAGAGGTCAACTGATTTGGCCTGGGCTACCAGTGAAATCAATAGCAAAATCTCCTACTTAGACATTTTGAATGCCCAAAGGTTGTATATGTACTAAAGTTCTACCTCTAGAAATAAAAAAAATAGTTTATTTTAAGGATAAATACAATAAGATGCATATGGAAAAATAAGACAGAAAAAATCCCTCCATTTCACTGCACACGCACATATTTTCAATAATGATTTTACCCTTTTCATTTTCATGTTTAGGCAAAGAATTAAGGATACTGATGAAAATAATCTCTCTAAAGATTTAAAGCATCCAGAAATATAGGTGTTTATCCTTTCCCTAGGCTTTTTGATCTGAAAATCAGGTTGGAACTGTCAACCAAAAGACCTTCCTTACACTATTGTGTTACTTCTATCTCTTCTTTTGCCTTATTCCAGGAAGACTGAAGACACAGATGTGTTTATTCTTAATATGACACCACTTGGGAATGTCAGGAATGATTTGGATTTGTTTTGAATTTTTATACCATTTGGGAACCAATGCCCCAGTTGTTACCAAAGACCAGTGGACTGATACTCCCACCCCAACCCATTGAGAAGAGATTAAAAAGGAGAACTTGTAGCGAATCTGAAGGCAGGAAGGGTGTTTTATTTGGATACTTTGCCCCGCTTCCCTTGGAAGTCATTGAACAGCAACTCTGTAGGCCTGAGTCTCTGCAGATAAGGAAGAGGAGCATATAGAGCAAAGAAGCTAGAGACCAGCCACTTGAATCTAGGAGATTTTCATCAGAAAATCCCTTAGGAATTTAATGTTGGTAAAACTATTAACTCAGTCAGTGGCTTGTATCTTTCACACTAAACAGGCAGTGAACAGTCATGTTACAGATGTTGTGGGGTGGATTTTCAGTCAATGACCAAAAAGTTTATGAGAGTTTTATTCCAATTAACAATGAGAGCAACGTCCTTATCAAGTGTATCCCAAGAGATTTTCCCTACCATATAGGTTCTCCCATGGCATATAAGGGCTAAGGCATGTGACCCCATCCACATGTCTGTCACTCATCTTATTCTCTGACATCTAAAGGAATATCAAGAACTGTCATTTTTCCTCGAGTTATATAAACTGTCTCTGACATTTTTCAACAGTCTTGATTTGTGTGTGTGTGTGTGTGTATCTATCTCCATTCTGGAAAGTCAAGGAATAAATTACCAAAACCTTTGGAAATTTGAGGTACAGTTCAGTAACTTGGTTATTGTCAAGTTCATTTCTGAACTTACAAGCTATGAATAGATATATCCGTGAATGCTTACTAATCTCCAAGCTGCACATTCATAATTTGTAAATTTGGAAAGACTCATTAAGTCTTTTCTTTAGCTATGGCAGATGAAGTCATGCACAGTTACACCTGTAGAAGGCTGATTGTTAATAGTGTGCAAAACTGGAAAAATGCTGGAAGCAAAACACATGTTAAAGGCTTTCCCTGCAAAAGTAAGCAGTGTGATATTATACAGCTCATGGCAGATCAGCTGCTTTCACCTTTTAGATTTAAGTAATTGAAGTATTGAGTCATTACCATCCTACCAAGACTTTAGTATCTTCCAAATTACACTAAAGGGGAAGCTTTCAGAGTGCTGAATGCAGATCCCATTATATTTAATGTGAATAAAAGTTAAAAATACCCACATCTCTGAAATTTTTTGCTAAATGTCATGTAATATTTTTTCATACAATGCAGTAAACTTTCAAAGGCCTGAGTCCCAGCATCCTCATTTTATGGGGTCATAATTATTTTTGCAGTTGTCATATAATTTGAGTCAGCCTCTTAAACTCACAAGAATTAATTGTGAGCAGAACTTGATACTTACACTTTGATTGCTTATTTCATTTAAGGTAAATGTGCAAAAGCCAAGTACAAAACTTGTATCCACAAAAAAGTTTATCCAGTATAATTTCCTATGACATTTTTCTATGTACTATTTTCATGTATTATTTTAATGCATCTCTTTGTTCCCACCCCTAGAACGTGATTTGTATTTCTCTGGTCACCAAAAAAATTAAGCAACCCCTACCTCTAAAACAATGATAGGATAGATGATTCAGACTACTAGTTAGGTGTCTATTTACCTCTATCCAAAAATATAAATTATTTTCATGTAACATTTCTCTTTGGAAGGTTCTAACAAGATCTGAATTTCTTATAATATCACTGGTCCAGAAGCAATATTATAGTCATAAAAATAACAGAAGTGAATCTTTGTCAGTGTGTCAGAATCTCTATAAAAATAAAATATTCCTACTAATTAATACTAATCCTCCTTTTAATATTTTCCAGCTGCACTGAGTGTAGGAAGGTTATCACTTTTTTTTTTAGTTCTAAGTTATATCATATCAATCTGTTATTTTTTTAATGTTCCAGAATGTATTGGATTTATCTGAAGCCATTGGAACCAAAAGACCGTCATGAAATTAGCTCTAGAATTACCACAGTTATCCAAGTAACGGTTGGAGCGACCAAAGGAACCATAACTGATTTAATGAGCCATTCGCAGTTTCACTGTACCGACCGTGTGTACTTAGACATGCATGGCTTAGACATGCATGGCTTAATCTTTGAGACAAGCATATGCTACTGGCAGGATCAACCAGGTAGCCGCGCTCCTTGGGTGAGGGAGAGCGGGGTGGGGGGAGGGCCCCCCCGCCCCTAGGCAGCCCCGCAGGCCCCCTTCCCCGGGGCGGGGAAGGCGCGGGGACCGCAGCGCAGCGGCACGGGGAAGGACGGCGGGGAGGGAAGGGCAGGCGCTAGGCTGGAGCCCGAACGCCCTCTTCCCACCTGCTTTCCCCAGGGTGAGGCGGGCGCGGCGGAGGCCCCGGGCCAGGCCTGACAACCAGACTCGGACCGGGAGCTCACGCCACAAAGTGTCCGCCATCCCCCTCTCGGCAGCGGGGCACACGACTCGGCTTCGACCCGCGGGTGAGGCAGCACGGTTCTTTTGCCCTGGAGGTTCCTCTGACTGACCTTCTGGAACCGAAGATGGGCATTTAGGGTCCTGAAAAACGTGTCCCCGAAAATCTCCGCGAACCTTTCTTGGCAATATTGTAGATGTGGCACCCGGCCCAGCCACCGGGGCAAACCACCAAAAGTGTCCACCCTCCTGGATCGAAGGGTCGGACGAGGCCCATTTCAAAAACCTCATACAGACTTCCAGGCCTCTCCGGCGGGCCCAGGTCAACCGCTCGCCACACAGCAGTGAAATTTTTTTCCAAGTCCCACGCCGGACACCAGGTCAACCCGGCTCTCTAGCAGGAGAAGCCCGCCGCTCCCGAGGAAGAGCGCCCGGCCTGCCCTGAACGCCGAAGGGGAGGGCGGCAGGTCACTGGGGCGAAAGCAGAATGGTGGCCGGTCTCCTGGAACTCTCCCCAGGCCTGGCCCAACGGGCCGCTCCCGGCCGGAGCTCCCACGTCAACCGCTCCCAAACCAACGGAGTGGAAGTTTTCCAAGTCCCACGGCCGACACCAGGTCCTCCCGGTTCCCCGGCAGGAGAGCCCCGCCACTCTTGGGGAAGCAAGCACCACGGCCTGCCAGGCCAATCGCTGGGGGGGGGGAAGCCAGAATCGTGGCCGAGCGCCTGGAACTCTCGCACGGCCAGGCCTGCCGGATCGGGGCACGCTGCCTCCACGCTCGGTTGACAAGGCAGCATGGCAAGGTTCTTTTGCCCTGGAGATTCCTCTGACCGACCTTCTGGAACCGAAGATGGGCATTTAGGGACCTGAAAACCGTGTCCCCGAAAATCTCCGCGAACCTTTCTTGGCAATATTGTAGATGTGGCACCCGGCCCAGCCACCGGGGCCAACCACCAAAAGTGTCCGCCCTCCTGGAGTGAAGGCCCGGGCAAGGCCCGTTTCAAAAACCTCATATGGACTTCCGGGGCCGGAGCTCGGGCGCCAGGTCGACCCTGGGCCAACCTCTCGGGCCCCAGTGTGGCTCGGCTGCCCTGCAGGAGCAGCCCGCCGCCCGCGCCCAAGGCCCCCTGGCCTGCCCAGCCTCCAGGCAGGGCACCGGGGAGAAGTAGGAATCGTGGCCGGGCTCCTGGAACTCCTGCCCAGCCTGCCCCGTGGAGGCAAGCCGGGGCTCCCACTGCCCAGGCATCGGCCTTCCGCCCCTCGCCGGGGTCACCAGGCTCTGACCGCGGGGCACCGCAGCCTTGAAGGGGCCCTGGGAGTTGCCCCCGGCCTGCCCGCCTGCCGAGCAGTCGACCGGGTCGAAGCCGCAATCGTGGCCGGGCTCCTGGAACTCTCGCCCGGCCTGTCCGCCCGGTCCGCGCCCGGGCCGGCCCTCCAGTCTACAGGGACCCAAACTTGGGTTTGACCCTCTCCTACAGCACGGTCCTGCCCCGGAGGTTCCTGCGTCCGGCCTCCTGGAACCGAAGATGGGCATTTAGGGTCCTGAAAAACGTGTCCCCGAAAATCTCCGCGAACCTTTCCTGGCAATATTGTAGATGTGGCACCCGGCCCAGCCACCGGGGCGAACCACTGAAAGTGTCCGCCCTCGTGGATCGAAGGGTCAGCTGTGGCCCGTTTCAAAAACATCATACAGACTTCCGGGGCCGGGGCTCGGGCGCCAGGCCGACCCCGGGCCAACCTCCCGGGCCCCAGCGCGGCTCGGCTGCCTCAGCGGAGCAGCCTGCCGCCCGCGTCGAAGGCCCCCGGGCCCGCCTGTCCTTCGGGCAGGGCACCGGGGAGAAATAGGAATCGCGGCCGGGCTCCTGGATGTCCCTCCCGGCCTGACCCGCGGGGGCCTGCCGGGGCTCCCGCTGCCCTGGCCGGGGCCTTCTGCCCCTCACCAGGGTCGCCGGGTTCCGACCGCGGGGCCCCACCGCCCTGCCAGGGCCCTTGGAGGTGCCCCCGGCCTGCCTGGCCACGGAGCCCTTGACCGGGTCAAAGTCGCAATCGTGGCCGAGCTCCTGGATCTCTCACCCGGCCTGCCCCGCGGAGGCATGCCGGGGCTCCCACCGCCCCGGCATTGGCCTTCTGCCCCTCGCCAGGGTCGCCGGGCTCTGACCACGTGGCCCCGCAGCCTTGAAGGGGCCCTGGGAGTTGCCCCCGGCCTGCCCGCCTGCTGAGCAGTCGACCGCGTCGAAGCCGCAATCGTGGCTGGGCTCCTGGAACTCTCGCCCGGCCTGGCCGCCTGGTCCGCGCCCGGGCTGGCCCTCCAGTCTACATGGACCCAAACTCAGGTTTGACCCCCTCATGCAGCGCGGTCCTGCCCCGGAGGTTCCTCCGTCCCACCTTCTGGAACCGAAGATGGGCATTTAGGGTCCTGAAAACCGTGTCTCCGAAAATCTCCGCGAACCTTTCTTGGCAATATTGTAGATGTGGCACCCGGCCCAGCCACTGGGGCCAACCACCAAAAGTGTCCGCCCTCCTGAAGCGAAGGCCTGGGCAAGGCCCATTTCAAAAACCTCATACGGACTTCCAGGGCCGGAGCTCGGGTGCCAGGTCAACCCTGGGCCAACCTCCTGGGCCCCTGCATGGCTCAGCTGCCCCGCAGAAGCAGCCCGCCACCCGCGCCCAAAGCCCCCGGGCCCGCCCGGCCTCCGGGCAGGGCACCGGGGAGAAGTTGAAATCGTGGCCAGGCTCCTGGAACTCCTGCCCGTCCTGCCCCGCGGAGGCATGCCGGGGCTCCCACCGCCCCGTGCACGGTCTTCCACCCCTCGCCGGGGTTGCCGGGCTCCAACCATGGGGCCCCGCAGCCCTGCCGGGGCCCTTGGAGGTGCTCCCAGCCTGCCTGGCCAAGGAGCCCTTGACCAGGTCAAAGTCGCAATCGTGGCCGAGCTCCTGGAACTCTCACCCGGCCTGCCCCTCGGAGGCATGCCGGGGCTCCCACCGCCCCGGCATCGGCCTTCCGCCCCTCACTGGGGTCGCCGGGCTCCGACTGCATGGCCCCGCAGCCTTGAAGGGGCCCTGGGAGTCGCCCCCGGCCTGCCTGCCCGCCGAGCAGTCGATCGGGTCGAAGCCACAATCGTGGCCGGGCTCCTGGAACTCTCGCCCGGCCTGTCCGCCCGGTCCACGCCCGGGCCGGCCCTCCAGTCTACATGGACCCAAACTTGGGTTTGACCCTCTCCTGCAGCACGGTCGTGCCCCGGAGGTTCCCCTGTCCAATCTCCTGGAACAGAAGATGGGCATTTAGGGTCCTGAAAAATGAGTCCCCGAAAATCTCCGTGAACCTTTCCTGGCAATATTGTAAATGTGGCACCCGGCCCAGGCACCGGGAGCAACCGCCAAAAGTGTCCGCCCTCCTGGAGCGAAGGCCCGGCCAAGGCCCATTTCAAAAACCTCATACAGACTTCCGGAGCCGGAGCCCCGGCGCCAGGTTGACCCGGGGCAACCTCCGTGGCCCCAGCGCAGCTCCGCTCCCCCGTGGGAGCAGCCCGCTGCCCACGCCGAAGGCCCCCGTGCCTGCCCGGCCTCCGGCAGGGCACCGGGGAGAAGCGAGAATCGTGCCCGGGTTCCTGGAACTCCCGCCCAGCCTGACACATTGGAGGCCTGCCCGGGCTCCCGCTGCCTCCTCCTGGGACGTCTGCCCCTCACCGGGGTGCCTGGGCTCCGACCCTGGAGGCCCGGGTCCCTGCCGGGGCCCTTGGAGCTGCCTCCAGCCTGCCTGGCCACAGAGCCCTTGACTGGGACGAAACCAGAATTGTGGCCAAGCTCCTGGAACTCTCGCCCGTCCAGGCCGCCTGGTCCCCGCCTGGGCCGGCCCTCCAGTCAACATGGAGCCAAACTTGGGTTTGACCCCATCCAGCATCACGGTCCTGCCCCGGAGGTTGCCGTGTCCGACCTCCCGGAACCGAAGATGGGCATTTAGTGTCCTGAAAAACGAGTCCCCGAAAATCTCCGCGAACCTTTCCTGGCAATATTGTAGATGTGGCACACGGCCCAGGCACCGGGAGCAACTGCCGAAAGTGTCTGCCCTCCTGGAGCGAAGGCCCGGCCGAGGCCTGTTTCAAAAACCTCATACGGACTTCCGGAGCCTGAACCCCGGCGCCGGGTCGACCCCGGGCCAACCTCCGTGGCCCCAGCGCAGCTCCGCTCCCCCGTGGGAGCAGCCCGCTGCCCACACCGAAGGCCCCCGTGCCTGCCCGGCCTCCGGCAGGGCACCGGGGAGAAGCGAGAATCGTGCCCGGGTTCCTGGAACTCCCGCCCGGCCTGACACATCGGAGGCCTGCCTGGGCTCCCACCGCCTCCTCCCGGGACGTCCGCCCCTCGCCGGGGTGCCTGGGCTCCGACCCCGGAGGCCCGGGTCCCTGCCGGGGCCCTTGGAGCTGCCCACGGCCTGCCTGGCCACAGAGCCCTTGACCGGAACGAAACCGGAATCGTGGCCGAGCTCCTGGAACTCTCGCCCGGCCTGACCGCCTTCTCCGGGCCCTTTCCGGACCTCCACATTGACCTGGCTCCAAACTCGGTTTTGGCCCCTGAATACGGCACGGTTCTGACCCGAAGATTCCTCTGACCGACCTTCCGGAACCGAAGATGGGCATTTAGGGTCCTGAAAAACGAGTCCCCGAAAATCTCCGCGAACCTTTCTTGGCAATATTGTAGATGTGGCACCTGGCCCAGCCACCGGGAGCAACCGCCGAAAGTGTCCGCCCTCCTGGAGCGAAGGCCCGGGCACGGCCTGTTTCAAAAAACCTCATACGGACTTCCGGGTCCAGAGCTCGGGCGCCAGGTCGACCCGGGGGCCTCCCTCCTGGGCCTTAGGGAGGCTCGGCTCCCCCGTGGGAGCCACCCCCCACCCACGCCGAAGGCCCCCGGGCCCGCCTGGCCTCCGGGCAGGGCACCGGGGAGAAGTAGGAATCATGGCTGGGGTCCTCGAACTCCCGCCCGTCCTGAAAGGGCCCGCCGACCGGGAAAAAGCCCAGTTAGGCTCAGAAGTGGCGGGAGACACGTGGGCGATAGCTCGCTGCGCCCCCGCTCCCCCGAAGCCCCCCAGAAACCCTCCAGCAGCCGCGGAGCCCCCCGCCAACCCCCAGCACAGCCGGGGTAAACGGGGCCCATGGAGAGAGGGGGCTAACCCCTTAGTGTGTGTGTGGGAGGCGGCGGCTGAGTGGAGCCGGGCCGGGTCCAGCCCCGCCCAGGCCCCTACTTCGCCCAGCCCCACAGGGAGCCACGCGACCGGAGCCGCACGAACAGGCTGTGCAAACAGGCGCGCTTCTCTGCCAGCGCGTGAGTTAGCGCGGAGTTCGCGGGGGAGGGCACCGGACCCTGCCTGCGCACCCCCCAGGGTAGACAGCCCCAGCCGTAGCCAGCCTACCAGAGGCATGACACGGATGGGCACGCGCCGCACCCCGAGGGTCCCCTCGGGCTCCGCGGGCCCCCCCTCTGGCATCTCAGAGACGGCCACCCAGACGGAGCCCCTGGTTCCAGGCTCCACACAAACGGAGCCCCTGGCTCTCGGCTGCGGGGGCTGCCTGTCCCTTTTTCAGGCTCTGAGGCCTGGGAGCATTGTGACCTCCCCTTGTGGGGTCTGCTCCATTTTGGGGTCTCTGGTGCGCCAGCTGGAGGAGCTCCAGGCCACAGTCCAGAGAATGCGTGCCATCAGGGACTGCGAGCAGGAGATAGACTCCTACTGCCAGGCCCTTCTCCCCCGGGAGGCAGAGGGTAGATCACAGTCTCCCTCCATGCCAAAGGAGGACTCTGGGACCTCCTGCTGTGTCCAGCCAGGGGCATGGACCAAGGTGGTCAAGGGCCCTAAGGCCCACCACACCAAGGCCCCTCCCCCACCAGAACTGAGCAACAGGTATGCACCTCTTGCTGCCCCAGCAGAGCCTGCTGAGTTGCTGGCCCTCACAGGCAACATGGGCCTAACTGCACCTACCACCCCTGCTCTCCCCAAGACAAAACGTAAGGTGTTTGTTGTAGGAGACTCCCTCCTGAGGGGGACTTAGGGGCCAATCTGCCGCCCCGACCCCTTAGCCCAGCAAGTCTGCTGCTTCCCAGGGGCCCGCATCCGGGACATTGCAGAGAGGATCCCCAAGCTCCTCAAACCCACAAACCACTATCCCATGCTCCTTATTCATGTGGGCACCAATGACACGGCTCGGAGCACTCCCAGCCAGGTCATGAGGTGCTACAGGGATTTGGGAGCAGGGCTTAAGGGTCTGGGGGCACAGGTGGTGTTCTCGTTGATCCTCCCAGTCTCAGGCTATGGGCTGAGAAGGGACAGGAGGATCTATGTGGTCAACCAAAGACTGCAGCGCTGGTGTCGTCAGGAAGGCTTTGGCTTTCATGACCACAGCCCGCTCTTTGGTGAGAGAGGCAGCGAGCTGCTAGGAAGAGATGGTCTCCACCTCTCTCCCCTAGGGAGGAGGCTCTTCTCAGCCAGACTGGCTGACCTGCTCCACTGGGCTTTAAACTAAGCCCGTTGGGGGATGGGGGGACTACCGCCACTGCTGGCCCGCTGAGCAATCCTTGCAAAGCCAGCGGATCATGGCACTCAAGGGAGCCCACCCCGGCCCCAGCCCTGGTAAAATCTGTGGGCAAGGAAGGAGCCCCCCAAGGGACACTTGCCTGCCTGTACACTAATGCCAGGAGCCTGGGGAATAAGCAGGAGGAGCTCATCCTCCTGCTCAGTGCAAACATTTACGATGTCATAGGGATAACGGAGACCTGGTGGGACTCCACCCATGACTGGACCACGGGGATAGATGGCTATACCCTGTACAGGAGGGATCGTGTAGAGAAAAGGGGCGGGGGTGTAGCTCTCTATGTTAAGGAAAGCTACGCGTCCCTGCAAGCCGATATTGGTGATCAGGGTGGACAGCTGGAGACCCTCTGGGTTAAAATCCATGGGGAACATGGCACAGGGGACACAATGGTGGGAGTCTATTACAGACCTCCCACCCAAAGTCCTGAGCTTGATCAGGAGTTTGCCCAGGAACTGGCTGAGGCAGCTTGCTCCAGGACCATGGTTGTCATGGGTGACTTCAATTACCCAGACATCTCGTGGGAGGATCGCTCAGCAAAATCTGAGCGGTCGCAGAGCTTCCTCTCGTGTGTGGATGACCTCTACCTGACTCAAGAAGTCTATGGGCCAACGGGAGGCAAAGCGCTGCTCGACCTGGTACTGGCTACTGGGGATGACCTAGTCGGCGACCTAGTGATCGAAGGGAAGCTGGGTGACAGCGACCACGAGCTGATCACCTTCACCATCCGCTGAAAAGCTGGCAAGTCAGTCAGCAACACAGAAGTCCTTGACTTCAGGAAAGCCGACTTTGACAAGCTCAGGAGGCTTGTCAGTGAGGCCCTAAGGGACTGTGACCACAGGGAGAGGGGAGTTCAAGAAGAGTGGTTGCTCCTCAAGGGAGCGATCCTCAATGCACAAACTAAGTCTATTTCATCTCGGAGGAAAGGCAGCAAGAGGGCACAGCAGCCCCCCTGGCTCTCCAGGGACCTAGCAGACCTCCTGAGGCTAAAAAGAAAGGCCTACAAAGGATGGAGGATGGGAGTCACCTCCAAGGAGGATTATTCTGCACTGGTCCGGTCCTGTAGGGAGCTGACCAGGAAAGCCAAGGCTGCAACTGAACTCCAGCTAGCTTTGAGCATCAAAGACAATAAAAAGTCCTTTTTCAGATATGTGGGGAGCCGGAGGAAAAGCAGGGGCAACATTGGACCCCTGCTGAACCAGATGGGGCAACTGACAACTGACACCCAGGAAAAAGCCAACCTATTAAATAGGTACTTTGCGTCAGTCTTTCATCAGCCCCATGGGACGCCCATGCCCGCTACAGGGCCGGGAAGTCTGGGTGAGGGTGATCCCCTGCCCTCCATTAATGCTGACTTCGTGAAAGAACATCTTGAGAAGCTGGATACCTTCAAGTCAGCCGGCCCTGACAATCTTCACCCCAGGGTACTCAAGGAGCTGGCGAGCATCATAGCCCAGCCTCTAGCGTGGATCTTTGAAAACTCTTGGCGCTCTGGTGTAGTGCCCGAAGACTGGAAGAAGGCCAATGTGGTGCCTATCTTCAAGAAAGGGAGGAAAGTGGATCCAGCTAACTATAGGCCCATCAGCCTGACTTCTATCCTGGGGAAGATCTTAGAAAAGTTTATTAAGGAGGCCATCCTTAATGGACTGGCCGATGCCAACATCTTAAGGGATAGCCAGCACGGGTTTGTTGCGGGTAGGTCTTGCATGACCAATCTCATTTCCTTCTACGACCAGGTGACCTATCACCTGGACAAGGGAGATGAGATTGATGTCATATATCTTGACTTCAAAAAAGCCTTCAATCTGGTGTCCCATGATTGTCTCTTGGAGAAACTGGCCAATTGTTGCCTTGGGTCCTCCACGATCCACTGGCTGGAAAATTGGCTCCGGGGTGGGACCCAGAGGGTAGTAATTGATGGAAGTCACTCATCGTGGTGTCCTGTTACCAGTGGGGTCCCCCAGGGCTCTGTCCTTGGACCCATACTGTTCAACATCTTCATTAATGATGTGGACACTGGAGTCAGAAGTGGACTGGCCAAGTTCGCAGATGACACCAAACTTTGGGGCAAAGCAACCACACCAGAAGACAGGCGGATGATCTAGGCTGACCTGGACAGGCTCAGCAAGTGGGCAGACGAGAATCTGATGGTGTTCAACGCCGATAAATGCAAGGTTCTCCACCTTGGGAAGAAAAACTCGCAGCATCCTTATAGGCTCGGCAGTGCTATGTTGGCTAGCACTATGGAAGAAAGAGACTTGGGGGTCATCATTGACCACAAGATGAACATGAGCCTGCAATGTGATGCTGCGGCTAGTAAAGCAACCAAAACGCTGGCTTGCATCCATAGATGCTTCTCAAGCAAATCCCGGGACATCATTCTCCCCCTGTACTCGGCCTTAGTGAGGCTGCAGCTGGAGTACTGCGTCCAGTTTTGGGCTCCACAGTTCAAGAAGGATGTGGTGAAGCTTGAGAGAGTCCAGAGAGGAGCCACGCGCATGATCAGAGGTCAGGGAAGCAGACCCTACGATGACAGGCTGAGAGCCCTGGGGCTCTTTAGCCTGGAAAAGCGCAGGCTCAGGGGTGATCTGATGGCCACCTATAAGTTTATTAGGGGTCACCACCAGTATCTGGGGGAACGTTTGTTCACCAGAGCACCCCAAGGGATGACAAGGTCAAATGGTCACAAACTACTACAAGATCATTTCAGGCTGGACATAAGGAAGAATTTCTTTACTGTCCGAGCCCCCAAGGTCTGGAACAGCCTGCCACCGGAGGTTGTTCAAGCGCCTTCATTGAACACCTTCAAGATGAAACTGGATGCTTATCTTGCTGGGAAGCTATGACCCCAGCTGACTTCCTGCCCTTTGGGTGGAGGGCTGGACTCGATGATCTTCCGAGGTCCCTTCCAGCCCTAATGTCTATGAAATCTATGAAACTTACACAAGTAAGTAAGTATTTTTTTCAGTATAGCAATTAATATCTAGAAGTAGGATTTTTTGTGCATAATTTGAGAGAAAACTCATTAATATGAGACATGAACTAAATGACCTATTAGGTATTTTCTGTTATAAGTTTCTTATTCTTTCTAACCACTTACAAGAGTCACATGAGGATATTGCCTGCAGTATATTTATTTAAATATCAAGTGCTTTTTTTCCATGCATAAAATGTATTCATTGTCACCATGTCAACTTTTCCAAGTCTTCTACATCAGAACTGTACATGCATACATTTTAAACTATCTAAATATGTGGAAAATAATGAAATATACATCTTATTGATATTTAAGTACATATTAGAATGCAATACTAAACTTAATCATTAAAAGTGTGTGTAGATGAAATGGGGCCCTAAATTGAAGTTGTGGGTTTTTAAAAACACTGCTTCAATTTGGGGCCTTTTAAGCCCCCATGTCATGCACACACCTGAACTAACTTGCCTATCTGACAGTGGGGAGGGGAGGGTGAACTGCTGGCGGATGGAGTCATCTTTGGGCTTCCCTCCACAGCAGCAGCACCCACCCACAGGCACCCAGCTCAGGTGGTTACAGTGGGCATCACAGCCGTGAAGGAAAGTACTGGGCCCCCATGCAGCTCAGGCAGGCAGGCTCCAGGAAAAAAAAAAAAGAAAAAGAAAAAAAGATAACGCTTGTCACTTTTTTCTTGGGTGGAGCCTGCCTTCCCAGGCTGCTGCCAGGCTGCCTGCAGGACTTCCTGCAGAGCCTCTGAGTTGCACAGAGCCCAATGTTTCGCTTCACGACTCTTCGGAAGAGTTTTAGTTGGCTGCACCCCAAGTCAGTTAAGGTGCATTACACCAACGAATTTGCTACAGCTGCTGGAACTACTGTGCAATACGCTGCCAATGTATGCAAACACCAACACAATTCAAGTGTTGCAAAAGCATTTAAACTGTTTTAAAGTGTCATGCACATATACCCATCATTTTGTCTGCACATGGTCAAAGTCAGAAGTTGTCAGTGGAATGAAGTTACTCAGATGGATTTTAAGCTCTTAATCTTAGTCTCTTGGAGACAAAGTTTAAACAATTTCAGAAAATGTCCAAGCACCCTATTTCCTCCTATATGCTATTATTGTATGTTGTTCAGAGCCAAGGACTGGCCATTCAGTAGTGAGGTGTTAGCAGATAAGCAATGTGTAACTGAGCCTGGAAAGAAAGAAAGATTCTGTCTGGCCTCTTAAAAGAAGTTACCTACACAGTGGGATTCTAAATATGTATACTTCTTTCTTCTTGATATCCACACTTTTCAGGAAGGGCTTCCTTACTTTCAGAAGTAGCCTCATCTTATTTAATTTTTTCCTGTGCACCATGGGACTGATAAATTCAAATCAGAGAAGGGATTCTGGTTGATTTGAATGGACAATGGATATTGGACAAGTGTCTGATGACAAGAATTATATTTTATTACCATGCATTTAAAATATCATGCTCAGGCATGATAATAGATAACTAAGAAACAGAATAATAATAGTAATAAAATGTATGTGCAAGGGAAAAAAGACCTCCTTAGTAGAAATTGTTTCCTGTACTTGTTAGCTTATTGACAACTATCTGTGTTTTTTGTTTTTGTTTTGGGTTTTTTTTTTAAACTACTGCCAGCACATCAGAGAAATGAAGTTATATATGGAAGAATGAGCTGGGTTCTCCCCTGGTATGTGCATCATCCATCAAATTTCTAATTCAGTTCTTCACAAGTTCCATACTATGAGAGGGTGTGATGAGCATATTCCTGGGAGAGAAAGGAAACATACATACACCTTGGTTTTAAGACTCAGATTTTTGCCATTAGAAATCTCTTTCCATGAAAGGGAAAAAAATTATTATGGAAGATTTTATCGGAAATGTCACAATATCATATTACAAACCAGTTTTGCAGTACTAAAAGACTAATCTCCAAACAAAATGAGGCAGGTTCCTTTATGGGTAAAGTATTGCTAGTGCAGAGGTCCAGCTGAAGAATTTTGTACCTCATGGCTGCATCCAGAGGAGCAGGGTGTGCAATTTCTGGCACTACAAACCACATATATGGAACGTTAAAACATGCCCCATGCTGCAAATTTGGAATGGTGGGGAAAAAAAAAGTACTGGGAAAAAATGGTGACACAGCATGCGCCAGAACAAACAGAGGCTTTGTGCTCCAGTAAGATGCTCGGGCTGCTGGCCAGAGTGTCTCTATGCTCCATTTGTGCCCTGGCTGCTCCAACATGCTGGGAACTGGGATGAGCTGGCAAGGGCAGTTTGCCCACAGTGGGGCAATGTGTCCTGCAACAAAGCACAAGTGCTGCAGCTCAAGTTGTAGCACAAAATGCCACTGCAAGTTCACACCCCTGTTCATCTGGATGTGACCCATGACTGCACTACTTTAAGCTGTCGAATCATGACGTAAGTGGGACTTAAGCTGTGTATAACCATAGTCATGGCACAAGGTTAAATTTAATTCTGCAAAACATGGAGAGAGTGATATTCTTTGTAAATGAAATGATCTAGAAAACCTACTATAGTCTAAAACAATAGTGGCCAACTTGCAGAACACATGACACAAGTGGCATGGGTAGTCTCTGTGTGGTGCACGTGGCAGATCAGGGAGGGGACGGGCATAACAGCAGCAGATAGTAGAGGAAGAAGAAAGTACTAGATTGGTCAGGGAGCAAAGGACAGTAAGCAGAAAACAGAGCAGCAGATTGGGCAGGGGCTGGGGCTCAGAGTGGCACTCAGGGAAGGTGCAGAACTAATTTGTAGAACCCCTGACAAAAATGTTGGCCATCACTGGTCTTTTTTGGTCAAATAAGGAAACTTCCACTGACATATAGGTATCGATTTCATTGACAGCTTTGTGCGACTATTCCACATGACATGTTTTTAACTGGCTCCTGTGCAACAGTTGCCGTAATGAAAAATTAATATTGTTATGGTAATTATAGACAGCAGTTTGATTGATTGTTTTTCTACTAGCTACACAATACTAACCTTTCAAACAGTGCTGTTCTTACTTTTGTGCCATATGTGCAAATTTACCATAGTGTCCACACCATGCAACTTTTCTAGAAGGTCATGGTGATTTATGGATAAAAGACCAAAATTATAGGAAAATGGAGCTCAGGATTATGTGGCCTTTGAAAACTATGTCTTTGGTGTGTATGGTGTACACAAAGGCAGAGTATCAGATATAAGCCCTATTGTAGTTGTAACCTGCCTTTCTGTTAAAAAATTTCTGCAAGCCATAAAACACAGTGTTGTTCATACTTCTCAAGCTTAATTCAATCAGATTAATTGAATCTTGAGTCTTTAATAAAGGACATTTTTCAGGAAAGTAAACTTATCTTTCATCCCTTCAGGGCTTTTTCCTCTCTTTTTTGTTCCTAGTGAAAGTTAGCTGTAAAAGTAGCACAACTGTCTACTATCATATGGCACTTTAAAGTTCCAACATGACATTGTTTTTTAGAGCTGATAGATACAGATATTAAACAGGAAATCAAATCCTTTGAAGGATACACAGATAGATGTGAGTGTGGCTAAGTCTTACTGAGTTAGTGGATTAACTCTTTGACCTTGACTACATCAAATTCAGTAGGCTAAAGGGAAAAAAAAAGTTAAGGTTGACCTCAGAAAATCAGTAAATCAGAACTTCCAGTCTACTAACACCTGTGAAAAGTATTATATCCATAGGGGTTGAAGGAAAAACAGCTCATACCTCAAACACTTAACATTGCATGTTATACTTATTCCGTTTATGATCCTTATGTAAATCACAGTTAAAAAAAAGGCTCTTCTCAAGGTCTGGTCAAGAAAAAAAACAGCAATATGTCATGGATTATTGCAACCAAAAATGAAAGAGCACTCAAAAAAGGAAATCAAGGATGGAAACAGCAAGGTAATTGAGGGTCTACTCATCAAGTCTCCCCTGGTGGCTCAGAATTTTTAAAGGATAAACATTAAAGTGGATTTGTCTACATGTGCATTTGATGTGGGAACAGTTTATTTGTGAGTAAACTACTCATGAGTAAATGTTCCTAGGCAGGCATCTACATATGCAGTGAAGCAGGATTAGATTTGCTGCTAACTGCAGAAAATGGATCCCACTTCCTGGGACTGCAGGAAATGGGCCCCTGCTACCACCAAGGGGAGCTGGAGGCTCCAGCTGCAGTTGCCTGGAGCCAGAGCCCATATTGAAACACCATTCCTGCTCCTTGCTCACTGCCCAGCCACTTCCCCAGCCAGGAGTAGCATTCAAAGTATAGGGGCAGCATGCAGCAGCTGTTTCGTCTCTGCCTCCATTCACCATGCCTGCTTCAGCCACCACACTTGCCCTGCTGGCCTGCTGCACTAACCACTGGCTGGCCCATGGCCGTCTTGGCCCTACTGGATCTCCCACGCACAGTGATCACCTGCCTGGCTGCACCACATCATCCCAGGGCTGCTGCCACAGCACAGCTATCACCTAGACCCCGTCCTGCTGGCCAGACCCCAGTAGGGATGCCAGTGATGTGCTGCTGGATGCCACCCCTGGGACCTTCCACACCCTCCTGGGCCTCCAGTTCTGTTGCCTGTGGGCCCTCTGGGCCAACCAGGACTGGCAGCAGCATGTCATCCAGGCCATCTGGGACAATAAGCAGTGGCTGAAGGCATTCGGGATGACCTGGGCCACTTTTCTGGACCTCCTGGAGCAGCTCTGCTCACACCTGGAGTGGCAGGACAGCACCATGCAGCATTTCCTGCATGGTGCCCACAGTCTCTTCCCGCAGACACCCAGTTGACCATTGCCCTGCTGAAGCTGGCCATGCCTGACAGCCTCCACTATGTGACCCATCTCTTTGGCATAGGCAAGACCACTGCCAGAACTGCTATCCTGGAGGTGTGCGGTGCTCTCCAAAACATGCCGAGGCACACGGTGCTCTGGGTGCACAACCCCCTGCTGGTGGAGGCAGGATTCTGTGCATTGGGATTCCCCCAGTGCATTGAGGCCCTGAATGGGACCCACATCCCTTTCACCTGCCAACCCCATGGTGACCACCCCTACTACAGCCAGAGGGGTTTTCACGCCATTGTGTTCCAGGCCATTGTTTACTACTGTGCTGCCTTCACCAATATGAGTGCCAGCTGGGCAGGCAGTGCCCATGATGCCCATGTGTTTCGGAACTCCACCCTGCCAGCCCTGGTGCAGAGCAGGCATTTCATGCTAGGGGTGCAGGACCTCCAGTGGGGTGCCATGATGGTCCCCCTCATAAGAGGCCCCACCTACCTGCTTCTACCCTGGCTTATGTGGCCCTACACTGGCCAGCTGGATCCCCATCAAGACCATTTTAACTGGTGCCTGGGATGGACCCACATCTTGGTGAAGTGTATCTTCAGCCACCTCAAGGATTCTGGTACACCCCATTGTCCACCTCAGGTTCACCGAGGCAAACATCTGCTGGGTCATCATTGCAGCCTGCTTGCTGCATAACATCTGTGAGGCCCGGGGGGGAGTTGTTTCATGAGGTCTCATTGGAGGAAGTATGGCAGGTAGAGGACGCCTGGCAGCAGGTGGCAGCAACAGAGGTGGGTTCCCCCTGCCAAGGCCCCAGCAGATCACACACCCACCAGCAGGGGCCAGGGCAATTGGTGTGAGAGGCTCTAGTCAACTGCCTCCTCGTGCACTCCATGCTTTAGCCCACCTGGACAGCTACCCATGGAACCCCCGCCACTCCCAACCATCCCCAGCAACATGCTCACTGCAGACACATCTTTGAACAACACTTTATTCCCCCCAAAACAAACAGATGCCCCTTTCCTCTACCACCCCAAAACAGACTCCCCTCCCTTCCCAACAACAGATCCTGTCCCCATCTCTCCTCAACAGATCCCCTCCACCACCAATCAATAAAAAAACCCTCTTTCCTGTGTAAATGGTGGTTTGGGTGGGTGGCCATGGGGTTGGGGCACCTAAGGGTAGAGCTTGGGAACAGGTGGCCAGCACCTTGGCCTCTGGCCATTCCCCTGTGGGTGCACACACTGCAGGGAATCCATTGGGTAGGGGGGTGCTCACCTTGGTGTAATGGTGGCTGCTGATCCCCAGGCATGTATGCTCCCCCTCCCCTCCAGCAGCCAGTGTCCAGGGCCAGCAGGGCCAGTTTCAACAATGTGGGGGGTCAAGCCCATGTGGTCCCGCAACCTCTGCCACCACCTGGTGGGCTACCTGTGGCTGCACTATGTGTCCCTGCCCCACACAGCTTAGGAGGACATCAGTGTCAGCATTGACATGTTTCTTGGTGTGTACAAGGCCTGTGCCCACCTAGCTGTGGGGACACAGGCTGCTCAATAAAGTTTGGCACCTCCCAGCTGCACAGAGGGAACCTGGGGGCCAGGGAAGCATGGCCAGGCCAAGTGGGGAGAGGGGCTGGGCCTGGGGCCAGGGCCAGGGGCCAGGTCAAGTATGGCCCTTCCTCTCAGTGTGGGGCTTACCACGTGGGTGGGGCTGGCATGCCTGGCAGCTCCAGTTGGTCCCAGCTGGTGGTGATGATGTGCAAATCCTGGCAAACTTCTCAGTTGGAGGGGCGCAGTGTGGGCAGCCCCTCCCACCCAGGAAGAAGCTGGCACTGCTGGTGGCTGTTAGTGACATGGCTGCCCTTGCCTCATGGCTGGGGCTATAGTCTCAGAGCTGTTGGGGCAGGTGCTGGCCCAAGGTCCCCGAGCTGCTGGTGGAGGCTTGGGGCAGGGAGCTCAGCAGGATGGGCTGCAGGTGGTCCAAAAGGCCATCTTCTGGTGACACATCACTGTGGGTGCCAGGCTGGAGTGGGGGTTTGGGCAGGCCACTCATGCTGCAGTATGCAGCACAGCTGTGGCCTGGGTCCCAGGGCACAAGGATCTTAGTCAGCTGCCACATAAAGGGCATGGACTTGTGGGCACTCCCCAATCAATAGTTATGCTTGGAGATGGAAACCAACTGTGCCTACAAGGCCTTGAATTTTATGTGGTACTGCCATGCCAACTGGTCATGCCCATGCTCATAGACATGTGTGTTGGAATGCCCTCCCTGTGTGAACTCCCACTGCACTTCCACCTCACCCCACAGGACCACAAGGTGACTAGTCTCCTGCATGGACTAGTTGGGGCCCTATGTTTTGGTGTGTGATGTGGGCAATGATGAAGCCATTGGAGATCCCATGCTGGCTCTCCAGGCCTCCACATAGCTGTCCCTATGCTGCTGGGCCTGGGCAGCTGCCTGTGCAGGGGCACAGTGCAGAACTAGGTGCAGGATCCAGGCAGACTTATGGGTGTTGGCTGCTGGCTGCTAGCTGCTGGGAACAAATTTGCTTCCGCTTGGCATCTACACTTGTGTTTCTGTGCAGTAACTACTCGCAAGTAAATTTGCTAATTGAATTTGCAGGTAGCAAATTTACTTCCAAGAAGTACAGTGTACTGCTCAGTAAGCATGTCCACATGTAGACACACGTGATTACTGCATAGTAAACTGTGCTACTGCACATTAAAGCATCTTGTGTAGATGCACCCAGTATGTGTCTGCTTTGACACATGTTAAACCTGCATGGGCAAAACATAGGCAAAATAGGTTAATGAATATATATAAACCCCAAACTTTTCATGCATGCATGTTGAATGTATACTGTTTAACTGTACCATTCAAAATGTATAAGTACTTTAATAACGTGTGTCTTTATTAGGGGTATGCAAAATGGGCCATATTCGATTCAGAATCAGATACAGCCCAAATCGGGGGACAGTGATTTGATTCATTTATTTGGATCACTGCCCTGATTCAATTCAGTCGAATCCGAATCTGAAGATTTGATGCTGATTAAGATAATCAGCAATTTGGCCATAGACACAGCTTTAAATGTTTTTTCTACATTCCTCAAAGTACCAGGCGTGGCTCGTGAATGTTGCAATGGTGGGGCAGATGGAGTGTCTCACAGGAGTGGGGGGGTGGGGCTCCCACATGCTCAGCGGCGAATCCAGAAATGGACCAGAAGTACTTCCAATTCACTTTCAGATCCACAGCTGAGCACACGCGCCCCCCCCCCCACCTCTGCACCCTCACAGATCAGTGATTGGCCATGGGGAGACCCTGGGTGCCCCCCCCCAAGCCCAGAAGGCACCAGTCACCAGCTGTAGGGTGGGGGAGGAGGTCCCCCTCACATTCCATGCTAGACCTGGAAGCAGATTGGAAGTGCTTTTGGTCCACTTTTGGGCCCGCTACCAAGCACGCCGGAGGTCCTACTGAACTCCCAGGGGACTCTCCATCTACTCCAGCATCTCAGCATTCATGAGCTGCTTGGTACCTTGAGGTATGTAGAAAAAAAATATTTAAAGCTGTGCCTAAATCATCAAATCTTTCCAAATCTCTCTGAATCAATTCAGAGGATTCTGCTTCAATTCGGAGAGATTAAAGGCTCTCCTGATTTGGTTTGGATTCAGAGATTCGGCCACTAAATTGGGGCAAATCTCTGACAAATTGAATCAGCGACCAAAGCTTCATACATCCCTAGTCTTTATGTGCAAATCTAGACCATTAGCACATCTTTCCTGGAATGTTTATACCTCTTCTAAGAGGATGGTATTTTTATTTCCCTTTCTTTTTTGTAGGGGGAAGGGGGTGGTGGGGATATAAATTACAAGTCATGAATTTAGAATGACATTTTTTCCCTCTATATCCATAAAACAAGTACAGCATGGTTAGAAGCAGTACAAGATCCTCTCAACTACCTCACCAAAATCTGTGCAAAGACCTGGACCAAATATATTTAAATTGAAATTGATATATCATAGATTGTGCCAGTTCAGCCTGTGGTCTTTCTGCTGCACCCTTGTTAATATATGTGGGTATCTGCCTGTTGACAATAGGATGAGGGCCACTATGCTCATTTCACCAAACTCACTAAACAGATGGTAAAATTTTGAGTCATTATTAATCTAGGTGTTACTTCACTGGGTTACTGAGGGATGAATGGGTTTATTTGGTACTGCTAATCCTCTGTTCCATCCAGTCCTCCAATATCACATTAATAGAATGAGTTGTCTGTGCCAGTTAAGCTGGATTGTTCCATAACTGAAATTTAATTTTCAGTAGCATAAATGGATAAAATGATGTTACTTTTCCACAAAATGTTCATAAGGTTATGTAAGATTCAACACCTATGAATGGGACTTATTGTACATATCACAAGGTAACAGAAAAGTTTAGTCATAACAACCTCTTCACCTTTACTCTATTAATATAGATCTTTTATTACTATCATTGTAAACAATAGTTCTACAACAAACATTAGAAAATGAATTTTAAGGATGACTGCACATTTTGTCTTCAAAATGATAAACACTTGAAAAATAACAATTTGAAGACTCATGAGCCTCAAACAAATAAATAAGGTGTTTGTATGGTCAGAATGCATCTCATGTGAAGTAATGGCCTGGTCTAAAGGTTATTAAAGTCAATGAGCCCCTGAATCTATTATTCAGACTGGACCAGTGAATTTTCTAGGTCTTTCTGTTATTTTTATGAGAGTGTGATTCATTTGTTTTTAATACCACAGAAGTGCATAGCTTTGTTTTTGTATAATGTCTTTGCAAGGAGACTAGCTTCTAACGAGTCACATACTAAAATGTAAAGAGACTGACTGACTGGAAATCTTCCAACATCCATTCTAATTGTGTTTTATTTATTTATTTGGCATGGTGGGCAACAAAGGAAATGATCTACTTCCAGGGCTGTCTCAAACCTTTATGAAAAGTCTTTAATTTATTAGCTGATCACTGAGAAATTCACTTGCTTTAGAACAGGGTTCCACATGCTCAAAGTGAGTAAATTTGCTATAGAACAGCACTGGTGCAAGAGATTATGTTATACTTCTCTTTAGCCACCTGAATTTTCCCTTTTGTTTTATGATAGACAAACATATTTGTTTTGTTTGATTTCTGGAATTCAAGGAATTTTGCAAAACATTTCCTCTAAATATTTGCTCAACCATTCAAATACATTTTGAGTCATTATTGTTCATGTTCCTTTTGTGTTTGCTTTTTTGAACTTCCATGCAGTACAGTTTTACTTTCATATTCAAATTCACATGTCTGACTATTTGGAGAAAAATAATTTTAAGTTTCTATATGACTTTTTCCTTCTTTATATGTTCACCATATGCTCACCATGCTGGAAGCAGAAGAAGAAATGCAATTGTGATTTAATTGTTCAGGGACAGTTTACTGAATGCACAAAGAGTTTGTAAGAGAAAAAGAGTTTGTAATAGAATCCAGAGAGTTAAAAAATTGTGAGTAATCATGAAAATAATTTTGGATAATGACTATTCAGGCAATCATGATTTGCTAGCCAGTATACTAAAAGGGGAAAATTATGGATAGGTAAATTAGAGTAAAATTTATAGTCTTAATTATTTATATTGTATTATTTTTCCATAACAACAACAACAGTAGTAGTAGTAACAGAATCTATAAAGTAATGCATGTAACAACGTTGTTAAAATTCCATAAAATCCTTACTGATATTGATGCATTTCATTCAAAGGATCTTAATATTAAAACTGATGCTGATATATGTTGATAAGACTAGGTAGGAGATTTCAGAGATTCTTCAGGATTCAGAATATACCATGCTGCTATAGACCTTTAACCTATGCTCATTGCATTCTGAGGGGTATAGGGTGTAGCCGTGTTGGTCTAAGAACAGAGGCATTGCATTCTTAAGCCTTTCAGTTCTAAATGAAAGGGCAACCAATCCTGTATGTTATGGTATCCATTCACTAAAAGGAAGCTCAGCCCATGATCTATTAGTTTGATATAATGAATCTTCTGGTGTGATATCAGTAGCTATTTATGAAAAATATAAGAGAGAATATACGTGCATACATATGGCTACACATACACATATCTACATAAAATACCATGCACATCATGTAAGTAAAATAAATGGTGACCAAATATCCTTACCAAAAATATATGAATCTAATTTTGCAGCTGACACTGACCAGATGCCTGTACTTGCCCAAGAATTCCATTAAAGTCATTTAATGACCTAAGGGCTCAGTAGGATCCCTTGTGTCTTGGCAATTCACTGTAGACCAATGCAATCTAATGCACAGGGGAAGTTACACTTTCAGCTAGTTCTCAATGATAAATCAGCTCAAAATGTGTTGTATTCCCTCTGAGGAAAACAGTGTGAAGTTTCATATTAGATAATCTGACACATCTTTGATTTGTGAGCCATGAAATTGAAAAGAAATCAACCAAATATTAAGAAGAATCAATTAAATATGTTTAATTTTGTATTGAAATTATATGAATGAATAGTTTATCTTCTTCACTTTAAAGCAATCATTTAGTTTTGACCATCTTATCCTAAAAAGGATATGGCATACATAAAAATAGTTAATAAAATAGTGTAAAAAACAGGAAACTCCACCAGGCCCTTTAAAGCCTTGACTTTACCACCATGAAACCTGAGAGACTGCGCAGAATCTAATAAATCTTATCTGTGAAGCAGGATGAAAACTCTTCATAGTGACATTTGACTCTGGAACCTGCTAAAGGCAGAGCAGGTTAATTAAATAACCAACCACTCAGAACATCTCTGCTGGCTAGGATTTTACAGTTGCTATGGCAGATGTAAAGAAATATCTCTTAGTTTACACTACTGCGGCAGCATAGGATCACACAAAATCCCTTCTGCCTACACTGATCAGGTTCAGAGCCAGTCTCCTGCCACTGATGCTCTAATCTCCTATCCTTTTGCATCATCTATCACAGGTTTTCAGTGAACCATGCTGACCTGTGAGGATAAAGTGAAGGGAGGGGGAATGTGGGGGCCAGTATGTCAACTGTGGTATATAACAGATGGTTGTAATGATACTACCTATGATGTGATGTTACAGTCAGCAATGTAGCTACATTGCAGGGGTGAGTTACGGTGAAACATTCAATGGTCTCAGCCTTTGGAAGGAAAGAGGAGAATCCTTGCTGTTAAACGCCCAAGAGGTTATTTACACAGATCAAGGAAAAACACAAGCAAATGAAAAACAAATAGAACTTCAAAATCTAAAAACCAATATATATATTTCAGGGGTGGGGTGTGTGTGTCTGTATGTCTACACACACACGTGCACACACCTTTCCTGCTCAGGAAAGTAATATCGTTCTTCATTAGGCAATTGTTCTCTGTCATTTGGAAGACTTTATCTTTTCCCTAAGATAAAGATCTTACTTGATTTCTTAACAATTTTTTTCCTTTACAAATTGAGTTATTCACTTTGTCTATATTTTTTCCTTTTTGGTCAAGGGCTATGCAGATGACATTACCATAGCTATTCAGCGATACCTGAATAATAAAATTGATATTAAAATAGCATTTAGTATAGCACCTTCTTATCACAAAGCTATCTGGAGACTTAGAACTAGATTGTCAATTATACTGAATAGTACCTTGCCTTTCTTTGAGCAGTGGGATCACCTGTGTAAAATCCCACCCTTAAAGTGTTACCTTTAAACTTGCAACAATCGGTCACTAAATTGCTACCACCTCTGAGATGAAATGTTATGAGACTTTATCATTGTACACCAAGTCTATGTAAGAGTTTGGGTTTGGAAAGGAAAAAAAAAGAAAAAAAGAAGAAACATATTACACTGAAATTGCAATGGGTACTGAGCTAGGTTGACAGAAGTGGGTATTGACAAAACATTGAAGTTAAAACTTCAGTCATTGCAGAAAGTACTTTAGGACCTTTAGTGCCAACGGTTGGTTGGAAGGGCCTCAGTTTATTTCCTACAATACAATGTTCTATACCCTCATAGATCACTAGCTCATTAACATGAAGAGTACCTTCCTAGCACCTCTTTTAGCAGTACCTGAAACCTCTCATCAAAACATTTCTAGCTTCTCTTCTTGCATCACCAGTGCTACTCATTGAGAAATAACCAAATTCTATGTTGCTGAGTTTGTCAGCTATGGATTTTCAGCACATGTTTCTTTGGCTATAATTCAAAATGCTTAAAAAGTAGCTACATTGGGACTTCCAATTTGTATTTTCAATGCTTCTTTACTTCCTCCCACCCTGCCTTTCCACAAAGAAGTATTTACTAATTATGATATTCAAAATTGCAATAGCATTCTCCGTAGTCAGGAAAAAAAAAAAAACGTCAGAAAGAACAGCAGAGGCCTGGTTGAGAACTTGGTGATTGCTCTCATGTGTCGAAGATTATTTATTCAGATACTGTTGTTTTATCAGATGTCTCTAGATACTACAGGAGATCTAACCAATTAGCAGAGCCCCCCATCTAGTGGCTAGATTTGCTAATTTAGCCAAATCTTGAATCTCTTGGTTCAGAGGTAATAGCTCAATTAAGTGAGTCTTTACCCTGACAGGTTGCTTTTTCTCTTTTTTCCTTCCTTTAATAATATCTAATTTTTGCTCTCTGGAAATTCTCTTTCTTTCTCTTCTGTTCTTTCCATTTCCCTAGTTATCATTACTGTCCATTCCCTTTCCTTTAGTTAGTTAATGACTGTAAAGTGCTCTGAGGGAAATGAAGGACATGTTAATGCTTTAGTTTTCTTTATTTTATTGATTTCCTATTTATAATTCTTTTTCCCTTGATGGGTTCTCTCTATTTCTTTCTCTTTTCTTTTCTTTTGTGAGAGAATAGACAATGAAAGGACACAAAATTACATATAGAAATATGTACAGAAGGTGGAGGGGAAAGTGGAGTGAAAAAATAGAAATGCCACAAAATATAAAGCAGAGAGGTACATTAAGACACTGCTCCTGCAATCCACTTGGTTTGGTTTGATGGAGTGTCATAGGAATAAATAGTTTCCTTAAACTGAAACTTTACTGAAGTAGCTTGGGAGTCACTTGCATGCCTAGATCACTTTTGTCTGATATTGTGTCCACTACACGGTTTTTATTGCCCATTTAAATGCTCAGTTCAATGCCTCTATGTAGACTCCCTGTGGAATTTGACCCAGATATACATTAAATATGCTACATAGCGTTTCCTTATTTCTTTTTTTAATACTTTGAGTACTTACTTGAAAAACATAAAATATGAACAGTGAAATAGTAAGGTAAATATATATTATAGACAGGTGCCACAAAATGTTATGTTAATAAAGAATTAAAAAATGCTATTCTATCTAGTAATATTTGATTTATAATTATTTTTCCAAGTTTATGATTATGCTAAACTTCCCCTATGGTTTAGGGGAAGATACACAAAAATCTTGCTTTAGAATTGGTCTTGATTTTGAATAAATTAAGGATTGTTTCCAATTTTTACAAAGCTTTTTGCACACAGATGTTTAGGTCTCTTTTAATATGCAAACACACTAAATTTTTCAAAGCATGAAACAAAAATGTAAACAGTGTAAGTAATTATTGAACATTTCAGAAATAAGAAACATTATTTACAAATTAGTACACTGGTTATGTTTCCTAGAAAATTAGTTTATCAGATTCACAAGACTTAGTAAAATTGTTATGCATATAAAGTTAAGTGTCATTTATCTAATACAGTGGAAAGGAAATTACAGTGATTAGTTCAAATCCTTCAGACAGTTTTGGCCTCTATCCATCAAGGCATATGCTTAATTTAACTACATGAATTACTACTATTGGAAACAATAGGGCTAAACACCAAAGTATATGCTTAAGGTTAAACATAAGCTTAAGTGCTTTGTTGAATCAGAATCTTAATGAATATTATCAACTATCCATGAGGTATATTTAATTTTGAAACATATTAATTTCCCTGCAAAATGAAACTGATTCTCTCACCACAAAATATACTAATTTCCTTTGATGTAACAGAAGTTACTTGCTTATCACAGTAGAAGAATAGGTCATTTTTAATATATTTAGTGTTTAAGTACACGAAGCTGATGATAAGTACAAGTTAATCAGACAGGAACATCAAATGCATTTTCTGCTGTATTGGTAGTTAATATGCTCTGGACCAGATTCTGACCTGTTTAAGCAGTGTAAACCCACAGGAACAGAACAGATTTAATTGGTGGCATTTTTATTTGGTTTTGTTTTATTTTGTTGCCATCTCTCTTCATATTTACACCAGTCGGGAAGAGTAAAACTAGCTGTCAAGCAATAGCCACCCAGAAATAATGTACTGTACCTTTAAGAGGCTGAGGCATGCAAGAAAAGTTCATAGGACTTAGCTGGGGAAAAGTGAGCACTTAGGGTGTCACTGAAAAGCTCATTGTACCTGTACTCGTGTCTACTCATAACACTCTCTGTGGAGTCTGCATAGCATCAATGGGTACTTTAAAAGAACATTGTGTCATTTCAATTACATCTCCACCAGTGAGTAACGTGCCAGAAAGCATCTATGTCAGGTTTCTATTCCCATTCAAACTATCCAGAGCATCAAGAAGGGCTTATCTAAGATAGTCCACTGAACTGTGAAGTGCAACTTCATCTCACAGCAGTTTGTTTTCTGGCAGAGAGAATACAGCTGTAATGAAGCAAGTTGGTTTACGCATCCATGTATTAAATAATCCCCACGTATAGAATGCCTGATTCTGAAAATCATTAAGAACCCACAACTCCCATTGCCTCCATCGTTAAATATAAATAGATGAAGTCTATGCAGGGATAGTGCTTGGTGCTCAGTGATGGCTGCTGCTCAGTGTCAGGCCCAGGGGAGTTGGGCTGGCAAGAAAATACCATGATCATGCACCTTGACAAAATTATTTCTGATCTCATATTCAAACAATCTTTTCTCCCAGACCCAATAAATAACCAGACCTTCTCTACCACAATAGCTCCTCTTCTTTGCTCCCACCATTGCCACCCCATTCTTCCTGAAATTGTTCAGGAAGCCCCATCTTCGCTCAACTTACTGCCTCTTGTTCCCTTGGCAGCAACAAGCCCCAACTCTTTTTTTTTTTCCTTCATTGGCAGCAGTGCCATAGCAAGGGGGAAAAGAGCAGGACGATCATGCTGGGTGCCGAAGCAGAGGGGCACTAACAGGTGCTGCCAGCTGGGGTAGGGCACAAGACGGAGCCGTGAGCTGCTCGTTTGGGTGGGGTGTGGGGATGGGGGGAGGGTGGCTCTTGCCACTGTGTGCACTCCCAGGCAAGCATGGGGGGGGGGGGAGCATGTGTCCCCCGTATCTGTGCATGGGGCAAGGGCGGACTGCCACTGTTGGCTTTGCCCCGGGCACCAAACTTTGTTGCGATGGCACTGGTTGACAGTACACTTTTTCCTTTGAAAGGTATGTATATTTGGGGGCAGAGAGGAATTTTTAGGCCTATTAACTTTTTCCAGATACTGTTATGCTTCCTCTTTTTATTTTTAAAGCCAATCTAATGATTTTGAGGCCCTATTAAATAGATACACATGTACACCAGCTCTGCCCCTGCCGCCAACTACTGGCAGCATCTGCAGGTGCGCCCCCCAGATTCAGGAGGCACCAGTCGCCCATGCCCCACATCCACAGAGCCAGTCATCTCATCGTAGAAAGTAATCAGGTTGATCAGGCATGACTTGCCCTTGGTAAATCCATACTGACTGTTCCTAATCACCTTTTTCTTCTCTAAGTGCTTTGAAATAGATTTCTTGAGGATCTGCTCCATTGTTTTTCCAGGGACTGAGGTAAGGCTGATTGGTCTGACATATATCATTACATATAGCTGAACACTCTGTGCATGCATGTGTGCGCGTGCGTGCGTGCGTGCGTGCGTGTGAGACAGACAGAGAGAGAGAGTGTAGTGTACTACATCTATAGTATATAAAAAAGTATAAATATATAGAGAGTGTGTGTGTGTATGTATGTATGTATGTATATAATGTTCAGATATGTGTGTATATATGCATGTGTGTGTGTGTGTGTGTGTATGTATGTACACACACACACACACACATAATAGAATTTAAGACAAATCTCATTTTTTGAAGCCTGATTCATAGCTGTTGAATGCCAGGGGCCAACCATAGCCAATGTCAGCCATTCAAAAATTATAAATAAATGCATGCATATATACACATATATAAATGTATACACAAATGCAAATACACATAAACTCTTGTTCCTTTTATTTGATTTTCAGCCTTTGCAATTGCAAACTTAACCATACAAACAAAATGGCTTTGTTCATCTTCTCTCCCTCCCTCCCCCCACCTTTTGGTTTTTTTGGTTTTGGTCAATGAAAGCAGGGATTCTCACATGATTAGATGTCTTCAGGAGGTAGGGTTTTAAGAAAGCACCTTATTTTGTGAGACATTTGATAGAATCAGGAGAGGTGAAAACACCCAGAATACTAATATGACCACTAGGTACCTAATTAAAAAATTGTCATCGCAAACCATCTTAATTCATTTCTTTTCTTTCCTGCAGGTGGGGGGGTGGGGGGGGATGCTACCAATAACAACAGTATTCCACTGTAGATGGGAAAGATTTACTGAAGCTTCTCATGCATTTAAAATTACAAAAAGGCCTATCAGTGCATCCCATACATCATACTTTCTGAAAGGGCTCCCTTGTTATTGCTCCCATGAAGTAAAGCACATCATATCCTTCAATAAGTCTAACTTGTTTGCTTTCTGATCTGGCAGAGCCTTAACACACATACTGTATGGCATGGTAGTTTGGAGACAGGTTAAAAATCCTGTTGTCTTATATTGGATTTCCTAGCAGTGGGACAAATTTTACTTTGACTTGTGCCCTCTTCGACCCTGTTAGGGCAGAACGAATCTTGCTGAGAAAGAGTGAAATTGGCAGATGATAAATTCTATTTCTGACATTTTCATTTCACTAAATACCTTCCTTGTATTGAAGTGCAGAAGGAGTCAGTGCTTTTCATGAAGTCACCTTAGCTCAGCTAGTGTGAGTAGTACAAATACTTTTGAGCTGTAATTATGATTTTGCTGGCACATCAGTAAATTAGCCAAGTGACAAAATTAGCTGGTTGTTTGGCTAAAGACCAAAAAGAATTAATCTGAACTGCTGATGACTATCCCTGGACAGTCAAGGCTTTTAATAAACCACAGAATCAGAAACAGTAGAAGAGGAATATTGTAGCTTGCCACAAGCAGTGTTTGCTGAAATGCATGTGTAGATCATTTACAAATCATTTAACAATTAATACAAGAGATGCAAGCAAGATAGAAGGTTAAGTAGAAGTGCCTGATCTTGTGTCTACTGAAATCCTTGGCAAAACTTTCATGGACTTCAGAAAGAGACCCATAAGAAGGAAATGTATAAATGTAAACTCCTATGAATCAGAAAGTTCAAAAATAAAGGCAAAATGTACCTTCTAATACCCTGTTTACTACTTAGGTAGATAGAAATACTAAGTTGTACATGCGCTTCAACACATTATGTTGCTTTCTGTCAGTGCACTACATACATTATGAAGACAGTCTTATAAAGCCTAGAACTAATATCAAATCTCTACAAAAATAAGATTATAGTTCTAAGCTATATATATTACATATGTTCTAATTAGGTTTCTGCCTCAAAAAGGAAAATCAATATCTAGTATCAGTCTACATTTCAATATTTTGCCCAGCTCTTTTTTTATTTTATGCTTCTTAAATTGAATTGTCTAAAAGAAAGACAGAGTTGAAGTTAGAAATTGTCAGTTCATACATACCAAAGATATAGTAAAAGTTTAGTCACTACTAATGGTAAGCCCTGGGCGTTGGAGCAGTTAGAATGAGATCTGGAGGAATATTTATGTAAAGTTGAAATCTGTTACACTGCATGCCATTGGTCACATTGTTATATTCTGTAGCCCCTAGCACAGCTGAGGAACCTCCACTTGATTTTTCTTGAAGACTTTGCCTTATACCAGCTACTCAGAGGGCATGTCTACATGTGCATTTACACTGGCTTAAATTTACTGCACAGTAAATTACTGTGCAGTACACAGGAATAGGTTGGCATCTACACATTCAGGCATCCTGGAACTAAATTTAGTCCTAGGTCAGACCAGCCTGCCATGTGCCCCTGTGGCCATTAGAGAGGGGTGGGAGGTACTCCAGCCTCTGGCCATATGGCAGCCAGCACTTGTGACTAACTTTAGTGCCACATTGAACCCAGGAAAGGTGGCCAACCAGGAGCCCTGGAACTGGACTCAGTCTGCACCCCCCCCCCCCCCCCCCCGGCTGGGCAGACCCAGCAGGGAGGCTCCCTGGGTTTCTGTGCAGTAACACATCTACATGTACATTACTACACAGTAACTAATTATACATAATTTTGATACCTGCATCATGCAGGTATCAAATTTATGCTTAAATTGGCATAAGTTACCATATTTACTGTGCAGTGTGAGCCTGCAGTAATTTTGGTTACTGCACAGTAAATGCACCTACGTAGATGCACCCAGAGGGAAGGGCTCTAGAGAACCACATATGAGGTATGTAGTAATTCTCCCAATTCTGCAGATCCTGGAACTTCCACAGTATAACAAGGGTACATGCAGATGCTATACTTGGATTGACCTAACTAGGGTTAGACTGATCTAAGTGCTGAGCCGTACAGTCATTCAGGGAGGTAATTGGGCAAAAAATGTCCAGCCTGATCTTGTTGTACTGTGGGGCCAGGCTAACTCTCAGGATCTCAAAATTGTGCTGTTAGATGGGAGGGTGTGACACAATTGCATATACACACACACAAAAATCAATTAGGCGCATACACACATTAGGTACATACACCCACACTAGGCGCATACACGCCCAGGATTACCAGTCTTAGCACATCAACACCTATCACCAATTCAAGCACATGCACACTATACACACCAAAAATTAGACAGAATCAGTTGTCAATACCCACATACCCAATATACATACACGGATCTCCCAAGGAGATCACACTCTACCACCCCTTTTATAGGGGTGGGCTACCTGTGTCTCCTATGAGAGGAACATGTCCAGGAAAGGACAGTCCTGCTCAGATGCCCACATGCAGATGCAGGTGTCCTCATTGTCTGGTAGGACACAATGATGGGGTTGCTGGTTTCTATAGGGTCTTTGTCTTTCAAATGCTGGGTTTCTGTTCTGTTCCTGGGTGAGGTCTGTGGTTCCTGGGTGAGTCAATGCAAGGCAATGGTGTGGTCACTGAGATGATGGTCCAGTCATTGAGTTGATCATTCAGTAGAGGCCTACTACCATTATGCCTCAAGCACCCTCAGTCATTCCCATTCATTCAGGAACCAATTTACATAGGAGGGGTAGGTATGAGTCACAGTTGCAACATATTGTATAGGGCAGGGGACACAAGATGGAGGCTTGACATAAAAAATAGAAACTTGACATTACTTTACAGACACAGGCCTAAACCATACAATATGAATATAAAATAATAAAAAATCAATGCAAAAAATGATAAGAATACAATATAAAACAGTAAAAATCAATACAAACATAACAGAACACTATTTACAATATAAAAAGGGGCTTATTACAATAACAGCATACAGAAACTTAGCTTAGCTTACCTAGTACCACTTGTAATCACTGTAAAAGGGATAGCGAGGGCAGAGAGAAAGTCAGAAATGGATGGCGAAGGGGAGGGAATATATTTTAAAATTAAAAAAAAATGAAAAACTGAGGGTTTTGCTACAATCTAACATAGTTCATCTCTTCAGATGAACTAAGTTAGATCTTGAATGGGTTTGCCCATTTCTACTGAGTGTCTGCATACATTTGGAGTGCAGTCCTGGGTTGGGAAAGCCCAACCACCCACTCAGGTCCCATGTCTGCTTTTCCTATCCCTCCATCCTGATTATTTTAGCCCCCTGACCCTCCCACCCCCAGATGAACAACCGCCTGCACAGACCTTCCCAGTGCTACTTGATCCCACCAAATCCTCACAGACCTGCCAACCTCCCCAGTTGACCTGTTAGCTCTGCTTGGTCCCACCTGCCCCTCCTCCACCTAGACTTAGATCACATATCTGGCAAATAGGATGCTGGCAAATGTCTACACTAGTGGGCCCCAATCTGTGATCACTCAACTGAAAGTATGCCATGTGAGCATAGATCAGGTCCCAAGAACATCTGCACATACCCTAGCCTTTCAATTATATCAGATATATTATATCCTCTTATTAGAATGATTCATTTGTTCATCCCATGCCACTGTATCCCCTGTACCTGTAGAGGAACAGGTGAATATATAGGAGCTAATATTACTTAAGGAATTATTAACTGCCAGTTGGCTAAATGATCAAGTTATTTTTGGAGTCTGGAGGGAAACATGCCATGGAAACAGTTGTTCCATGCTTCCATCTTCACCTTCATACTATCAGTTTTCTTAAAATTCATGTTAAAGCCTTTACTAAGAGAAATTTCTTAGAATCTTGGAATGTGAAAATTATGCATGTTGTAATAAAAGCTTTATAGTGACTCCTTGAGTGAAAATGAGAGAGTACAAGAATGGATATATCTAAATTGTAGTGGGGTAATGTGTGCAAGAGGGAAAAAATTACAATCAGCTATGATACAAAAGTCTGAATTTTGTGATTTGGCAGAGGTCATGAGCCAGTTGTGTTGTGAAGTCCAGTTCTTCCTGGATTTCCTAGTATCATGCCTTGCATTAGAGACTGCATATCAGATACTGGTCCTGATATATTGGCCATATTCAAACTTTGGCTATTGAATTCTGTCCTGCCTATGTTTAACATTACTTACAGTTATAAAATTCTTTGTTGACCTACACTGCTAAAAAACTTATTGTGTCCCAGCTGAGAGGCGGCTGTGTCAGTGGTACAGGAAATGATTACTATATTCAAAGAGCTAAATTACAGATACTTAAGGTACCCACTGGAACGTAATTAGACTCATTTGGGTCTAATGGGAAGATGGGTAAGTGTACATTCACATAAGGACACATGGCACAATCTAGCCCAAACTTTGTAAAACAGATAATATAGAGACATAAAATGTGGTTGCTCGTGCCGCAAGGGCTGGAAAAAGTCCTGGTTTATTGGCTGTTTCCTGTTTGAAGAAGAGATCAGTGACATGGAGTAGCAGTTCCATAACATGTAACTTTTTTGTATGTGAAACATACCAATAAGCTTCATTTCTCTGAATAAAGTGAAACATCAGAAATCTCAGAAAATATAATTCTGCCCTCTCCGAGTAGGCAACAGTCTTGGTTTGTCAGTGCCATACAACTATCCTTAGAGTCTTAGAGAGGGAAAAAGACTTAGTTCCTAAATTGCGCTTTCAAGAAACCATTCTAACTCAAAGCTCTGTCTTTGAGATGCGACATGGATTCTTTGTACCACTGTTTTTAATACAAAGGATACTGAGATCCTATGCAGAAAACAAAAGGAAATATATTACCTACCTACACAGTTTCTTGGGTCTGGTTCCTAATAGGCAAGCTATTAGCAGCTTTCAGCATAACAGTGTCATACCAGTAAACTACTGGAGCAATTCATTCAACAAATATAATCTAGAATTTCAAATACAATTATTTGGTTTAGGAGTTAAGTAAGTATACCTGTAAAATGTGTGTAATGTTTATTTGGCTAGGGAAGATGGGTACACTGGATACATAAAAGGAGCATGAAAATATATTCACAGATGCTAGGGTTGGAAGGTACCTCAACAGATCATCCAGTCTGACCCCCTGCCTAGGCAGGAAAGATTGCTGGAGTCAGATGACCCCAGCCAGATGCCTATCCAGTCTTCTCTTAAAGACTCCCAAGGTAGGGGAGAGCACTACCACCCTTACCGTGAAGAAGGTTTTCCTGATATGTAGCTTAAATCTGCTCTTTGTCAGTTTGTGACCATAATTGATGTTAAATGTTAGTGTTTTACCTGGCAAAAATAGAAATCAAACCAATTAACCTGGAAAAAATAAAACCAAGCCATCCATCTTCCTTTTTTTTCTTTGCTTCTTTTGCTGCACTCTGTTTCCTTTTGATAAATATTACCACTACTGGATGATTTTCCAGGAAGCCAAAAAAATATTGTATTTTGTTGCAGGGTACTAGCAATAATACTAATTCTGGACATGCTTGATTCAGTCAGACTCAAGTATTTTGAATATATCATGGGGATTCTATTTTATTTGTAGTATTTTATGACCTTTTTGAAGGTTTCAGTCTAATGTGTTTCCAGTCAGGCAAGTTATCCCACTGAAATTTTCTAGTTAACTATTTCTGGGGAAAATGCAGTGTAATACCTTTACATGTGTGCCTATAGTGAGGATGAAGAAATTATAAAGAAGAACAATGAATAATAAATGCATTCAAACAAAATAAATTTTAGATATGTTACCTGCGGCAAGGGAAAGGGGAAAGTGGGTTTCTTCCTTCCTTATTTCCCTATGCTGGGAGTTGCCAGGGGTTGTTTAGCCCTTGGTTCAAGTTAGAACAGCTGCAAGGTTGCTCACATACTGTGATCAAGCCCTGAGGCCAGGAACAGGTATCTATAAATGCTAATGCGATTTTATAGTTCTCAGAGATTTTTCCATAAGGGGGGGATCTCCAGCTGGTCCTTTAAGTCAGCTCTTAAGCTGACAGTAGAAAAGCAATGGAGCAGAGATAAGGTTCTGACCCCATAGTTTTATGCCTATTAGAATACATTTTTAGTACGTTCTCAGGTGCCTATTTTCAAGCATCTCTAATGAAATGCTTGAAAATAGTCAACAAGGAGAAATGCAAAGTGCTGCACCTAGGGAGGAAAAATGTCCAGCACACCTACAGCCTAGGGAATGACCTGCTGGGTGGCACGGAAGTGGAAAGGGATCTTGGAGTCCTAGTGGACTCTAAGATGAACATGAGTCGGCAGTGTGACGAAGCCATCAGAAAAGCCAATGGCACTTTATCGTGCATCAGCAGATGCATGACGAATAGGTCCAAGGAGGTGATACTTCCCCTCTATCGGGCGCTGGTCAGACCGCAGTTGGAGTACTGCGTGCAATTCTGGGTGCCACAATTCAAGAGGTATGTGGATAACCTGGAGAGGGTCCAGAGAAGGGCCACTCATATGGTTAAGGGCCTGCAGACCAAGCCCTATGAGGAGAGACTAGAGAAACTGGACCTCTTCAGCCTCCGCAAGAGAAGGTTGAGAGGCGACCTTGTGGCTGCCTATAAGTTCATCACGGGGGCACAGAAGGGAATTGGTGAGTATTTATTCACCAAGGCACCCCTGGGGGTTACAAGAAATAATGGCCACAAGCTAGCAGAGAGCAGATTTAGATTGGACATTAGGAGGAACTTCTTCACAGTCCGAGTGGTCAAGGTCTGGAACAGGCTCCCAAGGGAGGTGGTGCTCTCCCCTACCCTGGGGGTCTTCAAGAGGAGGTTAGATAACCATCTAGCTGGGGTCATCTAGACCCAGCACTCTTTCCTGCCTATGCAGGGGGTCAGACTCGATGATCTATTGAGGTCCCTTCTGACCCTAACATCTATGAATCTATGAAATCTTTTGTATTTTGGAGACAAAAATACCCATTAGTAGACTTGAGAGTGTATAGCAAAAACGATTTCAACACCACAAATGTTATTGTAGAAAGAAAACAGCTATTTTAATAAATATAGGAGTTACATCCTGAAGCATTTTTTCAGTTCTATGCAAATTTGCCCATTTTTTTCCCCTGCAGATCAAGAGAGTATATTATAAGACTTTTCATAGCTACTTAGTATTGACTTAACTCTATTTCCATTGAAGTCTGTGTTGAAACTGGTCTTGACTTCAGCTGGAATTAAACCGTAACAGAGTTTTGAAAATCCCACGTTACTTTCAACCATGCTTACCTTAAAAAAGCCCAGGGGCACATCTATATGAGACTATTCTACTGCTCATCAATACATCATGACGAAAACTGTGCTCATGCACAGTAAAATTAATGTACTGTACATTAAAGATCACAAAAAAAGTTCATGTTTGCTACTGCACATTAGCACAGCTACCGTGCCTTTACCTAGTACTTCATATTAGAGGTACTAAACCTAATGCGCAGTAGCAAAGGTGCATTAATGAACATGTAGCTGTCCCTACTGTGTTCATAACTCTTGCTGGATATGCTGGAGCATATGAAAATATCATAGGACCATAGAAAGATGTCTGACATTCCTATCATTGTATTAGTGAATACTGTTAGCCTTTTGAATCAAGATGCAGTACATATATTACAACTTCACATTTCATATGTGCTATATTGTGATAATTATGTGCTGTCCTAATGTTCTGAACATACTCCCCAGCCAGGCAAAATTTGGGCATGCCTGATTTAAGCAACAGTTTAAATGGCTGCAGTCCACATGATAGGAACACCATGACCCAGGCCACCTTGATAGTATCACTAACGTTTATGACAAAGTTGAATAAGCATTACTGTTCTAGGGGCTGAGACCATGTTAAATTCCAAAACAATTAATTATTTATTAAGAAGCTTGACACAGGATAGAGTAGATGTTATAGAGTAGGATAAAAGGACAGATATCAACATACCAACAAGTAAACTTCAATCTAAAAGCTAGTTGCTCATTTTTATAACCTTGGACCTTTATTAAAAATGCTCTTAAAGGGTTAAAATACCCACAAATAAAATGAAACATTTTTCCAGTTTCCTAATTTAACCAAGGAAAAATATGTTTCAAGTATATTCAAAGTGATTTTTTATTCAGTCAGCAAATTGAAAATTTAATTAATCATGCAACTCTAATTATATATATCTTACAAGAAAATAAAAAGATAAAAAAGATAACAAAAATAAAGTGAGATAACATTTTAGAAAACTCCTCAAGACAGTGATGGCCAGTATAGATATAGAAGAAAATTAGTAATGAATAATTCTATGACTTCTCCTTAATGTTATGAGGAAAAAAAGAGAGAAATAAATAATAAGTGAAAATATCCCAGCTCTTTGGCATAAAGTATTAAAGACCCAATAAAAATTATTAATAAACAAAGATTTTAAAAAGTTTTACAATCAATTTAATTTAGGCGGGATTGACTCTTTTAATGATATTTTTACTGACAAGCATTTTTATAAAAGAATATGACAAGAAATGCTTGGCTTGATTTTAGGCATTATGACAATCATGCTATGCTTAGCTAATCTAAGTTTAGCAGGAAACTTAACTGACATATGGAAATCTAGTCTCTGAATTTCAGATCTTAAAAGAAAAAAATGACTTCTTTCTTGGATGAATCATTTGCCTTATATTGTGAAAGTTATACACTTCCTTATCTTTCAGAATAACATTCCCCTTATGTTTCCAGACTTGATTCATGATTCACTCATGATCACTTGCTGATCTAAAAAGAACAATGACCTTCCTAGTTGAGAGCACACAGCCAGTAATAGAAGTATTCAAAGACAACCTGATAGGAATGTAAAAAAAAAAAGAGAGAGAGAGAAATATGAATAGGAAATCATCAAGGTCCTGATTCTGCATCACAGAAGTCAATGGGAGCTTTGCCATTGACTTTAATAAATGCCTGAGCAGGCCCTAAATGAACTCCATAAAACAGAAATCTTATCTCTCAGTTCAGTTCCATTTATTCTATCAGTAATTTCTAGAAATAAATAGTGCATGACTCTTCCAAATTGTTTACAGTCTCTGGTTTTCTAAGTAACAATGTGCTTTCTTTAATCAGTGCTCCTTATAGTAATTTTTCCTTCAAGCTTATACTTTTGACTCAACCAGATTATCAAGAAAATCTTTATCTAAGAAACAACTAACTTTGAATCCTTTCAATCAAGTATTGTTTGTAAGTAATGAACTACAGTGAATAAAGGACATAGAAATGCCTTAGAAACTAATAAATTCATATTCTGAAAGAAATCCTTTTTTAGCAGATTATACTTCCTTTGAGACAGTGTTATGCGCAGAGACTGCAATGAGAATGGAAAGTCTAGTCTTTTTTTCATCAGTTAGTTACCTGTTTTTGAATTACATTTTGCCAGATTGCACTCCCTTATTAGACATGATTTTCAAGGTAAAGAGAGGTGGAAAAAAAAACACTTTATAAAGGAACATGAAATACATACACATGTATATTTGCTTATATAATACTACATGTTTGCAGCGCCTCATACCCCACGACCACACTCATCTGGATGCATCCAAAGGGTACATGCATACATTTGCTGTACCTGATCTATGATTATGCAGTTGACTTTAAGCCGCTTGATTGTCAATCAGAAGTGGAAAGTGCATACATTCAGTGGTGCTGGGAGCTGCACCAGGAATCTGATCTAAGTAAGTCAGAGAAGGGAGAAAGGTGGGTGTGAGGCTAAAAGTAGCCTGGTCAGGTTAGGGAATTAGGAAAAATGGAGCCCTGTGGCTGGGGCAAGTGGCTGGGGTTTCCGAGCTCTGGGGCTGTGCTCTGAAGGTGTGCAGATATTCAGAAGATTGGGCTACCTAACTCATTCCTGATCTAACTTAGTTCATGTACTCAGGTAAACTAATTTAAATTAGGGCAGCCATTTTTGCTTAATCTAACCTCCCTGTACAGTGCAGCACTTAAATCGACTTAACCCTAGTTAGGTCTAGCTAAGTGTAACATCTGCACACACCCATAGTCTCTTAGTAAATGCTTAATACCTTATAGAAAGTGTGGCTATTCTTCTTAATGATTCTAAAAATTATAAAGTGCTATAATTATTGATGGTTATTTAGAAGAGAAAGAACAGAGTGGGATGAAAGTACAGGCTTGAATTTCCTACAGCTTGCTTTCACAATGTGTAGAAGATGATGTTTTATTTAAAATTTTCCTTAAGCTGCTGTTGTTGAACACTATAAATATGCATTAAAAGGTGATGTTACTTTGAGAAGTGTCTTTATTAAAAAAGACAACTTCATATTCTGAAATCTCAAAGATCCCCCTTCTTTATTTAAGGCATTGATCAGGCAGCACAATTCTAGGGAAGATTTTGTTCTGGTTTTTCTATCACTAACCTTTCTATTACCTAAGTTCTAATCATTACAGCTGCTGCATGACCTACTAAGATCCTAACTTAATTCTCAAAGCTTAGGTTGCATTTCAAAGAGTGAGATCTGGGAGGGAAGGGAGAGGAACATTTTCTATGCAGACTGGAAGTTCTGCAGGGGGAAAAAAAAACTCATTTTGGAAACACCTTTAGCAGGGGTGGCTGCAGTTTGTTTTATTTTGCCTCAAAAACCTGAGAGAGAAGACAGATATGGAATAGCCAATAGCTTAATTATGTCACCCCCTGTGAATGTAGAAGATGTAGCTTTAATTCCCTGTTCTGCATTTATATATTTGTAGCAGATACAAGAACCTGACACTTGAGCAGTGGATACCCAAATCACCAAGCAATGTTCTCTTTCAACATAGTGGTGGTTGCGTGTCTCACTTTTTTCAGCTGGACCTGTTCTACCTAATATAAATAAATTTTTAGTGGGCCAGCAAGAAAACCTGACTCTCTAATCCAGTGAGTAGGGCACTGAATCTAGTAAAGCAGGGACTTTAACCAGAAAAACTGTATTCATTCTAAAATGAAAACTGGGTTCTGCAGAGAATGAATTTCAAGCATCAAGTATGCTAATGAAAGGTAATATGGAATATACTGGAGTATTCTTTAAAAGTGTTGGGAGGACTTTAGCTGCCTAACATAAATACCTGTACATATACTAAAACTCTGTACCTTATTGTTTTAAATAATTGGCTGTAAATAAATGAGTTGATAGTCTATTCTAGTCACTTGTCAATGTGTGTTCCATAGTCTCATTACTGTTAATCAGAAGTTATGCAATAAGGGCCCAAATAGATGTGCAATGTTTAAATTACCAGGGAAATAGTTACTGCTTCAGTATTATACTACTTCATTTTTTCTTTTTAACTTTTCAATGAATACAAATAATTTGAACGTTAATGTTTCGATTGTAACTATCTTTCAACTTTTTTTTTCTTATCATCCCCTCCCCCAGCCTTTTTAAATTAAATACTGTCAAGTAACATATAAAACTGTCTACTGGTGTCCAGAAGAAATGGTCTATTAATTAGTTGCACATTTCCTTTATCAAAGATTATAAAAATAACCTAATATTTTGGCCCGTTGACGCAATACTCTCATTACAACTCACAGATAAGTTCTGCTTACTTTGGGGAAAATATCAGCTATATCTAGATTTGGGTCTGTAACATAAAGTCATCAGAAAATGTTTCTGATAACTGTATCTTGTTAGTCTAATAAAAGATATCATCTCTACAACGAGATCTGATTGCCTTCTGATAACTGTTAACATTTTCTTGATGAGTCCCTTTCTTTTAATGTAGAATAACATTCACATGCATTCCTTTGTGTCTTTCTCTAAGCCACTTTGCTTCTTGTAACAACGTAGCATGTCAAACTCTCATGTGGGCTGAAACAGAAGAAAATCCATCCTTTTCATTCTTAGAAGTTTCCAGTTGAGGATCATAATTCCATATTCTTCCGCACATTTGCATCTGTTCTAATTCTTTAGGAATACAGGAATAATTTCTCATCTCTCTTTAGAAAGTTAGTCAAGGGGAGAGGTCAAAAATATCTGAGTCAGAAAACACTGAAAGAGGTTTTGTTCTGATTTAACTTTAAGAAGGCCTTCAAAAATGGCTGAATATAGAACTTGTAGGTGGATATATGCTCGGTAGTACTTATTAGTATGAAGTCTACTTTAGCAATATGCTGAATCCCTTGAGTGCCAAAATACACATTAACTACACACTAACTTCCTATGTTGAAGTGCGATAATTTTTTCTCCTTCTTCCCCCCCCCCCCCATCTTAAAAAAGGGACACTATGCAGTGCTTTAAAAAGTCTCAGCTGTACTTTATCCAGGAACATATTAATTTTTCTTCTACCTTCTCCCTCCTCCAACACCTTAGCTACTACCTGTGGCTGAATGTCTCTCCAGAATTTAGAAATTCTTTCATACGTCATATTTTGATTAGACAACATAGCACAAGGACTGGGGAAACAGTATTGATTTTAATGTAACCTGCTCAGGGCCAGGCCTATATATGAGGGATTTGAGGGCATTCACCAGCTTTCAGGAGGCACTCAGTCCCTCGTAGGATTTGGTGATTTCCTTTTGGACTAGTGGAATACAGTACAAAAAAGTTCTGAAACAAACAAACCTATGTAGCCTTATGATTTTCTCTGAAAAAAAATCTTAACTAAATCACATGTGTATTATTGGAGTAAAAAATGGTGATCAACATCCAAGAGGGCAGCACTGGCAGAAAACAGCATCTATTTATTACAAAAACCTAGCCTTGCTAACAAAATGGCCAGTTTTCTGTAGAAAGCTGGCACAATGTTTATTCAGATTCAGTACAGAAATTTCAACTTTATTTTGCCATAAATTTTCACATTAATTGGCTGAAATCAAGCTTTCCCTTTCCTCTGCCTTTACTCCAGTTAGTACATTTTTACAAAACTCTGTTTAGATATGTAGAAGTTGCAAAGCAACAATGATTACCTTCTGTTATCTCCACTTAACAGCTAATCAGAAAACAAGCTACAATTCAAAAGTTATGATAGCACATTCAACTTCTGTTAGATATTCGGATCTTGATACACGACTGCTGTTTATCTTAGTCTGTTATAACCCAGGGCAAAGTTCCTATAAAATGTTATCCAATAGAACTGCAGTGTTTTAGACACACTTGGCACTGTTGTGTAAATGACTAAGTAAATGCAGAGCAATGAAGAATATTTGAGGGCAGAATTGGACATTTAGAAACCATGGAGATGAGTACTATATACTCAATAATTAGTTTCTTGAAACCTTCTCCATTCTATCCTTAATAATTTAGAAACTCAAATGTTTTGTTCAAAGCTCATGAGAGCAAACAGCTTTGTTTTTCTCTACATCTACAGAAGATAACTCTTGTTAATATGACAGGGAAATGTGTGCATTATTCTGAATTCACTTGCCATGAATCAGAAGAAATGTTTTGGAAGAGAGACAAACACTTAAGCTTGAAGTAGCATGCCCACACAACTCTTTATACTAAGAAGCTCTGAAGGATTTTCATTCCTTTGGAAATGGAAAGGGTTACAAACGGGTCTGTGTACTATCACCTTTGATATGCCCTGGGCAATACACACATGAAGAAAACTTTTAAAACCTAATTTTAGTGTCATGGTATAAGGCTCTGTCTTAAATAAGAAAATGACAATCATCCAGATATTAAACCTGAAGAGAAATATAAAAGGTTTACAGTAAATGAAAGCTACATCTGATTACCATAACTATAAGCCATCCTTTGACTCTGTCTGAAATATATATAGTTAACTGGGTGTGTTTACAGATGTGCTTTGATGTGCAGTAGCCTATTTTACTATGCATTAAAGCACCATACAAAAAATGTGCAAATATGCTAATGCACAGTAAAATAGGCTACTGAGCATGAAGCATCACTAAAAAGGCATGCACTGTTTCTGCTATGCATTAGGGCATCCTAGTGTACATTTATTTAGTACCTCACATTGGAGGTACACATGTACACATGCTCTGGGAGTGGAGGGGCAGTGCTTTAATTAGAATGACTCTGAGAGCCACTCTAAAAAAAGTGCTGCAGTGTCTCATGTCTCTTATCACCGTTTTTCGAAATGGTAGTGGGGCACTTGAACTAAAACTCTTTCAATGAGCTTTAGTTTAAGTCTCCCTGCTGCCATTTTGAAGTTTGGGGATACATATACATGCGATGCGGGAGGCTGCTGGAGTGCAGTAATTGTGAGAATCCAGCAGACTCAATTAATTGAGTCTGTTCCAATGTGATGTAATTACAGCACTTCAGAGCAGCCACTGTGCTTGTGTACAGATACCCAGAGGCACTAAATTTAATGTACATTAGGAAAAGTGCGTTAATGGATGTGTAGAGATGCCCACTAAGACCCAACCACTAGGCTTGTGGCTAAATCCAATAAGGGACTTTTTGGCACTACCTCAAAGTGGAATCTAGAGCCCAAAGATGAGAACCTATGCTCTCTATACAGTGTATAGGAAGAGATTTTAGATGGCCTATTAAAAATAAAAATCATCTTAGAGCTAGCTAATAAGCAATAAGTCAAGATAAATATCTACAGTTATTTACTTAGAGAAAAGAACCAGGCTCAGTGTTGCTCTTTTAAAAAGTAGCTGGGAGTTATCCTAGTGCAGCCTAGAGGTTACAGGTTTGTCTAGAAAATGGGAAATGTGCGTTCATTCATCTCCTTCACTTGAGGGTCAAACGTAAATCATTTTGGAGAGTGCCTATCACCAGGGGACCTTTTACACCTTCCCTACTGAAGCTGGATGCACTGGGCACATCTACATGTTCATTAATGTGCATAATTACAGCACATTACATTTAGTATGTGACAAAGGAGCCAACTCATGGCCGGTCACCATAATGGCAGCCCCTCTGTCTAGGGCAGTCTGCCCTGTCTCTCCTGTCATGACTTGTTGGGATAAACCCGATGTAGAGTGGGAGGCTGCCCTTTTAATTCCCCGATGCCAATGGACTTACACACATCTCTGACCTTCCCGTACTGTGTTCCATGTCTTGTAGATGGCATCATAAGTTGATTATAGCCCTGGTCCAGGGCTGGGCCAAACTCTCCTCCTTGTTGGACCTCTAGCATTCTACTCTTGCACTATGCCCTTTCTCACAGGGCCTCAATCACTCATCCCTCTCTCACAGGGCCTCTTTCATACTGCCCCTCACTAGACCACTCTTAACCCACCTGACTCCATGACTCTGCAACCTTCAGGCTTTCCTACTCACTCTCTGGCCGGTCCACCCGCAGCCCTTCAGGTATCACTATGCACCCTACTCTACATGGCCATCAGCCTTATGCCTCATACTGGGCTGAACTCAGGCCTTAGCTCCTCTCTGAGCCACAAACTTCTATTCCTCTCACTGGGGCCTTGAGGTCTTACACCCCAGAAACTCAGGTGCCTCCCTCTAGGTGTGCCTGGTCCCACTCCAACCTCTTACTCAGGCCTCGGGGTCTTATAACCTATGGACTCAGGTGCCTCTCTTTAGGTGTGCCTGGCCCCACCTCAGTCTACTACTCACTAAGTTGTGGGGGCTAGGGTTATAGGTACCCCTACCTACCTTTCACTGGGGAGGCAACTGGCCTGGCATTTCTGGGGAACTACCCTGCCATGGGCAGTCCCACCAGGCCATCCTTCCCCAGCAGGGTGCAGTTGCCTGTCATACACAGGACCAGGAGCCTCCTACCATCCCTGCAGCTCCTGCCCTGACCTCCAAGATGTTCCTGAGCATGCACTCACCTGGGTGGTGTCTTTTTGAATGCCAGCAGCAGACTGCTGCCTCAGCCCTGAGGACCTGGATCTAAAATGGAGACTGCTCAGCCCCCTCCTCCAAATCCAGGGCCTTCCTGTAGTCATGTGACTGCCTCACTACTCTGGCACACACCTGCTGGCTGCCCTGATGTCTGCTGTGGCCCTTAAAGTGACAGGCACCCAAAGGTGTCCTGTCACATAGTACCTGTAATGACAAATACTAACTTAATGTGCTGTAATCAGCGCTACTGTGCATTAGTGTAGATGAACACTCTTTTAGTGATGTTAATTCACATTAGACTAAACCAACTGCATTAGCGCATTAGAAAGGGTTTTGCCCACTATGCTAATGCATAGTAGATTTAATTTAATGTACTCAGAGCACCTACACTTGAAATTAGTGTGTAATTTACTGTTCAGGAAACCTGCCCTGGGCAAGTGTCTACATGTGCACCCATTTGGGAGCAGATTTTTTCCTCATGGCACTAACCTGCTCCTGGCCTCCTCCAGCCCTGCACCGTCTTCCTGCAGCAGCCAGTTTTAGGTGCATCTGGCTCTTAGAATACAAGTGAAATCCACCCTCACTAACAATGTTAAAGAAACTATGAGTTATTTCCCAGCAGTCTGTCAGTTTCTCCACGGACGCCATCCCAATAGTTGGGAGTTTCATTTGTAAAACTGTTTGTGTTCCTGACAGTACATCATAAATTTTTTACTCCATTCTTCTGTGACTTTTTATTATGTGTTTTAGAAACATCATTTTTCATCATCATTCAGTCCTGATATCAATGCTGAGCAATAATAAGACTGTAATGACCTGTTTTAATAAGCCTATTACAGGTTTCCATGTTGATTTGACATACGTAAGTGTGGTAAAATGGTTTATGAGGAATAAACAGCTGAGTAATATAACAATCATATCCTAGGAGATAAAGTCATTGTTTATGAGAAATAAATAATTGAATATGATACAGTTTGGTGATTTCCTTTTCTTAGCTCTGAAGAAACAATTGCAAGTCCATTAAACAATTCAAAGATTACATTTTGGGTGCAACTACACTTTGCTGTATGGTGACATTGCTATGTTGTATGCTTTAGTACTTCTTTTTTCAAGTATGGGTGAATACTGCACTGTGCTCGTGGCACCCTGTTGGATTTTGCAACAATGTCGCAGTAGCGGTACAGTATAACTGGGGAACACACCATTATAGCAATGTAGCTGGCAATCATGTGCAGATCCATGTGACTGCTACATCACTGTGGTGTGCTGTATGGTGACGTAGCACATCACTATATTGTCATAGGGCAACATGTAGATGCTCCCTTTACTTTATATTTAGGAACAATGGTACTAGCCTAGCTGAAATAACATGATGCTATATGAAATGTGTTTGTGTGCATGCTTGTGTAACCACAGGCACATTCATATCTGTATTTGTACGGAGCTATATAATTCAACACACGTTTACATACACAGATATATAAAGGTTATATCTAATTAGGCTATGTGTTAAACCATTTTGAAATGTGTAGTTCCATACATTAATGTTAAAGATCTTTTTCATTCTTGAAGTATGTTCGAGTTTTGAGTTTAGCCCTCTTTCCATCCTTCATACAGAAAAAGGCCTAGCCTTAATCTCTAAAATTGCTTTGAGAGCATCATGTGAAAGTGACTATACAATGTAAATAACATGCATGCACATACAACACATCAACCACAACTCACCCATAGCTATTGTTTTGCCATGTGCTATGTATGTACAGTTATGATACAGAGTACTGGAAAGAATGATTTGCAGCACTGATTCATTTCTTCTGGAACCAAACAAAAAACCCCTCCATTAAATAGCCTAATAGGGCTAGCCGATAGATTGATCCTATAGTGACAAACATGGGTTGTTTGTGGGTTAATTATACAAAACTAGTAATCTCTGTATGTACAGATATGCTTTACTTAGAAATGGTCAAATAGCCAGTCTTTATGAACGTTTGTTTGCCTTTGGTTGCCATTTAATTGTACTGAATAGCTGCTTGGTCTGAAGGTCCAATCATTTATTTAGTATTCACTCACACACATACAGACTTGGAGACATACACGTATTATACAAGTGTTTGAAAATTGACATTCTTCATAGAAGTACATTTGTCTTCAAAATCAAACAAGAGTGGTTATGTATGAATTAAAACATTCATTATTCACCATTCATTATTCACTATTCATCAGATGTTTTTCTCCTGCTTTTAAAAGTTTAATTATCCAATCAGAGAGCAGAATCAATATAGTATAAATTATTGGTGACTGTAGACATGCAGGATGTCTGCTGTAATTACAGCGCATCAGCACAGACTTGATTAATCGAATTTTCTGAAGCATGCTAATTAGCACACTCCAGCAGCCTTGGTATCTCATGTATTCAGCATCCCCATGCATCAATGGAGACAGGGGCACTTTAACTAAAATTCATTGAACGAGCTTTAGTTAAAGCACCTCTCTTGCCATTTTGAAGTGCATGATGCTAAATACATGTGACACTGGGGGCATTTTAATTAGAGTGGCTCCCAAGAGCTACTCTTAGTAAAGTGTGCCCCCCACCTCTAGAGCACATATAAAGATGCCCTATGTAACCAATCCTGCACCATGGCTAATGAACAAAGAATAGTCAAAGTTAGCAATTCATAATTACTACTTTTCAGCAAAACTGTTCAATTATTTTTTTTTTAAATGAAGAACCATTACATCTTCAGAAATTAATATTGTTTCACAAACAGGTAGTGTATTCAAAGCAATACTTTGACCAGATCTATAGTTTCATTTATTATTCAATTTGTCACAATTTCTCCAAGCACTTGGAAGCTGATACCCAAATGAACAGGAGTGGAAGGCTGGAACTAAAAGCTGAATTTTAACCCCCTCGCCCTTCCTCCCCCAAAGAATGTATGTGTGTGTGTGTGTGTGTGTGTGTGTGTGTGTGTAAAATCTTGGAATTAACACCAAGAATATCAGGTGAAAATTAATTTCTGAATCTAGCTTTGAATAATAATTAATGTAAAATAATGTATGAATGAAATCATGTTGGAAGTGGGGACACTTCATGTTATTTGTTGACTCAGAAAGTCTCTAAAATACTATCCATAAAATGTATCTAATATAGCTTGAATGTGGAAACCACAGTTATATTTCTAGGGGGAAAAAAGTTCTACTCTTCTTACTTTTAATGTTTAAAATATTATTTTAATCAAGGTATATTTAATTCAGTTTCCTGTACTTATGACGAAGTAAGTGTACATGAGCAATGAAACGTAGTCAGTGCATAATAAAACCTTGTAATCTAAAAGAAGATTAGATCTTCCAATTTTTTTCACAATGTATATCATAGGAATGTGTTTTTACAAGGACACTTATGGCTGTTAACACAGGGAATTTACCATGAAGTAACATAGGTTGTGAATTCACAGTGGACTGCTATTCCAAACTAACTCCTGTCCAAGAAATCTGTATTGTCCAGTAAATATCCATATAAGTACCTGGGGTGGAATAAATATTGTGTTCCCAAAATAGAGTTTGCTACCTTACATAAAAATCTTGTCCTATTTAATTTTGTTTACCTAATATTTTTCTAGTCACATAATTTCCATTTTTGGCACTTACATACTTTGTGATTCTATTACTTCTGCAGTTTGAACATCTAAGCAGCCATGTGTATACTGAGTGTGCACAATAACCTGTGCACTGTCTGGGCAGGTACACAACTACATACAGGCATACCCTTCCACACGTTACTTCTGCCACACATTACACTTAAGACAAGAGGTGATTAGTTGGTTAATTAAGTTGTAACCCAACCATATATTAAAGCAATTAATGACATCATAAAACAAGGAATAAGCCACAAGGTTATTCCACAAACAATGTGGAATAACTTTATGGCTGGTTCCTATGACACCATTAATTGAATGTATAGCCAGGTGCACCCCAATAGGTGGGATGCCTGTCAGTGGTGGGCTCTCAGCCTCATGGGCACATGGTGCAACCCTGCAGCTGGGAGCCCAGTCAGCTGATGGAGATGCACCAGTTATCAGGTGTGATGGGGATGTGATGCATGATCCACACCATCGTGCTTCCTGCCATGCATGTGTGTCATGTCAGGAATTGCAATTATGTGGATCATGCATCAGATTCCATCATAAAACTGCACATCTGGTAGGGGTCTGAGTGTAGGTCCTGGAAAGGAGAAAGACCTTCCCAAGCTTAGTTCTTGTAAATGAGTTGTTTGATAACTTGCTCAGGAAGCAGGAGCCCTCATAACAACATTGCCCTAAGGGTGTAGATATTGGCAATTGTATTCATATCAAATAGCAACCTACTGTTATTCCGTAACTGTTATTGTTGCATGCTCCTATAGTGATACAAGTGTAACAAAACCACTGCCATTTTAACTCTTTTATGGTTTTTATGCTCATACCCTAGCTTACTGAGCAGTACCATACCAATGTAGACAAGCCCTAAAGCTTTTAGGCCAAGTACTTGCTAAAAGACACCTGAAGCTGTGAGAAAAGAGACTATTTTATGATATTTGATTCATTCACTGTTCAGAGAAATAGAATTTTTTAAATTATTTGGAAAAAAAAAACAACAAAAAACCAACCAACCAAAAAGGGGTGGAATGTAAGGGAGGGGGGGACTGCATCAAGATACCTGACTTTATCCTCACTCCTTCTAATGGAAACAAACTGAAGGATCCTAGACATTGACTAAGATCAAAAAGGGTGACAGTATTGAAAATGGAAATTATACTCTTTTAATCAAAATTGACATTCATATTAAGTATTTCTAGTTGCCATACAGTATGTTTGTTTTTGTGATATTTATATCTAACAATTCTTACATTCCATTATCAAGTATCGCTAAACATTTTAAAGAAGGAAAAATAGGTCATAACTGTAATCTCCTATGTATATTATTTCTGTAGACCCTTACAAAAATATTTATGCATTATGCACTTACTCCAATAAATTGTACATATGCTATGTGGCCAGAATAAACAATGCAGAAAAAAGCATATATGTCTGCATTTTACAGATTATACATTGGTTTATTTATGCATATAGCATGTGACAGACACAGCTTAGGGAATTTTTGTGTGATATTAATACTGTATATGGATATATATCAAAGGAAAATTTAACTTAAATAAACCAAACACTTTAAGTACTGTATTGACATTTATGCTTGAGAAAGTTCAGGCCTAGAAGCTCTTGAGAGCAAGTTAAAAGGGCAAAACCAGCCTCTGACCCAAAAAGGAACATTTCAGTTCAGGTTTAATCAATTGAAAATCCAGGGCAAAACATGACACAGTTTGTATTTCAAGAAACACACAGATATATGTACTTTTCATTAAGCTGAGCTAATTCTGGTTTGTGTTCCAATTGTGTGTGTAGAATAATTATGATTTATTTACTAACCATTGGACATATTGTTTTCTATGTGGAAAAAAATCCTAATTAGGACCAGAGTATTCCTTAAATTGCAACTAAGAGTTTCAAGAAAGCAGAAGACAAAAATCCTCTCTGTTCTCCACAGAATGGACAACACGCTATACTTTACATAGTCATACTACAGCACAGTCATAATGGGTGTGTCTACATGAGACACTTTACTGTGTAGTAGACTAACATACTGCACAGTAAAATGTCACCAAGTAACCATGCTAATAAACTACTGCACAGTAAATTAGTCTACTGTGCAGTTATCTTGTACCTGTAAATAGATACTAAACTAACTGTGCAGTAGGGCTTATGCAGTGGTATACCAATTGTGGGGGAGGGCCTCCTGGAGGAGGGTGCTGGCTGGGCTTGGCCCCTGGTGGCACTTCCAGTTTTGTTGCTGGCACTTCTGGTTTCACCGCCAGCGTTTCTGTGCTCGGTGATCGGCTGCCGGGGGACTGAGGCTGGTTGGTGTCCTCCTCCAGGCTGTCCCCCACGCCCCCCCACTCACTGATCAGCTACTGCCACCCCATCCCCCATTTAGCAATAGGCCACAGACAGGGGGAAGGGGTGCAAATGCAAGCATTGGCCCCCAGGTGCAGGAGACCCATGATATACCACTGGGCTTATGTAGGTGGTGACTGGTAGCAAATTTGATCCCTGTCAGCCACACCAGCAGGGGGCCCAGTCCTCATGGGGGCAGGACCCCTTCTGCCCCCACCCCCCCATCTCAGTGCTGTGGGGCTCCCGGCTCCCCACAGGAGCAGGGAGCTGAGAATCGCTGGGACTGGGGAGCTACCTGTGGGGCAGCTAGCAGTGAGCTCTGGACTGGGCGAGGAATCCCTGCTCAGCTGGGGGTAGCTGGGAACTGTCCTATTAGTGGGGCAGCTAGCAGTGAATTCCCAGCTGAGCAGGGATTCTCAGCTCAGCTGGGGACTCACTGATAGCTGCTCTAGTTGTGGATCAGGGCAGGAGTTTGGGATCTGCTCCTCCCCCCACAGCTTTTTTTCCCAGCCTTGTGCATTGATTTCCCAATTGAGGCATAGGACTGCGAAAGAGCTGTGGGGGAGGGGCAGGCCCTGGCCACCCCTGGGCTGCATAGAGCAATCTATGTGCAGCCCAAAGATGACTGGGATCTCCCTGGGCTGCATGAAGAAGCCCCACTGAGCACAGGGTGTATCCCCATGTGGATGGGGTGGGAGAGTTCTGTAGTAGCAGCTGTCTCCTAGACCTGTGCATATTAAGATCCTTCCCACCATGTAGGGAGCCAGAAGACCGTTGCTGCTTCAGCTGCATCTGGCAAAGCTTTCCTGGCCCTGTGTGCATGAGGACCAGTTCTGTGGTCCCTTCCAACACCTGGGCTAGCACCCAGGGGGAGTCTGTAGGGGGGCCAAACAAAGTGGAAGCAGCTCTGTACCTGGCTGCTTCCATTAGGGGCAAATCTGCTCCTAAGAGGGAGCATATGTAGACATGGTCTTGGGTAGGCTTACTGTGCAGTATTTTAACTGTGCAATAAGTCTACTGTGAATTAATAGCGTGTGTAAATGCATCCACTGTGATCCAGTGGGAAGTTCCTCATCTCAGAACAGCTACAGAAGCACTAGTTACTAGAAATTATATTTCCTTCATGCGTTCTGGCTCTAGAGAAGTGACTTTTAACCTATGGTCTGTGGACCCCTAAGCATCCATAAACTATGTCTACTTGGTCCATAAAAGATGACCATGATTGATCAAAAGTATGTGAATACCCACACTTACAATTCAAAGGGGTCTGCATCTCCATTTGAAATTTTTTAGGATTCCACAAATGAAAAAAGGTTGAAAACCACTGCTCTGGAGGAAGGTGCATTGCTATGGCAGCCATGAAGGCTGTTGTTCAACTATCAATCTTGGAATGTGGTGTGGAGGATAGGGGAGCAGCATGAAATAGTTCTTGAAGAACAAAATTATCTTTTGCTCCACAGCTTATCAGGGAGATAATTCTTGAGGAATGACAATGATCCTAGCTCTTGCTGTAGTTCCTATCCATCAGAATTCTATCCTGTTGGCCCAATAAATCCTGATTCCTGACCCTGCTTGATGTCTTTCAAATGATTGTAAAAATTGTAATTATTAGGGATTAGCATCATTCACACAGGTTTGAGAACTAAATTACTAGCAAAGGATGGTAACATTTGGATGATAAACTGCAACACAAAGCTTGGTGAAACAATTATTCAACAATACAAGCATATACAGAATATATATACACACACACATATACACACACAGAGGATATATATATATATATATATATATATATATATATATATATATATATATATATACATATATATACATATATGTACAGAATATCTATCTATCTATCTATCTATCTATCTATCTATCTATCTATCTATTTGTATAGATGTTACAGTGTCAGAGATGTTTCATCTTGAAGGCTTCTGGGACCCTAAAATCTTCCCAAAGTATGAGAATGCTTATAATCTCTCCATGAGTCTGGCTACTATCATGGAGGTTATCAGAGTGATAAAGGAAGTGGGGATATCATTCATGGTACTTACTCCTAGGTTTAATTCACCAGCATGTCGTGATAAGTAAATGCATGACCCAGCTCAAATAAGATAGATAGATAGATAGATAGATAGATAGATAGATAGATAGATAGATAGATAGATAGATAGATAGATAGATAGATAGATAGGGGGGGTGCATGTGTGTAAAAGAGGAAGGAAGAGGCCCATATCCTACATAAAATGGTTCCATTGCCAGCATGACTAGCTTTTAGAAGGTGACTTGGGTGTGTTTAGTCAATATAACAGCTGTAAGATTTTCCAGTCTGCTGCTATACCTAGCAGACATAGTAAAGGGACAGTAACTACATGTGAAGATTCCTTACACCTGTTGATCCTTGGCTGAAAGCTATCTGGGTACCAGAACATCTCATAGTTAACCAGGATTCAGGAGGTACAAACGAGGTACCTATATACCTTCTTTGATGCATTTACTTGTTACGGAATGCTGGTGAATTAAACCTAGGAATAAATACAATGAATGATATCCCCACTTCTTTTCTCACTCAGATAACCTCCATGATAGTAGCCAGACTCATGGAGAGATCATAAGCATTCTCATACTTTGGGGAGAGGCTAGGGTCCCAGAAGCCTTCAAGATGAAACACTGTAACATCCCAAAGCAGCAAGGGGCTATCTGGAGTACTATGTTCAGTTTGGGCCCCCCACTATAGAAAGGATGTGAACAAATTGGAGAGAGTCCAGCAAAGGGCAATGAAAATGGTTTGGGGGCTGGGACACATGCCTTATGATGAGAGGCTGAGGGAACGGGTTTTATTTAGTCTAGAGAAGAGAAGACCGGGGGGGGGGGGTTAATAGCAACCTTCAACTACCTGAAGCAGGGTTCAAAAGAGGATGGAGCTAGACTGTTCTCAGTGGTGACAGATGACACAACAAAGAACAATGGTCTCAAGTTGCAGCAAGGGAAGTTTAGGTTAGATATTAGGAAGAATTTTATCACTAGGAGGGTAGTAAAACACTGGAACAGGTTACCCAAAGAGGTGGTGGACTCTCCATCCTTGGAGGTTTTTAAGACCCGGCTAGACAGAGCCTTGGCTGGGATAATCTTGTTGGGGATGGTCCTGCTTTGAGCAGCGGGTTGGACTAGATGACCTCCTGAGGTCTCTTCCAACCCTCATTTTCTACGATTCTATGCTTCTATGAACTCTGAGAATTAGGACCTCTTCATCAGGCAGTTGTGAAACCTGAGCTGAGGACTCAGGCTTCCTAGCTCATTGCTAGCCAGACCATGACCCTCAGTATCACCAGCAGGGTGAAATCTTCTGGATTGACAATTGATATTCAACAACATGCTGTCAGCTAGTAGTTGTTTATATTGCGATGCAAGATGCCACCTCCCTGGGCAGATGTGAGCTGTGTGTTTTCCTCAGACTGACTCCCATTCTGAGTCTCTCATCCTTACAGACATGGTGGTAGCCAAGCTTTTGCTTGGCAATCAATGATCCCAATCCTCATGCCACTGTGGATACTCAGCAAAAAGCGATACCTCTCCTCACAAACCGTTTGTTCCCAAAGCATCTGCAAACAGATATGTTTCATGTACTCCCTCCCTTCCTCCCTCATTCTGAGCATGCCAAACTTAAAAGACAGAGTTTCATGTTGAAGCTGGCTGTTGAGCAATGGGCCTTCAGGATTATTAACACAGAAAAACAGCAAGAAATAGTATTTTCTCTATTACAGTAAGCGCCCTATGTGAATAATAATAATATTAAAATCATATAATATATAAAGACAGAAATCATATGGATAGTTGCCAGTCATAACAGATGAACATTTATAGCCTGGCAGACCTAGACTATATCCACTCAGTGGTTAAACTGGAACTTGAGAGATGAGAAGTGCTCTAGCCAAATTCTAATGTTGTTGGAAAGGGTTTGCTTTCTCCTGGTCCCCGAAGAGGTTTCTTCAAGACCTCTGTAGATAATCTCCATTCTGAAGAATAGAAAGACACATCTTGTGGTCTTCCTTTTAAACTTGACATACTGTCTGTAGAAATGCAAAAACATACAATTGAGATGACCCACCCTTACTCCACTGGCCACATTTTGTTGTGAGTGAATGGATTAACTGAGCCCCAGACCCACATGGTTCAGCTTGTTCCCTAGTTTGCTTCCTGCAATATATTAAGCTTAAAGAAATGACACAGTGGGCACATCTAGGTGAGCACGCATCTGCGGGTTATGGCACTGCAAACCCATCTATTGTGCCACAAACCACACATACTGCACATGCACACATTCACTGCACTGCTAGTGCAATGGGGTTTTTTTTTTTGACACCAGGAGATCCTGGTGTCAAAAAAAAAACCATGCCAGTGAGAAGCAGTGTGGTGCATGTGGCTGCAGTGTGTGCTGCCCAAAACAGGAGCCTGGTCAGCCAGGGCCAATCTCCAGCTGCTGGCCAGGCTCCACATTCCTAGATCACCAACGCTGCAGCCCTGAGAGGTCCACATCACCCCAGGTAAGGCTGTTTGTGGCAGCCCAGGTGCTGTCCCTAGACTCCCAGACCCCACCTGTGTTGCCATGTGTGGTCAGGCCAACTCTCAGGATCTCAATATTGCACTGTTAGGAGGGTGTGACCCAATTGCACATATACAAACACACAAATCAATTAGGTGCATACACACATGTATACATAAACACTACCAGCTCAGGCACATGCACATCCAAACCAGCCTAGGCACATGCATACCTATCACCAATTCAAGCACATACACACTACACACTAAAAATTAGACAAAAATCAACTGTCAATACCTGCACACTCAGTACACATACACAGATCATTAATTCATATATCATGCACACAATTTTGTATATACACACACACACACACACACACACACACAAGTAAGTTACTAACTTGGATGGTACGGTATGTATGTGTGTGCTTGGGGTACCTGGGATACTTGGAAGAAGGCTAAGGTGAGAGAGAGAGAGTGAAAATGTAGGGAGTGAAAGTTACTGGAACCGGGATTAGAACCGGTGGACTAAAGAGAAGCTGACTGAGGAACTGAGGCTTGGGTTTACTTAAGATCAAGTGGCCCCAGGGTTACTCAAGGTCACTGGTGCATGCACAGGAGAAAAAAAAAAGAAGCCTGGTGGCAAGGAGGAGACAGCCAGGAAAGAGAGAGAGATGGAAACCTGGGAGCTTGGGGCTAGAAACTGAGGCAGACAGCTGAGATATGGTGGGGAGAGGGGGGCAGATAAGTGGTGTCAAGGAAGAGACAGCCAGGAAAGAGAGAGAGGCAGAAACCTGGTTGCTCAGGGGAAAAGGAAAAGGCAGTGTGGATAAGACAGTGGCAAAGAAACAGGGGGTTTGGAGGCAGAGAGGAGCTCAGGACAGGTGGTGGCAGTGAGCCAGAAGGAGGAGAGGGAGAAATGAGACAGAAGTTAGAGGGGTGAGGAGCAGAGATTGGAGCAGGGCTGAACCACAGTAAAGCAAAACCCAACTCAGGGGTCCAAATAACAGTTTTATGAAACAGATAACATGCCATACAACCCCATGAAGTTACTGATTCACACACACACGCACACACACAAGCACTCACAATGGCAGCAGGAGAAAGAGACTCAGTGGAAGGGCTGGAGTCCAGGTAGGGAACAAAAGCAGAGTCCAAGTCCTTGGTTGAAGAGAGAGTGGGGGGTGATAGCTACCTATCCAGTCTGGAAAGGGGTCTTTATCCAGTAGGTGTTGTTCAGAGGAGGGTAGCCAGCAGGGCCTCTAGGTGGATAGGTGATGTGGCATGGTGCTGGTCCAGATGGAGAGGGAGTCCCAAAGAGTCAGTCTTCGCTACCCCTTTTTATGAGGCAGACTACCTCTGATCTCCTATGGAGAGGGCCTGTCCAGGCAAGGTAGGCCCTGTTCCAGAGGGCTCCAGGTGTTCTTACTGAGCATGTGCAGCCTTGGCACAATGGTGGGTTGCCTCATCTTTTGTTTCTTGAATGCTGAGGGTGGTTCCAATGGCTGGGTCGTTGGTCCAGGTATTGGTGTTGATAGTTTGGTCATTCAGAGGGAGCTATTTTTAGACCTACTGCCATTGTCTCTCAAGCACCCTCATTCATCCCCATTCATTCAGGAACCAAGTTACATAGGAGGGGTAGGTGTGAGTCATGGGTTACACAAGCGGGCCAGGGGACAGGATGGAGACTTGACAAACAAAATGGAAACTTGACATGACTTATGCTAACTTACATATGTAGGCCTCATATAGTACCAGTAAAACAGTAATATAGAACAGTAAGATCAATATAAACATAATAATTATACAGTATAAAGAAGGAGAAAAAACAAAACAAATACAACTTGCTACCAAAATAAAATGCTGAAGCTTATCCTATGTCTTAGCTCACTTATACTTATCTATAGGGAATAGGGAGGGAAAGAAAAAGTCAGAAATGGTTGGGGAAGGGGAGGGAATGCATTTTAAAAGAATAAAAAAGAAAAACTGGGGGTTTTGCTACACCTGTGGCTTAGCACGTGTGCAAGGGTGTTCTCTGTGGACAAGTAGCAAGGGCACAACTATGTGCTGCTGCTATTTGCACCTGGGGAAATGTACGTGTGTGCTTGTCTGGATATGCCCAATGAGTATAACTAGACAGCCTTTAATTACTATCAGATGGCTGATAAGACCAGCTGAAAGAGGGAAATGGACAGGCATTACATGTCCAATGGGGGGGTAGAACACTTTCACCTTTATACCTTTGTTATACAATGAATAACTATAGAAACCAGAATTTAATGATTCCATAAGAAAAAAAAAATCACTGGTTAGCATGCAGGTATACCGTAGCCCTGTGCAAAGCAGCTAGTATTCACTTTGAATTTGGATTTGGCCGATTGGGGGGACAATGATTCAATTTGGTGATTTGAATCACTGTCCTGAATCAATTTGGCTGAATCTGATTTGGAGATTTGGCTATCACTGAATCGGCTGAATCGCCGAATCAAACAGGACCCACCTCCTGCCCGCCAACCCAGCCCCAGCATCCCAGCTCTTTAAAAAAAAAAGCCTGGCACTCACCAGTTAATGCCAGGTGGGGGGGAGGCAATCCCCCCTGCCCCACCACTGCCCCGCACTATGTTGAGGGCTCTGCCACAAGCCCCCAGAAACCCCAATGGCTGCTGTAGCAGCCGGTTAATACAGGGCTTTTTTTTTTTTATTTAAGATCTGGGAGCTGGGACTGGGTGGGGCAGCCATGGAGTGGGGAGCTGGAAAAGTGGGTGGGATGGGGACTCATGGCAGAGCCCCCCACACAGCACAGGGCATTGGGGGTAGTGGGGATTGCCCCCAACCTGGCAGAAGCCAGTGAGTGGGGACTTTTTTTTTTTTTTTAAAGAACCTGGAGCCAGTACCAGGTGGGGCAGCCATGGGGGGTGCTGGGAGAACAGGCAGGAGTTTGGGGGTGCTCGGGGGGCTGAGGGAGCAGTCAGGGGATGGGGCCTAGTGGGGGCCCCCCATAGTCCCATCCCCACTCCTCCATTCCCTCCATACATACTGGCATGGAATCCTTGCAGCTGTGAGCAGGGACTGCCCGAATGGCGGAAGCTATCCGAATCTTTTCCAAATCAATTCAGAGAGCTCTGAATCAATTCAGACCTTTTTACTGGTCTCCTGATTAAATTCGGATTCACAGATTCAGCCGCGAAATTGCCTTGAATCACCTCCAAATTGAATCAGTACCCAAAGCTTTGCACAGCTCTAGTATACCATACTTCATTGCTTTGGCATGTGTAGCAATTTGTTGTTCCTTCAGTGTTAAACCTCCTTTCAAACCTCCTTATCTTCCTGGAAGATGTCACTTGACTTAATGTCTTCTAGGTGTGATCTACAAGGGTCTTGAAATTCCCTGTTTATTATGGGCACCTATACACATGCCCAATGCTTCCCCTGATGTTTCCTAATTAGCACCCGTTGGAGCAGACACAATTAATCAAGTCTTCTGGAATGTGCTAATTAGCAGCCTCCAGCAGCCTTGGCATCATGTGTATTCAGTGTTCTCACACTTCAAAATGGTGGTGGGGACACTTTAACTAAACCTCATTGAACGAGCTTTACTTAAAGCATCCCCACTGCCACTTTGAAGCACAGGATGCTAAATACACAAAATGCTGTGGGTGCTTTAATTAGAGTGGCTCCTGAGAACTGCTCTAATTAAAGTGCCCCTCTCCTACCCTGGACCATGTTAAAGAAGCCCTTTAGTTCTGGTAAATCAAATGAGTCCGGTCTCCTTCTAGGAAGGAAGAAAGAACTTGGCAGGGGGAGTGGGGGAGAAAGGGGTGAACTTGATTTGAGATAAGACCTTGTTAAGCTACAGGAAAGTGGGGAGGAAAGGGGAGAGAGGCCTGCTAAAAGTTATGCCTTGTTGAGTCAAGGTTTTTCTGAAGCCTTATCAAGACAATGTGAAGGGTACAGGTCTTCTAATCTATCCAATACATTAGCAATCTATTGAGAAGGGAATGCCTTGTAGCATTGTAGGGCATGGAATATGTTGTAGCTCTGCTCACACAGGAATTACAGTCAAAGGGCACTGTTCACTGGGTCCCAGGAAAGTTGGCAGCTTAATAGCAGTTGGCAGTTCTAAAGCCAGAATTCACACCAACATGCCAGCATTGAGAACCAAGAGCCATTGTAGTGTAAGCAAGCAAACACAGTGAAATAGCTATATTCTCCCCAGAAATGGGCAGTTATGTAATCTGAGATGAGATTTCATAGATTTTCAGTGTCGAAAGGGACCTCAGCAGAGCATCGAGTCCAATACCCTCCCCTGGGCAGGAAAGAGTGCTGGGGTCAGACGACCCCAGCCAGGTGTTTGTCCTATCTCTTCTTAAAGACCTCCAAGGTAGGAGAGAGCACCAACTCACTTGGAAGCCCATGCCAGATTCTGGTAACCCTTACCATAAGGAAGTTCTTCCTAATGTCTAGTCTAAATCTGCTGTCAGTTTGTGGACATTTTTTCTAGTTTCTCCAAGGGTTGCCCTGGTAATCAGAATATCTCCTATTCCTTGCCCCCCCCCACAACGAATTTGTAGATGGCCACCAAATCCCTTCTCAGCCTTCTCTTATGGAGGCTGAAGAGATCCAGGCCCCTCAACTTCTCCTCATGACATTTTGAGATGTTTTGATGGAAGTAGTATGGAAAAACATTTACCATCATCACCAGTGTCTCCCAAGAGTGGGAAGAGGCTCTGGAGATTCAATAAACAGCAGAAATAAAAACCAAATAACATCTTGTTAACTTGAGCTGGTAAAAGAAACATAGTAAGGAAGAAGCTAGATGGTCTGTTTAAATCCTCTCATACGACAACCAGAAGCTACTTAGAGCTGTAGAGAACAATGGAGCAGCACTAAAACTGATGAGTGGAAATGATAATGAGTGTGGCAAAGAGGACCACAAATCAGTCAAAGGAGCTGGCACAGTACAGCCTGGTAATGAACAAAGAGCCTGTGGCTGTTGCCTGGGAGTCTGTGAACCTGATACAGGACACTCTAGTTTGGGCAGACTGCCATGCTATATACATCATGACAAAGCATTCCTGGAGTTCATGAACATACCTCCATCCCCTCCCTGTATTTTCCACACTCAACAGAAGTTCACTTAGTGCCTGAATTGTTTGAAAAGATACTGTGCAGAGATCAGTGATAAATAAGCATGGAACCTCTAGCCAGAACTACTCTTTGGCCACCAGAGAGGCAGTCTTTTTTGTGAACCCAGCTGCTTTGAATTTTCATGCTGGCCTGATTCCCCACCACTCCATCCTTCAAAAATTTCAACCCGGAACATGGAAGAGGAGGTTTTCACCAGCATGCTGTCCCAACCACCAGCAGGAGGGTTTGGGATTGAGAGAGTGGTCAGGAGTAAAAAGGTAAGAAAGGTTTATTAACTTAACAAACGCACACCTACGCATAATATAACAAGACAACAATGACAGACAATAACAATTCATGTCAGCAACTTATTGGAAGTCCCCTCTGATGCCTGATGTATGACAAATTCCTGTTCTATAAAGCTCAGCGAAGTCAGGCATCCTCAATCTGTGCTGTCTGAGGGGTACTGGGAAGGACCCTGGTATTCAGTCCTCGGGCTCCTCGAGATCCATGGGCCCACCGAATCCAGGTCAGCAGCTAATTTTTAAATTAGTAACTTCTCTCACAGTGCTGCATCTTCCTTCTACCGATTTCCAGATGTGCTAGTCAATTTATAACTTCTGAGCTATGCTGTTGACTCACAGCCACTCACATTCTTACACTATGAACTTTCTTTATGACTGACCAACAGCAGTACAAGCCTTTGCATTTTTCTGATAAGGTTAATTTTAACTGTGTCACTACATACAAGGCCTCACTAATCTTACAAGGCCTCACTAATCTTTTACTTTAATTAAACTCTTAGCAGCAACATGCAGCTCCATACATAAACAAACAACAAGAAACACCTGGTCTAATCCTCACAGAGCATTCAGCAAGCACCTTCACCACACAGACACAATTTTCAACTGTCACACATGCTTAAGATGTTAGCTGGCACACACTGAAAGACCTCATCAAGTTTATACCAATGATTTATGGTAGTTTGCCTTCCTTGCTCCTGCTGTGACTATGATTCCTGATTTTTGTGCAGAGGAGTAACAGGACAGCTCAAAACCCTGAACAGTGGCAGCCCATAGGGCTGGAGCAAATCCCAGCTGCCAGGGATTCAGCCTTAGCAAATGAAGAATACCTTCATTCTTTCTTTCAACAACTTGGAAATCAGGTTGGTATATATGTGGCCAGCATCGAGAGGGTCCAGAGGAGGGCCACTTGCATGATCCAGGGACAGCAGGGCAGATCCTATGGGGAGAGGCTACAGGACCTGAACCTGTTCAGCCTTCACAAGAGAAGGATGAGAGGGGACCTGGTGGCCATCTACAAACTTACTAGTGGGACCAGTGGGGAATGGGAGAGATCCTGTTCACCTGTGCACCTCCCGGAGTAACAAGGAATAATGCCCATAAGTAGTTTGAGAGTAGGTTCAGGCTGGACATTAGAAAACACTATTTCACAGTCAGGGCAGCTAGGATCTGGAACCAATTTCCAAGGGAAGTGGTGCTGGCTCCTACCTTGGGAGTCCTTAAGATGAGTCTTGACAATTACCTAGCTGGGGTCATATGAGCCCAGTATTCTCTCCTGCCCAGGGCAGGGGGTCGGACTTGATGATATACTTAGGTCTCGTCCGACCCTACATCTATGAATCTATGAATCTATAACATACCTGCCCAGATCTGCACTGCTGGGAATTTATTGGCACATCTGCACAAGACAGACATTTTATGAGCTAGAAGAGATTATTCTAGGAACTTTTTAAAGAAAACTACAAAAGACAAAGGCACCCATGAAAAGAGAGTCTGTTTTCCTAAGTAAGCCAGAAGGACTAAGCATATGATAATCTGAAGCAATAACCCAATGGAAACTCATGTATCATAGACTCCTGGAACACAAAATGATCCCTACAATAGAAAGAATGCATGCTGTTCTTTTGAATGCAAATACAAAGGTAAGGTGAGGACACCCCACCTTGGAACTCTGCCATTGTGCTTATTCATGCACTTTCTTCAAAGCAGATGTTCAAGTGTTCCCAAATGAGATGTCCCTGGCTGCTACAGCACATCAGATGAGGATCTGGCTGTTTGAACCACTGTGCTAATATCTCTGCCTCTGGCCCAGGCCTTTAGCCTTGCTTTTACAGAGGTTGTATAGCCGGACTAAATAGACAATTAAAATCCTGAACAGATTCTGCTCAACTGCTTCCATCCTGTCAGCATGTAGTGACTTCCAGCCTCCTGGAATATTCCCCCCTCAACCTGCAGCTGCTGGGACAATAATTTAACACTTTCTTTCTTTAGTCCAGCTGCCCTGTATAAGATTTTACAAACCAAAGCAACAACAAATAGTCGGGCTTACCAAATGCATACATCATTGGTCTTTATGTTGGCAGCAGTTCCAGCAAAACTCCCTTTCCTCATATGGCAAAACAGTCTGGAGTGGCTGAAAAAAGTCTTGCCTCATGCACTTTCCTGAACCACACTTCAACCAACTTAATCTCAAGTTGGTATATTGGGCCCAATAGCTAAACAATGGTGGATGTGGTGTATGCTTGGGGAACCCTTCCTGTTTATGAAGGAAGGATCGGGGAGGGAGGGAGGAGGAGAGGAACAAACCACAAAATGGGAAGACACGTTTCTGTTGTTTCAGTACAGTGGAGGATCCCCATGTATTTGCATTTGTAAAATCACTGATAGGCCTTTGAGCATTAGCAAACTTTATGACATGGGGAAAAGTGCCAATTTTATGGCAGTATTCACCTCTCATGCAGCAACCCATGCCAACCCATGCTTCTCACAGTCAGGTGCCCTGCCAAACTGATTAACTTCACACTGATAGCAGCTGGGTGTTGACATTGACTGGGTTATTTTCATTCACTTTTTTACAGGCAAGGTGAGTTTCATGCTGGAGGTTTGCTTTTGCAGTTCTGGGAATAGCTCCATAGCAGATTTTGAAAAGTTTTCCTATCATGTCTGCAAAACAATGCTTTCCCAGTAGCCTGTACTTGTTTTTTTGTACTCAGGATTGCTCCAAAGCAAAGCCATCTGTGCTCACTGCCTGAAGATCATAGACTTTGGGTGGCTTGCTGTTGCTCTGCAAAAAACAGGTTGCTCTAGTCCATCTTCTGTCATGCCTGAGCCCTGAAAATATCCATCCGAATCCTCTGCTGCTGTTCTTTCCACAGTAAGTTTGAAAATTGCTCCTTGTTGATTTTGAGGACTTACACTGAGGCATATACTGGTTCAGAAGTAAGACATTTCATTGTGACCTTTTTTGTAAACCCACAAATTAAGAAGTTTGAGTTGGAACATACTCATGCTGTTTCTTTTACAATTTGAAAATGGCACTGTCTCTAAGAGCTTATTGGGGACATCTTGAGGTTTTTTTCTGTTGCTTGCCCCCCTACTCCCCAAGTTGAACTGGGAGACTTCCACCTACCCTCCTCCAAATGTTCCACTAATGCACTACAGTGGACATCCATAGGTCCAGACAGCGCTGTAGTAGATACCTCTAGATATCAGTCTCTCCTTGATATTTGTGCAATACATAGCAAGACCCATACTGCATGCATGATTTTGTTCACATCAACTGAATACTGCCTGCTTATTTGTGTGTAGTTGCCACAACGCAGTTTGCTCCAGGCATAAGCCTAAAAATTTGCATCTAAGCATAGTCCCTTCAGCTGTTTGAAGAAGAGTGTGGTTTAGGGATTTTGCTTTTCATTATTGGGGGTAAAGAAAAATGAAGAAATGAAGTGCACTGCTGTGACTAAAAGCATTGTTTGCAGTGGGATAGGAGTCTCTCTGGAGCACCTGTAAAGATAAGGGTTTCTCCAAACGAAGCCTTCATTCTGTGTACTCCACTTTTGAAGTAAGAAAACAAAATTGTTTGTGCTCACTTGTACAGCCTCTTAGAAAGAAAGGACTAAAAACTGCCTCCTTGTTAAAGAGAGCCGATACAAAAGAATCCCAGTTCAAAGCTTATTTATTTTTTTCTGTGTAGATTTGATTATTATGGCATCTAAACTATTTCACTGGAATACTGTTCTTTCAAATTTTATGTGGAACTGCCTGAAAGAATATTGACCATTGTCTGTTTTCCTCTGGGATTTGAGGGTTTGTTTTCAAAGACCCCCCCTAGGTTTTCTGTTTCTTCTTCCAAATCAGAAGACATCTTACATGTGCATTTTTTTTTCTTTCTTCTACCTTGCATCCATCAAAACTGAATAAAGGATGCTGTGGACAATGGGTTACAGTCATACATAAACCATGCAGTGATAACGTTGCCTCGGATTGTTAGAGTGAAGATCCTCTACTTCGTTACAGACAATGCTTATTGAAAAGTTCTTTTGTATATAAATATCATGAAAGATGTTAGAGATACAACAACATGATATCAGCTCCTTCTCCAGACTATTTTTCTTTATAATCACATTTGCACGTGCATACTGATATAACAGCAGGAATCTTGGCAAAGTTAGTCCCATAAGTCTAGCCACCAGGTTAGTCTTGCAAGCCCCTCTCTAAAGACTGTTAAAAGGTCTTTCTATAATGGCAAACAACTTCCACTAACTTCCTGGGATTGCAGAACTGCTGATTAGCATTTCTAGTCTGCGGCACATTTATTACACCCTGACATGCTGAAGACAGCCTGTTACAAATAGAACTGCCTGGTGAAAAATGCTGTTCCAGTGTTTTATAATAAAGTGCACCAATTAGATGCATTCATTAGGACAAACTGCTTGTCTTTTCTTATATTAGAGCTTTTAAAAGGCACAAGGCATTTCATAGCTCACTCTGCTCTGTATTATTATTAATTGAACAGAGCACATTACAAAGTTTTAATCCAATAACTGTAAATACATAATGAATAATATTTCCTTGGAGACTATCAGGTTTTCATCAGACCCTCTCTGCAGCACAGTATACTCAAAGTAAGATATATTACACTGAATTCCTTTCCTCCCCTGCCCAAAGGTTCCATACATGTATTGTAGGGACAACGTCTAAGCAAATAATACAGCGTGTGCTTCAAAGGCAAATGTGCCATTTGTGTTAAGGAGTAATTAGAAGCCACCCCCAAAATGTATGTCAACTTCATAATTCTGAAAAGGGTCATAAACTCAAATGTGTACTAATTCCTCATGTTGCCTCGCAGAACCTTAGGTGCTCAAAGTATGACTGTATTTTACTTGTATCAGCATGAAGGTTCCTTAGGGCAACAGATTATTTATAAAGGGCAAATGGCAAATGCAAAGTGCAGAGGAGAGGAAACATTCTGTTCCTCGCTGAGGGAGAACAACATTATTATACAAGATTGTAAATGAGTGTAGTAAGATGAATTAAGCTGCTCTTCCTGCTGGCAACAACATTACTTCTCAGTTTTCTGCTTATACAGAAATACATGAAGTAGCTGGCACTTCCCAATACTTCTCTATAATGGATATAATCCACATCACAAGGACCTATTCTGAACTATAAAGATCCATACTCCAATGCAAAAGGTTTGGAGAAGACTGAAGAGACTTCTGTCTGAATTATTCATTGTAACATTTTCAAATGTGCAAAGTATCTTAGGATCTATGTCCCATTGGGGTTCGATAAGTCGAGAACCTAAGCATTTTTAAACAGATTTTATTTAGGTGGGATATTGGTATCCAGATAGCAATTAACCAGGGTCTAAAACAGTTTTGAAAATGTTATTCCATAGTACCCGTTCACAGGACCTTCTTTTGCTCCTGTTTCTGAAAATTAGGGAAATTTTCAATTAATATTAGGTGACCGGTTCTTACCAGGAGTTGGATACTTAGATGTTCTTTGTGCCATTAAAAATGTCCCTCAGTGGAAAAACTCCCAATAACTTCAACTGGAGTAGGATCAGGCTATAATAAAATATTGTATTAAATTATATATTGGTATATAATAATCACAGTTGTGAAACATGGACTATGCTCAGTCCTAAGCTTCATTTTAAATTAAATAAAGAATTTAAATCAGATTACTGTAGCCAGTGAAAATCTGAAGTGGTTGATTTGGGCTACTGAATCTCAAAACCAATGGAAATCATTCCATTCCCACTCACTATCTCTAGTCATATCTTGCAAAAATATCTAGTTGCTCTATACCATACATTTTCTGTTGCTACATGTTACAAAAGCAAGTTTCATTCTCTAAAGCTCCTAATTGCTTTCTCCTTCTATTACCTATTTGTAATAAATGTCTGTGGGGGATATATGGAATTGATGCTCTGCTACATTCCCTTAAAAATAATAGTTATGCTTTACCATTATTCTGTTTCCAGAGTAAAAACGTAATACTGTATGTTGTTGGTCCCAACAGAATGAAACCAAATATTTATCCAACCTAGTTTTTGATGGTACTATGCAGTTTAGAGAAATGCAGTCATTAGGCATGTTAAACCAGGTGTGAAACTTAATAAATGTGAAGCTTCAGTAGTTTAGAATGGTTGCAAAAGATACCTTGATTTCTTGTACTTTCACAAAAGCTGGTCAGAGCATCTTTCAACTAAGGGCTAGGTTCAAAATATGAATGAGGTGTCTAAAATTGGAATGGAGGTGCTTGCTTAGCTGCTGCCTAACTCTAAAGATACTTAACCTACCAGGCCTCCTTAGCTTTTGACCTGAAAGTTATACCAGGAATGAAAGTTCTGTTTGTGGGCCCAATCCAAAGTGTACCCATCTTTATCAAACAGAGTCAATTGGGTTTAGATTTGAGATTGGCACCACTGAAGATCTGAAAACTAGGCATTCATTCACATCTCTCTCCAAAGGGGCTAGAGCTGACAGGCTGAGAATGCCTCATGAACATTTATAGAATTGGGATATGTGAAAAATACTCTAGTGTCCACTTTCTTTTAAACACCAATAATGAAAGAATAGCTCATTCCCTTCTTATACGCTATCTTAGGGGTTTAAGAACTTACCCAGAAAGGAGGAGAACCAGGTTCCTGTTTCTGTCTGAAGGGAATCAGATTTATTCTGGGTGAGTGCAGAAATCTTTAGGCTAATGTATAAATGAAAGCATTGCTGCCATCTGGCTGTGTTGTAAAAGGAAAGAGTGGCCCTTATCCATTTTTGGAAGGAAAAAAAAAAAAAATGAAAGGAGAAAATAGGCTATAAGCATCTTCCTTTTCCTGTGTGCTTGTGTGACCAGGTATTTAGCAGAATTTACAGATTCATTGGAATCTGACCTGGCTGCAGCATAAGCAGTTCTGCTATGGCCCCAAACTTGTCACCTCTGGGCTGTCAACCTTGTGCCTTAGTAGCCATGCAACCCCAGTCCCCATTGTAGGTACCTGCCTTAAAAAGAATATTCCAGGATGTGGCTTCTAAATGGAGGAAAGTACTTCTTTGCAGAACTACTTAAGCTTTGAAAATGTGCAAGATGTGTAATCCACACCTCTTATTGGCTGCTCTAGGGGGTTGTCTTCTCAGGTTTTTGATTGTTTTGAATCCCATCCTCAGGTGTCTAACTTTTCCCATGCACTGTATACAGAGTCAAGGTGCTGGATTTCACATCAGAGCTGTTGCAATTAGGAGTTGCTCAGCAGTGTGTCACCCACGTCTTTTTTCTTCTTTATTTTGATGTCACCTTCAGTGAAATGTCATTGATGTATGTAATTTTGTGGACACATAGGGCATTTTTACACATGCAAATGCTCTTGCATATGTGACACTTGCAGTTGTATAAGCAGTGAAATGCATGTCAGCGCTGAGAAAATAGTGGTGATGTGGTTTTGAACTAAAGCACATCGGAAGTACTTTAGTTCAAAAGCGCACTGCCGCTGTTTTCTGCATGCTGATGTGCATTTTGCCACTTATACAACTGCACGCAGTGCAGTGCAGTGTACATCAGTGTGCGTAAGGAGCAGGGTCAATGAATTGAGTCTGCTCCAAAGTGGTTGATCTCCGGTGCATTGCAGGATGACAAGATATGTGTATAAATGTCCATATTGACTGTGTTGAAGTTTTCATCAGATGAAGAAGAGCCTGTGAGCGCTTACACCCCGCAGTCTGCAATGTAGGAGTTACAGGTTCACACCCTTGCTTTATCATAGCATCTAGAAAATCAGAAGGCAAAGTGCCATACTTTTAGTGCACAATTAGCACTTTTAGAATGGAATTGAATTTCAGGACATACACCTAAATATGCATTGTGAACTAGAGAAACTGCACAGCAAACTAGAAAATCTAATCTTTATAATATTTTCTCAAATATTAAAAAGCATCCCTTGTGAATAACTCACAAGTGGGTTTTTATGTTGGTTTATTTTTCTCCACTTGAAATTTAGCATAATGGCCCTCAACCTTCTGAGACTCAAGGCATGCCCTCATTAGATTCAAGGCACCCCTCAGAAAATGCCGGTTCTTTGTTTTCACTCCTTTTTTGATTAATAAGCAATTCTGCAACTGCAAAGAACTCAGGAAGCCTATAACAGGTCAGAATATTTTCACACTATTGCTTCCTATTTTATATGTCTGTGTTTATCTTGTAAATCATGTTTGCATGCCTAACAGTGCTAACCCTGCATGGTACCCTAGAGCATTCTTGAAAGAATCTCAATGCACCTCAGTGTTGTAGCACCCTAGTTGAGAATCACTGACAGCCTCTCATTCTGCCAAACAGAGTGTTTCAATAGCTATAAACTCCAGATTCTGGGTTATCTTGCTGATTCTACCACTAATCTGCTGTGTGATTTTGTGCACTAGTAAATGACATGCTTCTTCTACCTGTAAAATGATAGTAATGATAGTTGCCCACAGATGGGATGCATACAGTACTTTGAGTTCTTTAAATGAGAACTGCATTATTAAATATAGATAATATTATTTCTCTCTATTGTCTGCATGAGATTTTCAAAAACACCTAAAAGAGGACCAACTCTCACTGACTTTCAGTGAGAATTGAACATGAAACTCCTCTTGGTGCATTTGAAAACCTCACCAGTACTATTTATGGTGGGAACCACTACTTGATAGACAAGTATATATTAAGAGTTAGTACAGTTAAAAAAAATAATCTCAGTTTCTTTAAACTAATGAGCACATCCATAAAAAAAAAAAAAAAGATAATCCCTGCCAGAACTCTGCACAAACCATTTTTTTTTCAATTTGCATATTAAATTGTACATCCACTGGTTTCTGTTAATTCAGCAAAATATGAACTTCTTATAAAAGTAATTACATTATTAGTCTACCTTGGCAGTAATGATGCTAAGCTGAAGTTGGGAGGTAATCATATTTCTACTAGTGTTCCTTTTTATTTTTTGAAAATTATAATTAGTTGTAAAATTATACCGTAGCTTTTCTTTTCCTGAGAACTTTTCCCTCATGTTCTGCATTGGGCTCTGATTTAAAGACTAATACCTGAAAAGGTAGATTACCAAAGCTTTTTGTGCATACTTGTTCAGTACACCTAAAGCCAACATTCTGATGTATTTTCTTCTGTAAATTGCCTTGCCAGGCATGTTTTTCTTTTTCATTAAACTTTTCCCTGTTACTTTATCTGCTTTCTGCAATGTGGAAACAGTAATAACATCCTGATTTATAAAAGCTTTAAACAGTTTTTAAAACAATACCATTGGAAGGAAGAAAAATAATAAAAAGTGTGTGTGTGTGGGGGGGGGGGGGGGGGTTGGGAAAACTGCTATGGCCTTCACAAAAAAACCACTTCAAAGAACAAAATGTACTGAAAGTATACAAGTAGCCATATTATCTATTTAGTGCCCTCATTCTGTAATTTCCTTTTCATTGGACCTTTATCCCTATGATAGTACAGATCCCAAACCTGTTGAAATCAATGTATATCTTTTGATGGACTTCAGTCAGTCTTGTGCATTCTATTGTGAAAGACTGATCCTTCTCTTATATTGAAGTTAAAATCTCCAGTAACCTGAAAGCAAATAATTCAATCCTAAAATGTTAGCGTGCCCTTCCGCTGAGTCCATTGAAATGGAGAGTCCTTGGGTGGTCTTTGTTAGTAAAACAGTATATTATTAAAGACACAAATTAAAGAAGGTTTACACCAAGCTCCAGAAATAAATGAATATACCATGTCCTATTTAGAAACTGTTAGCTATTGTTTATTACACATATTGGTCAAGTCTGAAAATAAGTAATCCTTGAGTACAAATTATATGTGTTTAAAATGGAAATAAAATGCACACTCTTTACTCATTCTTTTCACCACAGGATAGTCCATCAGTTAGAAAAATGCTGCACTTGTGTAAATGTAGAAACCAGAAAAGAATAAACTGTTGAAGCTACCTCATTAAAAGCAATGAAACAATAAAATGGAATTTCTCATCTTGATTCCTGGATTTTTCATTTTATTGTTGTATTTAGTCAGTCCCTTCATACTATACAAAAGAACATGCAGACATTATAATGTATTATGTCAACACATTTTATCAAAAACAAAGAAACAAACAATGCTGAGGTTATCTGAGTCTAAACACTTTGGCACTGTTTGTATCATGATGTCTGTCATTAACAACAATCACTTTTTCTTAGTCATGAACACATTAAACAGTAATTACTTGCATTTGTTTAGGGAAGTAATTTAATTTAAAACTGTATCAATTAGACATTTTAAGAAAAAGAGTGAATCACATAACCTTTCTATTTTTGCTTCTGGAAGGATTGTACTGCTATTCACCTTTGACTCTAGAACAAAACATTATGACTTTTATTTCCTTTTTAAACTGTGTTTCTTTGAAATTCTTTGTCCTGTACCATTTTGCTTTCTATAGCCTAATGTGTGTGTGTGTTTCCACACTTCCAATTTGAGCTTTTTCTCAATATGAGGATCTGTAATTCAGGGCAAAATACTTATTTACATATCTTTTTTTCACTAACAGAGCACTTCTGCAATTGCAAAGAATTCAGGAAGCCTACAACAGGTCACAATATAGCAGCATCCAATTTGGGCATTCTGATATGCCTATATGTAGGGAACTACCAAATTCATGATTTCACAGATTCTGTAGATTCTGAAAAATCCATCATTGCCTGCAAAATCTGGGCAAAGCTTGTGAAATCTATGGAATCTGCAAAATCCACAGGGAAAAAAAATACTGATCTCTATGGAAGCTCACTGGGATGGGGAATGGGAACCTGCGTACTTGAAGGGCTGTTGGCAAATTGAAGTGGCTGCCACTCTCATCCCTCACAGATGGTTGGCTGTGAGGGCTGCGTGTCATGTAGTCCTGCCCCTCTCCACCAACTGGCAGTGAGGGGCAGGTATGCATGATGGACAGCCCTCACTGCCAATGAAAATTTAGGGGCAGGACTGCTGCACTCCACCCATGAAATGGTCTGTGTTCTACCCATGATTTGGGGGAGAAGAGGGTCAGCCCCTGCAAATTAGGTAGGTTCCTACCTATATGTCATTGGTAGACACTTAGACACTTGAGAGTCTTTCAGTAAGTACGGAAGGATGTCATCTATGATTCATCAGTGAATCCACAGATGATTGAGGAAGCAGATCCGAGATCCATATGTTCAATTTGTAGACATGGCAAATAGTTCTGGGAGGAAGAAATAGATCTTGGTGATGTTTGGTCACAGTGTTTTCCCTTCTTCTCTTTCATCTATCTGCCTCCCTAGTTAGATAAGTATACTCAAAATGCTATATATTTTGTCATACAACACATTGCCACTACAGACAATTCAGTGCTTGAGTCTCCCTGGAGTTTATGTTAATAGTGCATTTCTTCAGATTAGCTTTAAAGGTGTCTTTGAATCTCTTCTTTTGCCCACCTCTAGAGTCATGACGCTCTGTGAATTGGGGGTATAGCACTTGTTTTGGGAGCTGGTTGTCAGACATCCTTATGACATATCCTGTCCAATGGAGCCGGTACCATATAAACATGGTTCCAATGTTGATGGTGTTTCTTTGAGCCAGAACGGTGACAATTGCTCTTCTGTCTTTCCAATTGTCATTGAGGATTTTCTGAAAGCATAGCTGATGATAACATTCCAAAATGTTCAGGTGTTTCTGATTTGTTATCCAAATTTCATGCCTGTACAAAAGGGTAGGGATGACAAAAGCCTGAAGGACAAGAAATTTGGTTTGGGTCCTGATGCATGATCATTGAAGATGTCCAAAAGCAGAACTGGCAGATTTTATATGGTGTTGAATATTGTCACCTGTATTTACTTTCTGGGAAAGGTGGTTACCCATGGAGGGGAAATGTTCAATATTTTCTAGGGATTGCCCTCTAATTGTAAAATGTGGAGGAACAGCTGATTGGTTTGTGATGGCTGATAAAGTATCTTGTTTGTTATGAAGTTGACAGTGAGTCCAAGCTTTGCATGTTTCACAGAAGCCATCAAGAGTGACCTGGAGCTCTTCAGTTGAGTAGACACATGTGGCATGTGTGTATTAAAGTTAAGTAGTGGAGGTACTGGTTATCTTGAATTTAGACTGTAACAAGTTGATGTTAAAGAGATTACCATCCATACAATATTGGATGCTAAATCCTGATAAAACAATGAGATGTAGAATAGCTGTGATATAGATGGAAAAGTGTGTTAGTGCAATCGTATATCTGTGCTTGACTCCAGTTCTAATAGGAAATGGGGTTAATTTCTGAGCTATTGCTTATAACAATTGCTGTCATGTTGTTGTGAAGGATTCTAATAATGGTAACAAATTTTGCCTGGCATCCAAATCTCATGAGAATCTTCCATAGGGCCTCTCTGTTGGTTGCATCACGGTCTTAATCAGGTCAATGATGAGCTCTCAGTGTCACTCACAACACTTCTGCAGTTGTCTAGAAACACAGATCATTTCTATTGCACCTCTGAGTACTCTGAAACCACACTGGACTTAGGTAGAGTAAGGAAAGTGAATCTGTTGAGGACAATGTGAGGATCTTTCCAACTATGAATAGGAGTACAATAACAGAATAAATGCTACAATCCAACCTATCTCCTTTCTTTTATATGAAAACAGTTCTGGCATCTCTGAAGTCGGTAGGAATCTGTTCATGTTTCTAGATTTTCATAATAATGACATGTAGTTGTTTTACTGTTCTCCATCTGCTTAATGACTTCAAGGCCTCTTGATAAATTATTGTCTCTACAAAGTAGTCCTTAAAGGTGTGTTGTTGAATGGCTTTGATGCTATTGTCTTTGATGTTAGAATCTCAGTTCCAGGAGCTCTTAAAAGTGTTCTCTAAGGAGTGTTGATTTTAAAGAGTATTTTTATATCCTTGGACCTCAGAGAGGTGTCTCCCTGTGTGCTTGGCCCATAGATAATTTTAGTTGCACTGAAGAAATTATGCATATTGTAGCTATCAGCAAACTTTTTAATCTCTTTCCTTTGTCTTCCCAGCACTTGTTTTTTTATCTTGAATTTTCCTCTAGGTTTCTCTTTAATGTAGTGATATATTTTGCTTCTGTTTGGAGTTGAATGTTAATGACACTAACAGTACAAATAGACTTCACCAAATGAAGCAAATCAGCTGTGCCAGGACACTTCCTGACACAGTTGATCTGCTTCATTGGGAGCAACACATGTTGCCTGTTGTCGTATTCATTAATTGTGATAGAAAATGGGTGATGTGTTCCCTGTTGATGGAAACATGCCCCCCAAATCTCTGGGGCACATTTCCACAGATGGGAAAAGCTGGGGTTGCCCACTTCATAGTTTCATAGTTGGTAGGGTCGGAAGGGACCTGAGCAAATCATCAAGTCTGACCTCCTGCCATGGGCAGGAAAGAGTACTGGGGTCAAATGACCCTGGCTATGTGATTATCTAGCCTCCTTTTGAAGACCCCCAAGGTACGTCTGAGCACTACTTCCCTGGAAGTTGGTTCCAGATCCTACCAGCCCTGACTGTGAAGTAGTGCCTTACAGAGATCGAAACCTGGAGATCCCCAGGGGTGCACTTCTGTATGAAGTGGGATGTGGGCAAGCACTCCCGGGGGTTTTGAGACCAAGCCCTGTTCAGGAATTCTGGGAGGATGAAAATTAGGCCCCACAAGTCCTGGGAGCACCTTCCTGGGACAGCTGAAGAGTGGAGACAGCTCCAGGCTGCCTGTGTTTTCTCACCATGAAAAAAATAGATGCCTGCTGTGAAAAATCAGTCCAAATTATTACTATCTTTTGTTGCAGGTGCAAACAAAGGCATTAGTGGCACAATGTAGGGCATGGATGCCTATTGAGTTATATTTTGTGCCACTATAAAAATTGTTATGGCAGCACAAAGGGAATGTTTGCTTTCAGCCTAAGGGAAGATTCTGTTGAACCTAAGTCTAGCTGAGAGGAGACTATAAATATGTACTTTGTTGTTCTAATTTTTGGAGCCTGGATCTTTTGGTTATTGATATTTCTATTGTTGGCCAATTGTAGATAAAGGATTTAGTCAGACTCTAATTAATTTTGTTTCATGCATCGTATTTTAGCATTTCTCTCAAATTATATTTCAAATAATTTCTATTCTCCTGCATTTAAAAAAAAAAAAATTCTCCTGGTTCAAAGGACATAGGTTATGGAGAATCCTCTTGTTATGAAGAAGACTTTTATATGATGGTGATAATGAAGCGCTCCCACCTAAGAGATACCAAGTTGCTTTGGAAGAAGGTCATAACACAAACCTAGTTGCACTTGGGTCCACTTTAAGTTTAACTGTAAGGATACCTGAAATCATGAGAGACAATCCTCTTAAATTCAGTGGAGCAAGGCCAAATATAAGGAAAGCTGAAGAAAAAAATGTAGTGGGGACTATGAGAGGCACACAGGTTTGTCAAAAAGACTATTGAAGAGCATAATTAAGAAAAAAAAAAAGTCACTGAAGTGGGATCCTTAAACTGTAGCTTTCACACCAGCCAGCAGTATGGTCAAGAGAAATTTGCCACAATGTGTAAAAAAAGAGGTTTTTCAAAAAGCTTCCAGAAAAACTTAAATATGAAACATACTTGCAGCACTTAAAAATTTTTCAACTGTATTTTGCTACAGCATTCATAAATAAATGGGTGTGTCTTCACTGTCCCTTTTTATAGGGGCAGACCTTGTGTGACCCTAGTGAAAGGAGGCATGCCCAGGCAAGGGTCAGCCCCTGGCATACCGAGCATGTGTGCTCCATGCAGGGATGTGCAGTTTCAGGTGTCTGTAATGGTGAGAGTTGCTGGTTCTTCAGGGTCTTTTGTCTTTCAAATGCTGGGTTCTTGTCTCTGTTCCTGGATGAGGTCCGTGGTTCCTGGGTGAATCAATGTGAGGTGATGGCCTAGTCATTACAGGCCATTTAGTAGAGGCCTCCTACCATTGTATTTCAATCATTCCCAATCATTCTCATTCATTCAGGAACCAATTTACAGGGGAGGGGTACATGACTCATACAGTTGCAACGTGGGATGCCCAGGCAGAGGACATAAGATGGAGACTTGACATATAAAATGGAAACTTGACATGACTTTGGTTCACTTACAAACACAGGCCTAAACCATACAATATCCATATGAAACAATAAAAATCAATACAAACATGATAATAATACAATATACAACAGTAAGAATCAATACAAACCTAATAATAATACAATATAAAACAGTGGATATCCAAAACCAAAAACTTGCTACCAAAATAAAAATGTTTAAAGCTTATCCTAAGCCTGAGCTCACTTATACTTATCTATAGGGAATAGAGAGGGAGAGAAAAGGTCAGAAATGGTTGGGGAAGGGGACAGAATGCATTTTAAAATAAATTAAAAAAAAGAAAAATGGAGGGTTTTGCTACATGCTCAGTAACCAGTGCTACTGTGCAGTAGTGCCAGTGCATGTCTCTTAAGTGACGCTAATTTGTAGTAGAATAATTCTACTGAGCATTAGCACAATAGTGTGGCTTTCACCATGATGTGCTCATGCGCAGTAGAATTAGTGCACCGTGCATTTAATATCTTGTGTGGACGTGCCCACTGGGTGCATCAACACATGTAATTAAAGCAATGGGATAAACTCTGGGAGAGTTTGCACTTGAGTACACTGCTTCTAGGTGCAGCATCTATACACGTGCCCGGAACAGCAGCACTTAGAGCCAGGGCAGAGCATCCACAGGCTGGCAGCAAGATTGAGGGGTCAGGCCTGTGATTCAGGGGGTAGCATTAGGTGGCAGAGAGGCTGGTTGGGGCACGAGACTGCCAAAACTATGGAGCCATGTGACTAAACCCCCTGAGCCTACTGCCAGTCAAGGGCTGCTTCACCCTGGTTCAAAGTGCTGCTATCCTAGTCACTGCCCATATGTGCATTTTTGCACAGTAAATGACTCCATAGTAAGATAGTACTGTGCCCAACAGTACTATCTTATGGCACAGTTAATCAATTTACTGCTCCCTAATACTGGCACACATATAAATAGTAATGTTTTACTGTAGAGCTTATTAGTGAACTCTGAAATAAAGCACATGTATAGATGTACCCAATGTGTTCTAGGTCAAGGTTGAAAGACTAAAACATCTTTTTTTCAGAAAATATTTCTGAAAATGGCAGAACACAAAAGGACAATTCATTCTTCATTATGCTCAATATTTCTTTGGCCTCTTAATAGCACCTTCACCATGTCAAACATTGAAATTCCATATATTATCAAAGACACTCTCCAGGACTGCTTGATATGAGAGGTAGTACACAAAAGGAATAGTACACTGAGAGATAGTACACAGGGAGTTCACATAACCCCACCATATGAATCAGCAGACAGGGTTTAATAAACATTTAGGCTAAGGATAGAAAACGATAAGTGATCTGTAAATCAGTTCAAACCTTTAAGACAACAGAAGTGAAGTGCACATAAAACACTTTCAAACTGGCCAGAACTGGTTGAAGATAAACCTGGATGGATTCAGTATCAGATTTAACAGATTAAAATCAAATCATTTTATTGCATTTCTGTCTGAGATCCCCTCCAGGTTCAAGTTAACTCACAGTCCCTTAGTATCCTAGGATACTGTGCATCTCCCCCCACAACCCCACTTCCCCTCACAGGCTGGGTGGGCTAGCTTTGGCCCAAGCTGTCTACTCCAGCTGAGCAGGGAGGTGTGCTCTAGTGCTCCTCCTCACCCCTGGCTTCTGGCCTGGGCCACAGTAGGTATGTGGCTGGATTTCTGGAATCAAAAGTGTATGTAGATTCACTTGCTTATCAGTTCAATCTCAACAGCTTAGACTAACCTGTGAAGATTGAATTGATACAGCCTTGGGCTCTTTGACTGTCTGTACTTAGCTTTATTGACAGCATCAAAAAACATACACCAAAGTTTCCTTCTTCCTCTTCTGTAATGTTGCCAGCCCAGGCTAACACCTAAAAATGTTTAGAACTCATCTATTGTGAGCTTCTCAGCATGTGACCCTGTTCCATTTAGTACAGATAATGTAGAGGTTGTGGCAGCTCTGTTTGCCATTATGAAGTCAACACTGTCACTGAATAATAACATGTAGACTGTGCATACTGACATGCACATGCAGAGATAGTGAATAATAATCTAAGAAGCATTTCTCAGACCTCAACTAATATTCAGAACAGTAGACAACCATAAAGATTCTGTATCAGTTCCACAAGTTTCACAGAAGTCAGAAATATATCTGAGTTAGAGATGCACAATTCTCACAGCTATAGATTGAACCTGATTTTTTGCCATTTGTAGCATCTGTAACAAGTCCAGTTATATTTTGGGGTTCACAGCATGTCATAATTGGTTTGGGTTTACTCTCCCCAATAATATGGCATGCATGGATTAATTGGAAATGCATGTTATGCTGTATCCATTTATGCTTTTGTTATCACTGAATGGATTGCTATACTGGCTATTAGGGCTGTGTGAAACACCAGTCCATTTCACCATTTTGAAGGGAAAGTGTTTCATTTCATCGTTTCATTTCATTTTGAAGCACTGTCCTGTTTCGCTTGTTGAAACTGTTTCACTGTTTTGATTTGTTTTAATGTTTTGCCCATAGGCTATAATGGGGAATCATGAAAATGCCTAAAACAATGTCATTTTTTGTGATTCAGATGCAAATTTCAGAGATGGTAGCCCCTTCTGAGGGCATAAAGCCTGGCGGGTTTCAAGGAAATAAGTGCAGAGGCTTATCAGAAACTGCACCTCAAAGTCTTGAAAGCAAAATTCGTGACACTTGCCAATAGTGGCAGCCTTCTGTCATCCGGCATGCAGGTCCAGGGGCTCACACCCCCAGGAGAGCTGTGCTGGACTCCTCCCAGGGGTGCAGGCCCCTGAGTCATAATGTTTCCATTATGCTGTTTCAAGCTTGAAATGCGTTGAAACAGCTTCAAAACAAAACACTCGGCGAAATTTCACACAGCGCCACTGGCTATGTATATCTTTATGGTTTGGATATGGTTTAGCCAGGGAACTCAGGGAGTGAGTGGAACTGCTAATTATCCCTTAATGTTCTGTTCTAGGTCCAGGGCAATTGCTACTTACAATAGCAGACAAGGGATCACTGATGGGATAGGCACACTAGGCATTGTCCACCTATGATGGTGCAATTAACTCTACAATACCAAAGCCATCTGGAAGTAATGGTCCAACAGGCCAGAGGGGCTCCAGGTATCCCAGACACACTTTCTGAAGGATTCAGCTGATTCACAACCATTAGAATAACATGCATGTTGTTTCGTGCATTATGTTGTAGCATCTCCCTCAAATACTAATTGGGGCTTCCAGACTTTTTAGAGCCTAGCTAGACAAGGCTCCATGTAGGCAACCCAAGACTTTCTTAATTGTCCTTTGGGGATGCCCTAACGTTTCCCATTGCTTAAACCTCAGTCAGTATTACATGTCTGGAACCTTCACATTGACTGTGCAGGGACCCGTGGTGCCCAACTGAGTCACTTGGAACTGCCCTTCTGCGGCAGAAACTCAAAAATGGGCCAGGCAATGCCTAAATCAAGGCACATATTGAGATTCTTTAATCCTATCTACCAGCCTGTTCCAACTCCCACTGAAATTTAAAGAAAGGAAAGTCATTGTAAAGGAAGGATCCCATTGGCTTCAGTGAACTGGATGTAGTCCCAAGAGGCTACTAAAATGATGCGGGAAAACAGTGGTCTTTGGTTTAGTGTTTAATTTCTTGATACAACAAACAAATTTTATAGCTTATTTTTGCACTGAGTGTAAGGCGCATTTCTTGGCTAGATTCATGGACTGCTACATGTAATTTATCTCATTTTCTTCTTCTCTATATCTGATACACATCCTTTGTATAAATATTTTTCCCAACAAAGCTGAGACTACTCTTAAACTATTTACCTTGGGAAATTGATGTGAAATACCAAAAGTTACAACATTTTCAAATAAAACTTAAGAACTGTTTTTCTCATAGAAATTGCTTTGCAACTTATTATTAGTGTCCTCTTTCTTAGACACAAGCTACTATTTATCATATTCTCCCTCAAAATTTATACTTTTTTTGAAGAAAACAGTTTTTAATGGAGAAGCCATATATTTGTGCTGCTCTAATAACTGGGGTTTTCTATGTGCATTGAATATATGTGTTTTTTTTTAGATTCAGTGTACCATTCACTTAAATTTGAATACTCCTGATTCTTCAGTTCTTAATACCAGTGAAAAACAGAAGCTGACATCAATAGAATCAAAAAGGACAGCACAATCCAAATATATAAAATAGAACAACAACGACTCAATATTTCCCTTCTCAGAATTAAAACTAAGTGATCCAAAGTCTAGGAGGTAGATTAATATCTGGATACTAAATTGAAATAACCAACATCTAATGTCTATAAAAAAACAGATGCTTGGTTATAGTAAATAAATTAGCACATATAACAATTATTGCTTAAAAAAATTAAAAACACGTTCTCTTCTGTTCTGTTACCTTTATCTTTTAATGATATAGAGTGTATATGTTAGGATACAATACCTGTTGGAAACTTTTTTTGTTAGAACTCTCTCACTGTATAGATAATTACATTCTCTTAATCTGGTGTATAGCTACTTAAGGGTAAATATAAACATTACATTAGATTGCCCTAACCAATCTTTTCTAATCCATAGAATGATTAAAAACACTTATAGGATTTCCCACTATATTCCATAGGTATTTTCCTTTAAAACTGATTTGAATAATTTCTATTTTTCAGCCCATTGTAGTGATGAACACAAAGTAGATGCTAACAATGGAAGATAAAAAAAAGAACGCTTTATCAAAGAACATGCTATTTTCTTCAATAAAATTAGGCATTTCAAAGCTTACTGTATTTTCTTCCTCTGAAATCAATGTAGGTATAAGAGAACACTTGTACATGTATGTATGTATCTGTATTAAATATACATAATCCTACCCTCTCAGAATATTTTACAACCCCATTCAAAAACAATACAGAAACAAACAGTTTGCTTAAAATTATCTAATGACTGCAGCTTTATAGTAGATACTCTGTATATTGAAGTCAAATTGAGACATAAAAATGCATTTAAACTGTTTTGGACATGATTAGAACATCCAGTTTTCAGAGTCCTTAGCTTTAAAATGTAGTCAGGATGTATAGATGAGTGTAAGTTTAGTGCCTGCACAGTGATGATAGTGAACTTTGTGAGAGGCCACCATCAGGGGCAGATCCAGAGGGGGTGCAGTGGCATAGCCATACCCCACCTTTTGGATTGGACTGTAACACTGAAGCCTCTGGGAACTTTTTTTAAGTCCCTAAAGCAGCTGGAAATCTTCTGTCCTTTCCCCTCCTGGCTCAAAGGCACAGCCTTTCCCCACCTCTTCTCTGCCTCCCCTGCCTGCTTTTCCTACCATCCCAGGGGTGGAGAAGGGCAGACAGAAAAGTCTGGAGAAGAAGAGGACAGGGAAGGGAGGGGGGATTTTTCACCTTCTTTAGGGACTTATAAATGCCCCAGAGGCTTCTGTAGCTTTGTCTGCCCACACCGGTTGGGATGGAGGAGGCTAGGGAAAGCCATCTCTGAAATGTAGGTTGGATCAGGCCCTGGCTGTCATAGATTAAATGTGATTCTTGTAGCTTCAGTACACTTGGAATATCTCTGTTGTATAGGTCTGACCAAATATCTCATAAAGTCAATGAAAAGTCTCCCAGTTATTTTAATAGAGTTCAAAATAGGAGCAAGTTTCCTTTTACATCTTATGACTTTTCATTCATTTTCCTCCCTCACAGGCCTAGCCAATGTTTAATTGTACTTTCTAATTGCAATAGTTTATTGTTTATGGAGGCATTGTTTGATTTGTGATTGTTATTGTTGCCTAATACAACAAATGGCTTTGTTTTGTTTTCTGATTTGTGGCAAATTATTTGCGTACTTAGATATATTTCTTTCCTTTTTCAACCTGAGCTCTGTCAGGAATGTAAGTTCTGCAAGGAGTGATGAGCAGATGAATGTAAAGAAACTTGTATGTAGATCTAGGTGTTTACTGTTGTTATTATTGTTATTGTTATTATGACTGAATACTTAATTGCCAAAAAGGAATTTCAGAGGAACCAAAACTATTCCTGCATATAAGCCGTGTGTATGCATGTTTGGGGGTGAGGGTTTAGGGGCAGGGTGCCAGGAGAGTTCTTAAATGTCAAAACATTTCTTTTTAACCTTTTCATGACAAAAAAAGGAATTTTCACTTCTTTAGCCATTTTAGTTCAATGTTAACCTACTTTAGAAGTGAAAAGCTTAAACCTTAAAAGATCAAATAAGCCAAAGATTAAGGCTGGAAAAGGAGACTACTGATCTTGTCTATATCGGTCTAAATTGCTGAAGTTAATAGAGTTAATGAGATCTGAATCAGACCCCCAGAAAACAAATTTTGCAATCATGAATTGATGTATTATTCCCAACCTGCCCTTGAGTACATACAATCCCTAGCAACAAGGTTTAATTGACTATGAATTATTATTATTGTTATTATGTTGTTACATATTCAAAGACTTGTGCAAATCAAGAGAGATAAATCAGATGTCAAAATGAAAAATCTTAATTTCCAGTAAGGCTGAGGTTGGTTGATTAAAATTAAACTGCGAGTTCTATGTTTAGGATTTCAGAAGATGGGGGAGCATGGAAGAAGGCTATTTTATGACTATAATATTTAAGGAAGGTGTACACACATTATAGACTTTGTATATAAGTTTGTGGTTTATAAGTTTGTGGTTTAGAACCTGCTGGTTTGTCAACAATTAATGCCAGACTTTAAAGTTCAGTATAATGTAAATTAGAAAAATTTTCTCTAATATTTTATATAAGGTAGAACTATTTCGCAGCTGTTACAAATGTCTTTTTTTAAGTATTATCCCATTCTGTCAGTTTAGAAAACCCCCTTATTAGTTAACTCCAAGTTTCTTTGTTGCAATATTTATAAGCCTCCTATCGTGTGTCTTTTAAAGAAATAAGAATTAGCCAAATAATGAAGCTAAAATTACAATCTATTTGATAGCTGTTTGAATAGAAAATCAAAAGCATGTTTTTTTTTATTTAGCAGCACTCTGGAGACTGCATTCTTTTACCAAAAGGTACTCTTGTTTTATTACTTGTAAAGATAAAGACTAATTAAATGCTACACAGTCTTTCAGTAATTCAAAAGCTCCACTAATCAGGAATACCATACTGTTTAAAAAGTTATACCACAAATAAATTAGAAGAATGAGTTGAGACCTTAGAAGGGAGACCATATGCTAGAATGCTTTCTGATCAGTCATAGATCCAGATGAACTCAAGGGGTGCGTCCAGACGAGCACAGTTGTGCAATACATGGTGCTGCAAGCACATTCGCAGTGCCACATACCGCACAGTCTGGTATGCACGGTGCGCTGCCCTAGTGTGAGCTGCGCTGGTTTTTTTTTCCAGGTTTTTTTGACTCCTGGATATCCAGGGGATCAAAAATACCCCCAGGAAAAAAGAAAAACATGCAGCACGTGCTCAGGCAGCGAGTGCTGCTGAAAAGCAGAGACGGGTCACCCAGAGCCACGCATTATGTGGCAGAATCACCATGGCTGCAGACCTGGGAAACCCCCAGAACCACAGGTAGGGATGCTGGGGCCAGCACAGTGCTGGCTTCAGCCTCCCCTACTGCCCCTGGGGTAACTTGCAGTGCACCAAAGCGCACATGGCACAGGCATTCCCCAGGAACAAGTAGCTTTGGTAGAAGGAGTGCCATTGATACTTGTCCCTGGGGAACCAAACATCCATGCACATCTGGACATACCCCAGGCTGCAGCCACACATTCAGACACGTGCAGTTTGTGGCACTGCAAGCCTCTTTGTTTCACACATTGCACATTAAATTGTGCGTGTCACTGCTCATTTGCAGTGTGGGGGCAAAATTTGCTACCAGGATCTTCCAGTAGCAAAAAAAAAAAAACCCCAGGAAGAAAAGTGGGGCAAAACAAGCCAAATAGTGTGTGCTAGGACAAACCTGGAAAAGGAGGAGCAGGGCTGCCTGGTTCCCCATCTCCACACACTGTGGAGCCCCAAACTGAGGCACACTGTGCCTCAGCCAGCTGCAAAGCCCCCATACTGAGGCATGTGGAGACAAGGGAGCAGCTAGCAGAGTACTACACAGTGTGCCTCATTATAGGGGCTCTGTAGCATATAGAGACCGGGGAGCAGGCAGCCCTGGGCTGGCTGCTCCCTGTCTCCACATGCCATTCCTCGGCTTGCTGGGATTCAGGGTGCCTCAGCATGAGGGATGCCTAACATCTAACCCTATGCTAAGGCACCTGTACCCCAGCAAGCCACCCCTTTCTCCCCTCCCTGTCCCCCAGTTCATGGAACCCAGAACCAGGCACAGGCTGGTGGCCATCACGGAGGACAATTCGGTTGTCCTCTGTTCTCTATTGATATGAAACCCAGTGCATTTATGTCCTCTATTTTTCTCTTCTGGAAAAATAGAGGACATGAGGGCATCCCATTTTGTATCAATAGAGGACAGAGGACAACTGGACTGTCCTCTAAGATGGCCACCCTAGGCACGGCCCACAACAAAGTGCACATGTAGGGGCATGCACTGTGGTACAAAGTAACGGCACAAATTTGTGCTGCAACTATTTTGCCACTGCTCATCTGGACATAGCCCTGGGGAGCAAATGCACTGTTGCCTATCTCTGCTATTATACAAGAAAAGAGTGTTTTCTAGAAGTCTTGAGAAGTTCAGTAAGTTGCTCTGCACATTGGTTCAAATTTATAACCACCCTCACTCCTCCCAGGGTAGCATGAATAGGTTCAGGGTGTGCCCAAAAGACTCAAATTATGTATATGAGTTTCTTCAAAGCAAAAGACTTTTTTTTTTTTTAATATTTTTGATCTGGGTATCTATGATATTTATCAGATGCTTTTCTTTGTGCATTTTGAGTTAAAGTCTGACTGGAACAGACACTGTGGGATAAGGAAGTGTTACATGTCCTTTACTATATCCTATATTGGCTGAACATCGTATGTGATTGGTTCAAAAAAAGCCATGCGGTTATCCAGAGAAAGATGCTTAATTTCAGTTAACCTAGAGTGGTCAAAATACACCCCTCCACCCCCGTTTTTTGTTTTTTTTCTTCTTGCATACAACATGCAACTTTTTCTGAAATTCAACTGCTGGAAACTGGGGTACACAAGTGAGGAAATATGACAATAGCAAATTTCTGCCTCTGCCAGGGAAAAGCAGAAGTAAAAGCTGCAGTCCTGTACTTCAGGCTTCCTAGCTGCTGGCTGTAGACATTTACTCTTTCCCACCAGTGGAGAATCCTGTGACAGAAGTTACTATTCAGGTACTTACTACTACTCACTAGTGTTTTCAAGGGAAAATATGTTTTTCATTCTGTCTGCCAAAAACAAGGTGTATATCTTATTCAGGAAGTGAGCTGTATGCGAGAAAATAGTATTTGTAATTTTTCCAGGTTATTGTGTTTTTTTCAATATAGCAAACAGTGTGTACTGCAGCATGTTTACCCCTACTGGGTAAATTCTCTTCAGTGTAACATAGTGACTCAGGGGAGCAGGGAGTAAAATACTTCCATACTCAACACAAATATTTTATCCTTGTCTGCCCTTGAGTCCTAAGTTCAGGTAGGGGAAAGCATGTGCTGCATATTTGATATCTCTCTGTGAGTAAATGGGTACGGAAAGAAAAAAGAGTGGACAAAGTAAAGGCTCTCCTTGTCTTGTATGAACTGTTTGGTAGATCCTCCCTACATAAAAAAGGGGGCAGTAGGAGAAGGCCTGAATTTACATTCCCATTTCCAAAGGCATGAGGGGAAAAACAATAAATTATGATGTCTTGCACAGGGTTCAGTATGACACTTCAATTGAGCTCTGAGTTAAAATGAGTTACCTAGCTATCAAAGCTGCTTTTGTGATCACCATAGAATCCCTGCACTGTCTCGTGTTCATAATATATTTTGGTCTCAAAACTATTGCAGTCAAGACAGATAATTGTTTTCACAATATCTGTGCTGACACTAGTTCAGCTACAAGAAAACCAGCAAAGCAGTGCAAACCCAAACCTGGACTATTGTTGCATGGTGATGCTGGATCATGGAAAATATAACTTTTATTTGAATATGAATCTTCAAATTTCACATCCTTTGGATTCATGAAAACTGAGTTTCAGGAAAAAATTCTGATCACTTTTTCAACTGTGCAAAAAAGGCTTTGCAGAGCTTTCATTTACAGCATAGGAGATGATTATAATAATTCAGCTGATTAATTTCCATCTGAATATATGCTACATGATTCATATATTACCGTTTTTACCATATGATACTATATTTTAATCAGCTGATTGGTTATTCTGGCTGTTTAGATTGCATTTACAGGATGTAAGGATCCCTTTCAGAGGGCATATCGAGAATGATACTCTGTATACTCTAATCCTGAGCCATTTACTGGTTTTGGTCAGTTATGTGATAGGCCATTTTCAGTATGAAAACAGACAGTATTTTAAAAATAGATAAATATTTCCAGGGCCCTAGTATTTGCCAGGTTTCACATCTTGATTTTTGCAACATTACATGCAAAAAGAAAAAATTAACACCTTACTAATGTATACAAATTAATAATTTGAAATGAATTTAATAAGATCTTGAGAAAAAAAATCAACTTTATTATAAAACGAATATTGTAAGTTGTTCATTTGAGGCTTTATATTCTGCAATACCATAGAAAGCATGTAATCAGTACGATCAATATGAGATTGAAGGAAGCAGACAAAAACAATATTACTCAGCCTTGTGCTGAATGGTAAAGAAAACATTTTAACCACACTCTTAGAAATGTTAAGAGAAAAATAGATAGAGAGGTCCAAATGGTAGGCAGCAGGAAATGCGAAAATGAGGATAGAATGAAATCCTTCACTCCATCAACACCCCATGAGATCCTCTAAAAGGATCTCCAAATGGATCTGCAAAATGGGAACTTTTTTTCCCTGTGATTGCAATCAGTCTGTTTGTTGAAGAGGTGACATGCATGAGAGATGCTGTAAGGCAGTCAAGCTCTCGCTCTCTCTCTTGCTCTCTCTCTCTGTGCGTGCATGCGTGCATGTGTATGTGTGTGTGTGCATGTGTGTGTGTGTTCTTGCTTGATTTAAATCTAACCATTCCTTTCCATGGCAAGATTGAGGCAGACCTGGACTTCAATAAATAATTGGCCTCAGAAGAAACCTTTCTTGCCCACTGGTCAAGGCAGGCTGTGAAAGAGTCTAAAACAGTGCATCGCACGTAGCAGACTCATTTAAATTTTTCAAACTGTGAAGGCCTTTGGGCAGTTTCAAAGAGATGGTGCTGAGCAGAACTGTCTCACCTAGTTCAGCCAGGCTCAGTAGCCTGAAGTGGACACAACAGGGTGCAACCTTTATGTTAAAATAAATCAAACCAGGAGGGAGCCAGAAAGGACTGGGAGCCAAAATATGAGCGAAGGACTGGGTGTATTCCTGTTGAAAGTTGGAGAGTTCTGACACTCAGAACATATTTCATTAAAAAGTAAGCGACCTCCCTGTTTCCCATCCAACACAGGGTGCCTGTAAATGTGCAGGGAGGTGGCTCCAATGTGCTGTAATTACAGTGCATCATAGCAGACTCAATTAACTGAGTCTGCTGGAGCACACTAATTAGTGCGCTCCAGCCAGCCTTTGTGTCTCATGTATCAGCATCCCCGCACTTCAAAATGGTGGTGGGGGGCAGTTTAACTAAAGTTCATTGAATGAGTTTTAGTTAAAGCACCCCACTGCCATTTTGAAGTGCAGGATGCTGATACATGAGACGCTGAGGTGCTTTAATTAAAATGGCTTTCTGAACTGCTGTAATTAAAGTGCCCTCCCTCCACCCCCACAGCATGTGTAAAAACACCCTTAGGTTTTTGAAGCAGAAAGAGGATACAAAACACAGAGACTTAAGTTCAGGAAACAGAATAAAAGGCACAGTCTGAAGCAGGAGAGCTCCATAAGGACCAAGCAGAGGCTAGGGTAAAGTCCAGGAGTAAAAGAAATATAATAAACAAAACTACTAGAGAAACTAATGATACATTTCAACTCAATACTTTTGTATCTAATAGCTATCTTAATGCAAAACATTAGTGGAGACACAACACAGAAATATTTTTTACCTCAGGATTTCTAGATGAGATCCATCCTATTTCTGTTCATCTGGAGTTGACCTTGGCTAACTGTACTGAGGGATAAAATACCTGTGACATGTTTACATTAGGATTGTATATTAAGATGATTCAAGTTAGGTACTTCAATGTAAGCCATATATTTCAATGAAGAGACGGCCAGAATAAATTCAGAAAAATGTGATCACTGTTACCTGATCACGATTGTCTGTTTGAGTTATATAGAATTTAGAACTGGTATTAAGAATTTATGATCTGCCATTGCAACCAAGAGAATTATTGTATTATATTAATGTGTATCATAATGTGTATAAATTATATATACATTATTATAAAAATGCATCTGTTTCAACCTCGCATTGGTGTTTTTGTCATTATAGTCTATATGCTTTGGAATAGAATTTTAATATAGAAATATATAACCCTTACTTAAGTTATGTATTTTTGGCACTTTATTTCCACTTATCTCTTTCCTTCTGATACTGAAAATGGCCAACTAGTATTGTCTACATAAGTTTTTTCCAACTCCAAAGTGGCAAGGGGATATCTGGCCACATTGTCCCCTGCCCATACCTTGGTGGCCACACACCCTGAAGGACTGCACACTAGAGAGAGCCACAGGCCCCCTGGTCACACCACTCATCTGCACTGCATGTGCAGGCAGCCTCTTTCTCCCCTACCCCTAGCACATGTGGGTACCCTCCCCTACCTCTAGCTGTATACTGCATGCATGGGCAAGCCCCATCTTGTCTCCCTCACCATACTCTGCAGCAGACTCCCACAGTAGCAATGAAGCTACTGTCCCCCAGTGTAGCTCCTGTCCCCCAGTGCTACCCTGCCCCCTGGGATGGGAACAGGAAGTTGTAACAGGGCACCAGTTTCAGGCCCTGTTATGTTCTGTGCTGGTCCACTGAACTGGGACATGTGGGGAAACTTACTTCCAGACCTGGGAGGTCTGTTGTGGCTGTTGAAGATGCACGGCCATCCATCCAACGGTGAGCCTCATTTGGTATGGTCAGCTCAGGTGGAGTATTGTCACACGCAGCTGAGGCAGGCTCCCATTGGTTGCCAGGAGTTCCACCAGAAGGCAAAAGTGGCTACCAGCACACTTAGTTACCCCAGAGAGAGGGAAAGCACAAGAGATGTGGATATGGTACTGAGAGACAGAGCCAAAGGCATAGACAGAAATGGAAGCAGGAGCTGGGGAATGGGCTGGAGCCAGAACTGAAGACCAGAGCTGGGATGGGAAGTCAGAGCCACAAACAAAGCCAGATGGTGAGAGGAAAACCCTCCATAGTAGGGTCTGCACTAAGATCCATGACAGAAAGGGGGCTAAGAGAGGGGGTGAGTCTGAATATGAAGGGCCCAGAAATGGTGACAGGATACTTGAGATTAATGGATTGGGAGCCATCGAGCAAATGACTTGCAAACTGACCCCACCTAAATCTAGTGAGGGGAATGGGTGGCCACCTCAAGAATGCCTCCATTGATGGAATAAGTAAGGGATGAGTAAAGATGAATTCAGTAATTAATGAGGCATAGAGAAGGATTAATTGAGTAATGAGACTCGCTTTTTGATGGAATGTGAAGAAGGATTGGGTGAGGATGCACTTGGTCAATTAATGAAGTATGAAGAGAGATTAAATTGAGTAATGGCAAACTTAAATTGATGAAATATAGGTTCATCTGAGTGATAGCAACTCTTTGACTTGGGAAATATAAATAAGCACCAGTTGATGCGGTGAGTGGTGAGACCCTTGCCAAAAGGCAAACTATAAAGCAGCTCATTCGCTAAACAAGTCAGTGACAGGGGAATTGTTAGCCAGATTCCAATAGATAAGTGATTAGAAAGGACTGATTGGTAGCGTGGCAACCCAGTTGAGACTAGAGGTCCAGGAAAATTACATATAGTTGAATAGTGGAAGTATAATCACCTTAATTCTTCATTTTAAGGATTTCAGAAATTTGAAATTTACTTAACAGGTCATTCTGGGAAGGCACAAGAATCATCTGACAATCTTAATTCTGTTAATATAAGGGTTGGTCATTGGATTTCTTGGTGTGATTTTTAACAGAAAAAGAAATGCCATTTGTACTTCTAGCATACCTTTTGTGTGCTAATGCAGAATAAATTTCACATCCCTTAATTCTCTGAGGTCTGTGCATATTAAGGCATCTGCTGGGTTTTGGGTCTGCATCTTTTGCTTCTTTTAGGCAAATCCCTCCTTTCAGCAAAGAACCATGAAGGCATAATATCCTGTGGCTTAAAAAAATAAAACATATTAAGAAATGACGTTGTTTAAAGAAAATATATTTTTATATAATCATCACTTTTTTCAAGTTAACTCCACTGTGAAAACTTCTCTTTAATAGAATTCCTAATACCAAGTGGTCTATCACTCTCAAGTGAGTTGCTCAATTCATCACAGCTTTTAACATTGTCTTTATTATACAAAAGAGGTGTCAGCTGTATTGTATTTTCTGCGTTATGTTATTTAGCTTTATGGATAAGATGAAAGGTGTAATCAGTGTAAGCAGTAAAATGATCATCTGTTGCCCTAGAACAAAAGAGCTTTGGGAGGAGAAAAACAGAAAAAAGTTTCATCAAAAGTTTATATTTCTAACAATTCATCTAAAATATTGACTCTCTTTAATGGAAACTCTTGTATCCAACAGTGGCATCAGTTTCTAAATCTCCAGGCATTTGCATGATGTCTCTGTATTTGTAGTGTTTATTCACCACTAAAGCTATAATGGTAGTTTAACACACAGGTTCAGCTTCCTTGCCTTGCTCTAAAGAGTGGATCATTGAAAACAGAGATCTGAGTTTCTGCTATATTTCTTCAGTTCCACATACTTAAATTCCAGTGATTTCAGTTGGGTTACTTTCACATAAATTTGGACTACAAAGCAATAGAAAATGATAAAGTTTTAGAACTTGAAAAGTAATTACATTTTTCAAAGCATTTCACTTTTGTTCAGTGCCCTGAATTAACTACACACAAATACTTGTGTGAGTAATGGCTGATACCTAGATATTTTAGTTAGAATTCATTGACACATTTATGGGCTATATCTACACAGTCATTTAGTACTCCTTCTTGGGTGTGTGTATTCGTGCTATTAATATTCAGTAAGGTTACTGTGCATTAAAATAAGGCACAGTAAACTGCGCCCTGGGAAGCATCTCACATGTGCTCACTTGGAAGAAAATATGCTCCCAATGGAAGCAGTTGAGACCAGGACTGCTCCTGACCCTCTCTGCTCTGCCCCACTGCAGCAGCCTGGGGGGAGCTCAAGGCTCATAGGGGGCATAGGGCTGGTCCCAATCCCCACATGGCTGATATGCAGCAGTTCCAGCAGCTAGGACAGCTGTCCTGGCCCCATGGCAGGAAGACAGCTGCCCCCGCAGCCAGCACAGTTTCCCCCAACATTGGGGGCTTAGCCAGGAAGCACTGGGCCCCCTGTTGCCTGGGCTGACTAGGAGCAAATTGCTCCTGGTGAGTATCTACATGTGCACTATTGCAGAATAGCTAATGCATAGTTAATCTACTACCTATATTTACAGGTAGTAGAAAACTGCATATTAGCCTAATTTACTGTTCTGTAGATGCTGCACGTGGTTACATGGTGATGCTTTACTGTGCAGCAGATTAGTCTACTGCACAGTAGAGTATCTCATGTAGATGCACCCCTTGAATCCTTAATTCTATTCTCACTAAAGGCAATGGCAAAACCTTCAGTGAATTCAATGGTAGGAAAACTGGGCTCTGCAACCTATAATGATTATATTAAAAGGGTGTCAGGAGTGGATTATAACACAGAAATAATGTTACTGCTTTCTAACCATCTTAAGAAAAAAATAGCAGTATAATGATAACAGATTTTAACTAATACTTATGGGTTTTCCTGTAACAAGTGAATCAAAGGAAGTGGAACTTAAAGGTGAGGAAGTAACACACAGGGTTAAAGACATGGGTTGTATTGTTCTGGTTGGTCAAAATATCATACCTTTGTATAGTACCAACCTAATGGTGGCTTTCAAAAATACTCCTGGGTATATCCAAGCACTGGGTATTTCTGTCAGTTAGCCTATTGATATTCTCAGGAAGGCTCACCGTTATGTAATTATTTTCTTGAGACAGCACCAACAGCAAGTTTTTCATGGATTTTATGACATGCTAATTTCCCATCTGTCCTGGGTAATATAGACTTTACATTTTAGTTTATTTGCCATAACTTCATAAGCAAGTTGTAATAAAAGGATGCCTGTTTACACCTTCAAAAGGCCTGGTGCATATCGAATTATTTGGGTAGTCTGTACAGGAAAAATAGTAGTTCTCAAACAAGTTTCCAGCTTTAGCTATCAATACATTCTGGTTAACACCTGCCACATCTACATGAGACAGTGCACAGTAGCTCATTACTACTGTGGAGTAGTGTTACCGGACACGAACCATGAAGAAAAGCTACTATGTACTAGTAATGAGCTACTGCACAGTAAGCATCACTAGGCAACCATGCTGCAAAGCTACTGTGCAGTAACACCAAATACTGAGCAGTCATTTAGTACTTGGTTATGCAGGTACTAAATGACTGCATAGTAACAGCTGCACAGATAGAAATCCCTTTCTAAAACCTAAAAATACAGGATGTGTGAGACATCAATTCAGTTCTCCTCTAAGCCTGAGAGGAGTTGAACTCACTTCTCTTACATCTTAGTAGAGTGCCCTACACAGCAGGATGTAGTAGGGTGGTGGTGGTGCCTTCACAGCCTCTTGTGAAGCTGAAAGTTCAATTAAACATTCAACCAAATGGGAAGAATAGCCAGGCCTCTCTCATCTAAATGCCCTTATCATTAGCCTAGTGTTTCATTCTCATTTGCTTGCTCTCTGTCTCAATGATCACTCAAGTGTGGACCAAAACAAATTCCCTTTATTTATTTTATTTATTTATTTATTTTGGGTGGGGGGAGATGGGAAGGAGAGAAATGAAGGACGAGAAAAACAAATAGTTTGATCCTCTTTTTTCCACATTTTTCAATTTGGTAGCTAAAATTAAAAAATAGATATATTCTTGCAACACCAGAGTTTTATGATATCCCATAATTTCATTGCAATTCTGACTGAAATTTGGCCACTATAACTGAATTTCTTTTATTGGGCTGATTTCAGTGAGCTATAAGTGTTTGCATTGTGTAAATTTGTGAAAATCAAAAACAAAGGAAACATTTGTATGCACTCCAGAGAAATGAAACCACAAAGTTTCATATAGTTCTAGTGAACTTACTGTAGCATATTAATGACTTATTCTATTAATAAAAGTTTTGTATTAATATTGGTTACATTTATTAGAGTTAAATCCTACATTGAAAGCATATAAGTAAAACAGGCACAAACAATGCATGCTGAAGCTTAAAATGTTCAACTTATAAAAACTTTAAAATGCTTATTTCTATTCTCCTTCATTGAATGCAGTGCTATAAATCAGAAAGAGAAAAATGAAGAAAACAATGAATATCTTGTTATTGTGTGGGTGAAAGAATCAGGAAGCAATTGAGGATTGAGGAAAATGGCATGATATACATTACAACTTTGAAATGAGACAGGGATGCAAAGGAGGCTCAAAAAAGTTATAAATTAGAAGAAAGGGTGAAAAGGGACAAAAGGAAATGAGGATGAAAGGATTGGAAGAAATATCTGAAAGCAATATTAGACGGGAAGAAAAATATTCAACATTCATCCCATATGCACAAATACAAAGCAAACTAACAGCAATATGATCAGTGTACAATTTTTTTCTTAAGCTAAAAAGCAGCTAGGGAATAAATCTGCTATAGGCAAATAAAAAGTGCCTGTAAGAAACAGGTAGCATTCAATCACCAAATTATGCATTCATTTATATAGTGATGGAATCCAGTTGTCTAACTATAAATGTCTTGGTATGGAAAATCATGGACAGGAATATGTTGTGGAATTTAAATGACAACATTGATGCACAGTATACAATATTTTTTCTTGTATTATCATTGGTTGGCTTTGTCTGAGACAGACACTACAGATGGTTCAATAAAAACTGAACATGTTACACTTAGATCAACCTAGTTGGGGTTAGGTAGATTTAAGAGCCACTCTATACAGACGTTCACAGAGGATAGGTTGTGCAAAACATGGCTGGCCAGATCTTACTTCACCTGGGAATCTAAGTTAGATTGGGCATGGGTTAGACAGATACACCAAATGTATATGTTTGGAGCTTAGCCCGGGGGTTGGGACAGCCCAGCCACTCACTCAGCCCTGGGGCTGTGCTTTTCCTTTCCCTCTGTCCCTCAACCCCATTGGGCTATTTTTATCCTCCCGCCACCCCACAACCCCAAGATGGGAAATGTCTGCTGTGGACCCACCAACACTCGTCTGTGCTAGCCCCCTGATCCCACCTGCCCCTCCTTCCACCTCAACTTTTTTAGATCAGGTTTCCAGTGTGGTTCCTGGCACCGGTGAATGTAAGCCATGTGATTGTAGATTAGGTACAGCGAACATGTACACACACCCTTAGAGTCTTGTTGTGCCATGTCACAATAGGGACAAATTAATCATAGATATATTTTGTCAATTCTGAACTTCTGTTGTAAGTCAAATTAATTGAAAATGGAATTTCCATTTTATTTCAATGTAACACTGATATTTTGGAATTTTGGTTTCATCTGGAATCACAACCAAAAGCCAAAATATTGAAAGATTTTTTTCCCCCTAAATTTTTGATCAAGGAAAAAATCAGAAACATCAATATGACATATCAAAACATTTCATTTTATTTTGTTAATATTGAAAAAAAGCAATATGATGCAATAAAAAACAAATAACGATTTCATTAAAGAAGCAAGGAAGTTGAAAAAGAATATTCTGTTCTGATTTCAAATAGTTTCTTTTATTTCTACTGACAAAGTTGTCAAAATTACCACATTTTTTGTGAATGGCATCAATTACAACAAATCAGCATTTTCTAATAGGTAACTATTCCACTGAAAATTTCTTTTATCAGCTCAAATCATGTGTACTTCTCTCCAAAATCACAACCACAATAAGGCTGTTTAGTGATCCTCTTTCTATTCCAGTAGAAGAGTATAGTAAATATTTCTTTCCCCTTCTGGGCTCGATTGCTTTGCACATTTTTAATTTGGTAGAGAGCTTGATCCCATGCTGGTTTCATATCTGCTTGGTGATCCTGCCAAAGGCCATGCTAGATTCTTACATGCGAGAAACAACCAGCTCAACAATACTGTCAGAGTTGTTCAATATCTTTCCAAATTATGTGAAGCAAACTGGAATTTTAGTTCTATCAATGGATATGAAAAGGTCAGTGGATTTTCTTTGATGGGCTGGCTGATATACAATCTATTTTCCCTGAATGCATTGGTTGGTCCAAAGCTGGTTGCAGCAGTGCAAAAAAGTCAATAGTTTCCATGAACAACAAACAAACCAAAGCCAAAACCAAAACCAAAGTAGGAGGCTGCAGGCAGGGGGGGCAGAGGGGGTGTCTTGATAAGGGGCCATTTTTTAAATTAAAATGTTTCACATCCCAAATTTCAGGAAGTTTTATCTTTCAGAAAACAACAATAAATTGATCATGTTCCATGACTTGCTAAGGTTGTAAGCACCAAATTGACCTTTTTCTTGTTTTAACTTTCATAAACAAGTCAGATGCTACATTTTTTTAGAAAGATATCAACCAATTCAATTTAAATAAGTAATATTACTTGTAGATAAGTATCATAGTGTGAAACTTCAATGGTGTTTTTTTCTTAAGAAAAAGATTTTGGTAAAAGATTCTTTTCTGATAATTTAGATACTAGTAATACCTCCATTAGTGCAAGTAAACAGTTAGACATTATATTCGTATATTGAGTTTAGTTTTCTGTCTATAGTAATCTCAAATATCAAATAGAATATTATGCAACTTTTAAAATCAATAGTATCACTACACCTTTGCAATAGTTTTCTTAAAATTTTGATTATCTTCCCACTTTTTCTTTGACATTCTTAACAACAGTATAATAACTTATTTTGTTTTAATTGTTGATAACTAATATGACTAATTACTGATTATAAAGCATAAGGTTATGGTTTCCCAAATTTATTTCTTTCAGAAGTATAATGAAAGAGAAGTTATGGTCACACAGGCAATGATTTCTTATTAGTTCTGAAATTAATGTTTCTTTTTGCTTTGCAGTAGTGTCACATACTATCCGCTGTGTAAGTGGGAGATAGCTAAAATTTGAAATGTATCACTTTGAATGATTGTTTCCAGTTAACTTTGAGTGTTTCACAATGCTAGCCTCCAGTTACTAGAGCCCAGGATTATAGGACAAGTAAAACTCCACATCACACCTACTGATAAAATAATATGTCTTCTCAGTACATGTTTTTACTTTCCACACTGTTTGCTCCAATAAATCTCTTTTAAATATTTTCTTGCTAGGATGGTTTTGATTTTTAAATTACACAATATATTCAGACTAAAGAGAATTATCTAGCAGTGTCTATTAGGTACTCATTATTCTGAAACTATAGGCTATATTCTGCTTCAGTCCATGTGAAGACATGTTTATTTAATATATAATAATAATTTGCACCTTGATAGTACCTTTCACTTGAGGAACTCAAATTGCTGTACAAACATTAATTAAGCTTCATAGCACCCTCTGAAACAGAGGAGTATCATTATTTTTTCTTTGCAGATGGGTTAAGAAGAGGTCATAGAAGTGCAAACTGCATTTAAATCCTGATTCTTAGTCCTGTGATTTATCACCCAAATTTTCTTTCTTGACTTTTTCTGAGGTAGTTACATTACCATTTTTCCCCCTGGGAACTGCAGTGTCACTGCTTAGAACACTTGCTAAAGATGACTATAGAACTGAAGGACCTAAAATGATTTCATACATGATGTCTTCATATATGCCAGAAGCCATCTAAGAAAAAGAGAAAAATGATGATAAAACATGGACAAACAAGGATGGGGTATGATAGTTGAGAGAGACTGGGACATATGATATGACTATTATCTCCACACTTACCTGTCTTCCTTTTTTCTCTTGGGAAAAGAAAGCTTCTATATAAACAAGTAAAGGAAACTTAGAGTGAAAGTTTCAAAGGCACTGAACTTCCTGGACATACTACTTCTTACTTTGGTATAATCAGCTGTTTAAAAAAGAGTGGACACATGAAATTCATCCTTATAGGATTGTATATTACTCTGAGTTGAGGTAAGGTTATCCTAGGAAAAATCAGCAGTAAAAATATGGCTATACATTTCAACAGAGAGTGAGTGCATCTACACAAGATGCTTTACTACACTGTAGAGCAAATTACTACAATGCAATAAGTGTCCGTGTCTACACATACAGATGCTTACTGCACAGTAATTTGTTCTAATCATGAGTAAATTTGCTACCTGCAAATGCAAGTAGCAAATTTACTCACAATTAGTTACTGCATAGTAGCACATGTATAGATAGTAACCAGGAGCCAATTTGCTTCTGTTCAACCTCACCACTAGGGGGCCAGCCTCAGCTCAGCCTCAGGGCCCTGGGCTGGGAGCCTCTCCTACTCCAAGGTTGGGCAAGCTCTAAGCCTGCCCCAGATCCTGCAAAGTGTGCAGGGACACTGGAATCTTGAGGCACGTGCAGACAGCCTATGGCCACTGCTAGCCACCATGTCCCCCAGGATAGGCCCCAGGACAGGTGCAGCAGTCAGACCACACCCCAATACTGCTCCCTGGCACTGCATTGTTGTAAAGCCACCAGGGCTGCAGTGTCCAGTTATGTAGGGGTTCTGCATGCACCTGCCAGGCCTGGCAGCACCTAGGGCTACCTGCAGCCAGCTTCTGGCGACTGGGTCCTACTCAAGCTGGCCCCAGGCTACCTGCAGTAGCCTAGCCAGATCCTGTATGTGATGCTTGGCACTGCAGCCCCACAAACCTGCTTGTCCCACATTGTGACCTTCTGCTGGGCACTGCAGACAGCTGCCCAGGCCTGCCAGCAATGGGACTGCCACATGGAGGCCCAGTGAGCCATTAAGGGAGCCATGATGGCATCCTCTGTGAGGTTACACACTGCCTCCTGGGGACACAGCTGGTCCTAGGAAGACACCGGGGGCACAGTGGGCTACTGTCATCAATGAGAACCACTGGTCGGGAGCTGCTCACAGTTCCATATAATTTATGCTACAACTGGATGACATCCATGTGCCCTAGGACCTGATTACAGCTGTACCATCTATTCAAGTATGTGTGGCCTGTCTGAGCCTCCGCTGCAGCCTAGCACTTAGGGGAGGGCCCCTTGGCCCACCAGAAGCCTATGCCATCATGCCTCCTGCATACAGAATCATCCAGCAGCTCTGGGAGCCCAGGACAACACCTCCCTCACCAGCTCTGAGGGCTGAGACCTGTCCACAAGGCCAGGATGCCCATGGTAGCTCCAGTCACCAGCAACTCCAGCTCCTCCCCACAGGGGGCCTGTCACAGAGCACTGAGGTGCCCTGTGACCCAAAGAAGGGAAACTGCTAGGGCTTCCTCACTAGTAGGGAACAAGGAGCCCAGCTGTAGGTTGCTGGGGCAACCGGGGAAGATCAGCTGACCAGAAGGGGCAGGGCCTAGCTCCCTTATAAACCCTGGGGCTGGGGCCAGAGTCAGTTCCCTGCTAGCAGCCCAGCAGGAAGGAGCTGTCTCATGGAAGGGATGGAGTATTTCCTGGTAGGCTTGAGCATTGTTATAGCCGATTGGCTTGTATTTTGTGTTGCTGTTTATCACTGGTGGTTTGGGTGAGGCTATTAGGGGATGGAGGAGGCCTCATAGGGGACTCACAGCAGAGTGTGAGGACACCAGCACCAGTGAGGATGCAGCATTCAGGGTGCATAGACCCCCAGCCCCAGAGAGGGGCAGTTGAGAAGCCCCAGAGCGGGGGTAGCGTTATGGAGAAGGCCCCAGAGAAGGGCAGCATACTGAGGAGCCCTACAGAGGGGGGCAGCCTTACTGAGAAGCCCAGTGCGGGCACAGTGAGCCCCGGAGAGGGGGCAGCATTAGTGAGAAGCCCAGTACGGGCACGGTGAACTCCGAAGAGGGGGCAGCATTGCTGAAAGACCCCAGAAGCGGGGCAGTGGCTGAGAAGTCCCAGTGTGGACGCGGAGGCCCCAGAGAAGGAGCAGCATTGTTGATAAGGCCCAGAGAAGATGGCATAGAGTCAGGAGAGGGTATGTATCAAAGGAAGGAAGGCCCGGAGAGGACAAAGAGGGGCCAGATTGTGATAAGGCTGAGACATAACAGCTATTCCATCGGCGAGGTGTGGACTGTGGTGTAGGGGAGGAAACAGAGCCGCAGATAGTGCCCCCTGACAGCGGGGCAGTACAAGGGCAGCCTCCCACTAATTAACATTAATTAATTAATTAATTAATTAATTAACAGCAAGGCATGGCAGGAAAGAAGGCGGGCGGTTGCCCCAGGAACAGGTGTGTGGGCCACATTTTAGCTCGGCCCAGAGCAGATACCTGTTATAGGGCCCCTGCCTGGGCAGCTGGACGCCATGCCCCACACCCTAGGACACTGCCAGGAGCTGCACGTTCTTCCTACCAACTGACACAAATTTGGGCCACGAGGCATGGTGGACATACCAGCCTCACACACATGATAAGTCCTGCATTGGGGGGAGGGGCCCTCCCTGCCCTGGCCCTAGCCCTAGCTGAAGTCCTGCCCACCCCAGCCCCTGCCCCCGCCCCCCTCCATGCCTAGCCTGGTTATGCTCCCCTGGCTCCTGGGTTCCCCCCTGCACAGGGAGGTGAGAGACAGTGCACAACTTTATTGAGCAGCCTGTGCCCCCACACCTAGGCAAGCATAGGTCTCTCACATGCCAAGAACATATCGATACCAGCAGTTATGCCCTCCTCGGCTGCACGGGGCAGGGGCATGTAGCACAGCCACAGGTAGCCCTTCAGGTAGCAGTGTAGGTTGTGGGGCAGTGAAGGCTTGCCCATTGCACTGACGTTCAAGGTCCCATTCCAGGTACACAGGCAAGCTCAGGGCACCATGACAATCAGCAATAGCAGGGTGTAGTAGGTCAGGTACCCCTCAGTTCATGCAAATAGCTCCTCAAGCCGCACCCAAGATACTTTCAGCAGGGGCACGCTCAAGGCACAGTGCTAGCCTGGGGGAGGACTAGAAGTCAGTGCCGGGGGGGTGGAGGTGGAGCAGCCATGTTGTAGGGAGACAGAGGCTGCAGTGACAGAGCTGCTGCATGCTACCATCATGCTCTGCATGCTGCTCCTGGCCAGAAAAAGTGGCTGGCCAGGGAGCAGCATGCAGAACTGCATTTTAAAGATCTCCACCAGCCACAGGCAGCTGCAGCCAGAACCTCCGGTTCCCCCAGGTGGAGGCAGGGGTCTGGTGCAGGGCAGCAGGGAGTGGGAGCAGTCTGATGCTAGGAGCACCAAATCTGCTCCCTCATCATTGTACATGTAGACACATGCCCAGGAGAGTTTACTCTAGAATAAACTGGATCCAAATTATTTGCATGTGTAGATGCACCCTGTATGTCATGTATTTAGTCCTTCACTATGATACAGAAGAATGGTCATCCAAAAAGAATGCTGTTGTGATTAGTAGCTCATAATGGAGTATCTATCTTCAATTATTGTGGGTTCAGAAGTAAAACATCTTCCGGTATACATGGAGAGCTGGACCTCCCTCATTCAGATTTAGGAATATATATTAAGGAACCTATCATCCTACTAACTGTACACAATGTCTTTATTGCAATGCTGACCATTCAGCAAGAAGTGTGAAGAATTTGCTGACTTTTTAGTCCTCTAGATGATTTGGTGGTTCAGGGAGAACTCCAGTAAATCATAGTACCCAGTTCAGGTATAACTCTATCAAATGGTTGGTTCACTTGGGACATAACCATGATTAAAATGAGTACTACAGAAAAGGGCTTAAAGCACAGATAAAAGCAGAGATAGGATGCCAACCATATCGTTGACACAGGGGTCATGTGCAGACGTTTGGTTCCCCGGGGACAAGTAGCAGTGACGCACCTTGCTTGGGGAACATCCATGCCACTCACGCTTTGGCATGTGGCAAGTTACTCCAGGAGTGATAGCGGAGGCTGGGGCCAGCAACTTTACCTAGGGTCCTGGTGGTCTCCTGGAGATGCAGCAGTGGTGATCTTGCTAGGGAGAGCCTGCCTGGTAGCTTCAGCATGGCTCCAGGCAGCCTGGCTCCATTGTCAATGGTGCTCACTGCCTCTGTGTGCTGCTCTGGGTTTTTTTTCCCCGATGGTCTTTTTTGACCCCTGGATATCAAGTTCTTCTGTGTTGCTGTCTGCAGGCAAATACTGCATGAAAGCAATGAAAGCTTTTCAGAGAAAGATTTGAGTGGGTTGGGGTGGAAAAGGAAGTACCAACATAGTGACATCCTATATTTGTTCTACAAGGTCTCTGGTCAGGGACACCCTCCCCCACATGGCCCACATTTTAAACAAGTCTGTGATAGCACTTCATCCACACCCTGGATCTGACTGCCTATTTTATGCTGCCTTTTCCAATACACCCCTCCCCACTAGCGAAGTTCTGGTCTATCCAGAAGTAATATGGGGGTGCCCCCCACAAGGAGACACAATACACAGTATAACAATTAATAAGACCACTTTCTGTTTATATATTTGCAGAAATGGTGTGTAGTGCAGACTATGGGGTGATAGGTATCATTGATTACACTGATACAGTTTGAGAACCTCAAGGAAAAAAAGCCCATATATGACATCCTGGGGATTGGAGAGTCAAAGAAAATAGAATGAGAACTATGATGATGGTTGCAGAGACACAGCATGGCACTGAGAGCAATTGTTTTATTTATGCCATGGACTATTGACAACAAAGGTTTGCCAAGTTTCCAAATGGCTCCTCCATCTGTTTTTCCATTCTCAATGAACTTGCTCTGCCTCCCTGGATCCAACCTTGGCTCTATACAAATCCCATGCTCATCCTAACGTTCTTATGCTACTGATTATCATTCCAAGTCTGCAGTATTGTTTCCTCATACTACTTTGATCTTGATTCCACTGTCCAGTACCAGTGTGGCAGTCTGATCCAGAGCAAACCATCTGTGTAATAAATGTTTTTTGTCCAGCTCCCAATTACGGGCCAACAGCAAAGCTATTGAGGATTTACAAATGAATGAAAACAAAAAGTTTCAGTGTGAACCTTCTCAGCAATTTATTCAACAGTCTACTGTGCACTAGATCATACTTGAGAAGTCTGTGAAGTCTAAGACAGCATGCTTAGGGAACTGGCAGAGGTCATTACAGGACCCCTGGCACAGCTTTACAAGCACTTGTGGTGCTCTGGTGAGGTGCCTAATGACTAGAAAAGGGCCAATGTGGTCCTCATTTTCAAAAAAGGGAGGAAAGAGGAACCAGGAAACTATAGGCCCGTTAGTCTTACCTTGGTCCTGGGGAAGCCTTTTGAGAAAATTATCCAGGAGCACATCTGCAAGGAGCCAGAAGGGGAGTTTATGCTTAGGGGTAATCAACATAGGTTCATTAGAGGCAGGTCCTGTTAAGTCAACTTGGTGGCCTTCTATGACCAGGTCACAAAAGCCTTGAATGTATGTTTAGTGGTGGATGTAGTCTTCCTGGACTTTAGCAAGGCCTTTGACATTGTCTCTCATCCAATCCTCATTAAAAAATTAGGCATCTGTGGTGTTGATGCCTACAGTCAGATGGGTCACAAATTGGCTGGAGGGCTGCACCCAGAGAGTGGTGGTGGATGGGTCATTTTCGACCTGGAGGGATGTGGGCAGTGGGGTTCCCCAGGGCTCAGTCCTCAGGCTTGCACTGTTCAATATCTTTATTGGCGATTTGGACGACGGGATGAAAAGCACCTTGTTCAAGTTTGCAGATGACACTAAGATGTGGGGAGAAGTAAGCATGCTAGAAGAGAGGGACAGGCTACAACTAGATCTTGACAGGTTACAGAGGTGGGCGGATGAGAATAGGATGGGTTTCAATATGGACAATGCAAGGTGTTGCGCCTGGGGAGGAAGAACCAGCAGCATACCTACAGGTACCTGGGGAACTCCCTTCTCATCAGCACAGAGGCAGAGAAGGATCTTGGAATCACTATTGATTCCAAGATGAACATGGGCAGCCAATATAGGGACGTGGTCAGGAAGGCTAAGTGCACCTTGTCATGCATCCAAAGATGCATCATGAGCCTGTCCAAGGACGTGATCCTTCCCCTCTATGTGACATTGGTCAGGCTGCAGTTGGAGTACTGTGTCCAGTTCTGGGTGCCACACTTCAGGAGGGATGTGGACAGCATTGAGAGGGACCAGAGGAGGGCCACCTGCATGATCAGGGCGCAGCAGGGCAGGCCCTATGAAGAGAGGCTATGAGACCTGAACCTGTTCAGCCTCCACAAAAGAAGGCTGAGAGGGGATCTGGTGGCTGCCTAGAAACTTGCCAAGGGGGACCAGCAGGCAATGGGTGAATCCCCGTTTCCACAAGCACTACCGGGGTAACAAGGAACAATGTCCATAAGTTGACTGAGAGTAGATTCAGGCTAGATATCAGGAGGCACTACTTCACAGTCAGGGTAGCTAGGAGCTGGAAACAACTTCCAAGGGAAGTGGTGCTTGCTCCTACCCTGGGGATCTTCAAAAAGAGGCTAGACAGCCACTTAGCTCAGGTCATTTGACCCCAGCATCCTTTCCTGCCCATGGCAGGGGGTCAGACTAGATGATCTGCTTAGGTTCCTTCCGACCCTACCAACTATGAAACTATTCTGAAGGCAGTGAAACATATTTGGATGTTTCATTAGAGAGTCATTGTCTTCATAACTCTAGGTGATTAATCAGATTTTAATCTAATTCAGTGCTAGTTAAACAGTGATGCATTTGTTTAAATAGCTGTTTGGATATCCCCACTTGGGATTCTTGTCCTTAGCACCTCCCCTTTATAGATGCTTATAATTATATATATATAACAAATGTGCCCTTTTGTTATGTGAAATATGAAATGAGGCCTGTGGCTGAGTCATCATGAAATCCATAGCAGCAATGGTATTATCTCTGCACAGAATGTAAAGCATGCTATTGTTTTCTCTGTTATTCTGTAACATAGGTACATTATTAGGTTACTGTATTTGTTCATCTTGAATTGTAAAAGTGATGACCACTGTGGAATCTTCCACTGGTAGTTTGTGAATCTGAACATAGAAAAGAGCCTTTTTTTTCTACCCATGCTATATTCCTGTTGTTTGGATGATGTTCTAGATAACACGATGTAATAGAGAAAGGATGCCAAGGAAACTGATTTGGACTCTTTCTGTAAGTCATAGGTTTCAAGAAGTAATATGTTTACAGCTTTCCTCTAGGTGATCTTCAACCAAGGGTGCTGAAGGAATTGGCCAGTGTCAAAATGCTTAGATGCAGGAATCGAGGTGGATGTCATCTACTTGGATTTTAAGAAGGCCTTCAATATGGTATCTCATTATGTTCTTATAGATAAACTGAGCAGCTGTGACATAGATGATTACACGGTCAAGTGGGTGGCAAATTGGCTTAGGGGTCACACCCAGAGTGGTAGTGGGTGGGTTGGTATCAACCTAGAAAGATGTGGGCAGTGGAGTCCCACAAGGCTCGGTCCTTGTTCCGGTGATGTTCAATGTCTTCACCACTGACTTGGATGAGGGCATGGAGACTACTCTGTCCAAATGTGCAGATGATACAAAATTATGGGGTACAGTTAACACACCAGAGGGTAGGGAATGAATCCAGTTGGATTTGAGTAGGTTGGATAAATGGGTGAAACAGAATAGGATTCAGGTCAATAAGTACAAGTGGAAGGTGCTGCACCTAGGAAGAAGGAATTACCAGAATGCTTACAGGCTGGGGGGAGGACCTTCTCAGCAGCACAGCAGTGAAAAGGGATCTTGGAGTTACTGTTGACTCCAAGATGAACACAATTCATCAATATGATGAAGTGACCAGTAAAGCTAACTACACTTTATCATGCATTAACAGGTGCATGACAAACAGGTTCAAGGAAGTGATACTTCCACTTTATGCGGTATTGGTCAGGCTGCAGTTGGAGTACTGCATCCAGTTTTGGGCACCAGACTTCAAGAGGGATGTAGACAACATCAAGAGGGTTCAGAGGAGGACCACTCATATGGCTAGGGGCCTGCAGGCAAAACCCTACAAGGAGAGATTGAGGGCCCTGGATCTCTTTAGCCTCTGCAAAAGAAGGCTGAGAGGTGATTTTGTGGCCATCTAGACATTCATCATGGGGGTGGGGGGTGGGGGGGAGGGGATGACAGCAAGGAATAGGACCTGCTCTGTTTACCAGGGCACCCCTTGGAGTAACTAGGAACAATGGCCACAAATTGATGGAGAACAGATTTAAGTTAGACATCAGGAAGAACTTCTTTGCAGTAAGGGCTGCCAAAATCTGAAATGGGCTTCCAAGAGAGGTGGTGCTCAGCCCTACCTTGGAGATCTTTAAGAGGAGGCTAGGCATGTACCTGGCTGGGGTCATCTGACCCCAGCACTCTTTCCTGCCCAGGGCAGGGGGTCAGACTTGATCATCTGCTAAGGTCCCTTGTGACCCAAACATCTATGAATCTATGAATAAAATAAAAAGAGGTATAAAATATTTCTAATTGGGCTGTAGAATGGAAGATGTAGCTAAAATCAGGAAATTAGCTTGATATCATTATAGCCCCTACAAAAATATAAAAAGCTAATTTAATTTCAAAGGTAATTATCTATATAAATACTCCCTAGTGTGGCAGTTTTGTCATTTTTTCACCTTATGAGTTCTGCTAAGAATCACTTCTAAAGAACACTTTTTCATTCTCTGCCAGCGTATAGTTTAAACTTCTCTTCATATAATCTGGAGCTTTGACTACTATATCCTTTAGAACTTCAGGTTTCATCTTATATTTCTTTTCAAGTTCACTCTTCTGATGTTATAAACAGCATCACATAAATGTAATATTTACTAATAATCAATTTATATTCCCCTGTGATAAAAACAATTATTGTGATTTTTTTCCTAAATAAGGCAAATAGTTTACTATATCAAAGAGAGAACATTTCATCCTGAAGGAAAATACCATACTTGGGTTTTTCTGATCTACACTTGAATAAAGAGTTTCAAATAATAACGTTTGAAAAAATAGAAATAAAAAATGTACACATTTCTTTTGGGAAGACAGTTTGTAAAATCCCAACTGTCACAACCCAAGGGTGTGATTTTTGTTTGTGTGTGCTTTGGCACTGCTGAATTATTTCCCACCACTTGTAGCTTTCTTTGCAGGGTGCATTTCTTTGTTGCAACATAGAAATGCACGTTGCAAGGAGTTCCCGCCATTTGTATTCAGATTTGTGCCCCACTATTGGCCAGTTCTAAATTATTCCTATGTGGCAGCTAGCGATTGGCTTGCTAGCCGTATAAGAGGCTTGAGTGGTTTCCGCCCAAGTTGGAGGACTCCACGACTATCAGGAGGAGGAGAACTTCACGTCTCGTGAAGATCTCTAAGCGCTGCAGAGCCTATCGGATCCAGCGTATATATCAAGAAGGCTATAGGGGTCTGATCAACCTCTCACCTCTCCCCGTCGCCGCCTGATTCCTTGACGTACCTTTCCCTGTGCGCAAGTTCCACGGAGCCTAGCAAACTTCGTGTGAGTGAATCCAGAGCTCTACCCGGGGTTCGAGTCCTGCAGTTTTTTCTTCCCGTCGCCGAAACCTCCATTGCGACGTATTCTCGAGGTTTTTGTTCATCTCCCGTCGCCGAAACCCCATTGCGACGTACCCTTATGTTCTGCAGGTTCAAGTTTTTTGTTTTGTTTTGTAACCACAACTCAAGCAAGTTTTCCTGCCTGCACCACAACCATCTTCGGTGTAAGTAAAATAATCTTAAATCAACCACTAAGCGTCCGTGCCTAATTCTAGCGTGTCACCGGTCTTCCCCGACCCGGCGTGTCCGGGCTGCTGGCCACAGCTCGCCGCGCAAACCCCCCCCCCCCCCCGAGGGCCTCGGACCGCTCCTGGCCCGCACACCAACATGGAACACAATTGTATTCAGATGAACTTTCCAGAAAGTTTGGCAAGTCCTAGTTCTTCTGAGTCTGTCCTAAATTGATTGCAGCATGCATGCTGAACTTTCAGTGGTTCTACTTAAGTGAATTATGTTGGAAAATTTCCTATACAGCTTTCCCAGCAACTCTGTCTTAAACAAGACACAATGGATTATCAAAGAAAAAGAGGGGCAGTGAGGCACTCAAGTTGAACATATCCTCCCTGATATGTCTGTTTATTACTAAGAATTCCAAGCCCTCTTGTGGGTTGTGTAATTTCAGGAAGAAAACTTGTAATGCAAGTCATTCTTTTTCTCTGTCTTATTTCAAAATACTGCCTTAGTTTAGACAATGACAAAGAAATTAAGCAGTGCTTCCAAACAATATTTGATCATTTACTTCTTTTGACCAATCCTTAAGGGTAGGTGACTGTTCCTGGCCTTCTGAACCCCTTCCTTTCATCTCTGTTCTGGTTTCTTGGCACACTGCTGAATTTTGAATGTCCCACCTCTTAAAATGTACTACACCGCTAGTAAACAATGATAAAAAAATCAGGAAGGAAAGCCTTTTGTTCACTGTGGTGACATTTACTCTAATTAAAATTTCATCTTTCAAGGTATTTAGGCCTCTCCAGTCCATCTGGGATATGTTTGCCCTCAGCTTTGCCTCAGGCCAAATGTATTTTTGTTGATATACTGAACAGCATTCTTTCCTTAGTGATTATGGGTATTCCCTACCGGTGGTTTATTCAGGAGATTATTTTGCCTGTTTCAAAGTACTTGTTCTAAAGCCTCCTTTTTTTTGAGAACAGTGTGCTCCTGTGATGCCCTCTATTCTATGAATCAATGTGTTTTTTTTTTTTTTTTTATGTTCCTTTCAAGGAGGGTTTTGAACAGGCTATATGTGGGAATGCGATATGCTGGAAAGAAGGACAAAGCTCCCATCCAGGTCAAGAGCCTCTAGGAAAGATTTGTCTTAGTGATACTGTTATATAGTTCAAATATAATTTTTGCTTGAATTTGTGTAGAAAAAGAACCTGACCTGTAATAAAACAAACAATAACATAGTTTGCATATGCAGTAATAAGCTTCATGAGCCTTACTTTATTGATTATACCAATTACTATGTGTTTGACAATAGAAAACTGGCCACTGACCTTTTTGTCTTTCCCATATCACCTTGCTGAGCATGTGCTGCAAAAGTCTGACTTGCACTTGTCATTTGTGTATATGTACAAAAAGTAATACAGTCACAGCTGTAGTTTATTGACTTAAAGAAAAGAGAAAGGCATGGATCACTGCAGAATGCAGTGGTGCTGTTTTTTCATTTACATCCAAGTAGTAGAGGCTGATGAGAGGCAATTTTGCATATTGGCTATATACCATACTAGCATTTTTAATTCTTTTGTGCGAAGTCTTATCCCGAAGAAAAGAGCTCATAAGCTTCTTCAGAATAATTAAGTTAACTGTACCATAGTATTGATATAAATTAGAAATAAAATATTTTACTAAAAATCTGAGGTTATGGTTTCAAGGGAATGTGATTATTCAATAATTACCACTCTGAAACAATTTTTATCATACTGAAAGATCCAAGCAAAGGTAGTTACCTTCATTATCAAGCACAAATACTTTGCAAATTGTTTCCAAAAGTTATTTTAAAAAATCCACAACTTAACACTGTGATTTTTTTTTAATTTTCTATCTAAATGAATACAGGAGGAACATTTTCAGAGGAAAAAGAAGTATGGGGAAAGATGTGGATTTAAGCATCCCAGAGGTCAAAATTGCTTTTAAGCCCATTTCTCACCTCTTCCTTCCTTTTCTTTATTTCATATTGTCCTATTCTGCATTTTGATAGAGTTAGGCTTAGCAAACTTAAGTTTCCTTTAACTTTACTTCAGTTTAAATCTAGTGCTGATATGAATCATAGCAAGTTAATGACACATGGTACATTGTATTATGAATTTGTTCTACCCTGATCCAAAGGGCTGGTATCTTGCACGACAGTTCCAGTTTTAGAGGAGACGATACAAATAAAGATCAGAGCTAATACCTGTTTACTAATCTTGCATATAAATTGTAACAAAATGATTTTTCAGGCTTGTCAGTTCTGGTCAGGGTTCTTGTGCACCTACCTGATAGATAAGGATAGAGGTGTCTGAATGGCATAGATGCACCATGCCACTGTCATTTTTAGCATTTATGCACTGTTTCAGATTGATTCACCCTCTGAAGATACAGACATGATCAGAGGTGTTTCAGCACTCTGGAGATAAGGCATCCTTGGTGAAAGATTCTATACTGGGGAACCTGAATCTTTGATGGGAGTGAAAGTAAGTGTGGCACAGTTTTCAAACCTATCACAGTGTAGCATCCAAGCACAAATCAGGTAGCCCTGCTTTCCCAACACTATGCTTTTGAAGGAGTATGATAGAGATATATTTCTCTTAATGGCTACATGACAAAGGAAGCTAAAAAATTGTTAAGCCTGTTCAGTGCATGCTTCAAGACACAGAAATACTCCTTTTTTCCACCTACACTAGCCACACCTCAACATCAAGCATAAATATGGGTACTAACAGCAGTCACCCCTGTTTCTAGCCCCACAGAGGAAACCAGGATGAGTACTGATTGGAGCTTTGTTAGTTTAGACACTCTCATTCTGCATTGTAAAATATCAACTATATTCCCACAACTAAGGACTCGCATGAGTCAGCAATCAGAGATTTAATAAGGAGATTCTATGATCTTTTTCACTGATGATTTTGTAAATTGATCTCTCTGCTCATCCTTAATAAGAAAATGCTGTGTGGGAAAACAACTAATGTAGCTGTCAACATTGTGTGATTTCTGTGTTTAAGGTTAGGCTACTCACAAAGAAGTGTTTTCCTTGATAGCTGTAAGATAGTTGTGGTTGTTTGGTTTGTGATATTGTGGATTGTAGAAAACGATTCAGTATTAGCTAAATTTGTGCAAAAGGAGCTAAAAGCTGATGTAAAACATAACAAAATGGAACAATAAATCTTTTTTTTTTTTTAATTTCTTTATACAGGTATAAAAGACTGCAAGAAGCAAAGTCAACAGAGAACCATACCCAATTTTGGCTTAAAATTTCAGTCATTGTTTACACAATACAGGGAACCATATTTTGAACTCTGTTACATTAGTTTAGACACACACTTCCTTGTCTGTAGTCAGTCATGCTTCTGTAGATTTACATCAATATGAAGTTACAATCTAGAAGTAAGGGTATTACTTACACTTACATAAGTGTGTGTGTGTGCATTCAAACGCGTGCCTGCTTAAATGCCATTTGATATAGTCAACAGACAGGGTCATTTTAGTGTTCTGAAGAAACTGGGTTCCCTCCCAAACTGCTGAACACTATTCACTCATTGTATCAAGGTATGAAGCTAACTGAAAACAAAGAATCAACCCCCCCCCTTTGACATCAACAAAGGGGTGAAACAGGGATGTGTCTTAGACTCTGTGCTTTTTAACGTCCGCTTTTCATTCCTGATTCTTCATACATTCAAGAACAGCAATAACGGCATTTCACCCAGACTAGATGGAGACTTGTTCAACATCGCAAAGTTTAGGGTGAAAACTGAGGTGAAAGAACTAGTTCTGAGAGATATCCTGTTTGTGCATGACACAGCCTTGGTTGCCCATGGTGAATCTTCCCTGAAAAATCTTTTGAGTACCTTTTCTAACTCATGCAAGAGCTTCAGGATGGCAATTCGTCTCAAGAAGATTGCAATCATGTACCAAGGGGTGGAAAAACCAATACCTGACATCAGTCTGGAGGATAAATTTCTTGGTGACATTGACAGTTTTTGCTACTTGGGCTCTATGATCAGCAGGAATCTTGACCTTCAGACTGAACTGACTAACAGAATCAGAAAAGCAGCTAGAATTTCAGGCTATTACAGAAATGTGCATGAGATAACAACAAATGATCAGCTAAGGTGAAGATGCGAATCTATGAGACTTGTGTGCTGTCATCCCTGCTTTATGGCTCAGAAAGATGGACTATATAAGCTGGGAACATAAAGAGACTGAACAGCTTTCATGTCAAATGTCTGCACAAGATCCTGAAAATAAAATGTGAAGACAGACCACCAAACACGAAGGTACTGGAGCACAGAGAACTGATGCACTTAGAAACCACTGTCAAGAAGAGGAGGTTGCAATGTATCACCCATGTCAGGAAAATGGGAGACTGTATCCCCAGAAATATTGTGTATAGTGAGGCTTGAGACAGCCCTAGAAAGTGGGGTCACCCTCTAAGGTAGGACCACAACATGTGCAAATATGATATAAGCATCAATGTAGAAAGTTGGGAGGAGTACACAGAACTCCATCCGATATGGAGGTAACATTTGGCACTGGGTGCAGCTCAACATGAAGTGGCTTTGATCCAGAGGATTTAAGCAAAGTGAGAAGGAAGAAAGCAAAATGCGGTAAACTTGGACTCCAACTCAGACAACATATGGATCTATGAAACTTGTAACAAGCTGTGTCACTCTCGGATTGGGCTTATCATCTACAGATGGATTCATTGGGCATCTGACTAGACCTCATGTAAACCATGATTTAGATGATTGATGGTTGCCTATATAAAGTGGTATAGATGCAGCTGTGCCATTTTTGGTTTGGGCATTTATGCACAACTGCAGATTCTGTATTACTTTCCAGAGAAACAGAATTCCTCTGAAAGCAAAGTAGTGTGAAAAGGAAAATGAGTCTCTAATGCTCTACAACATCTTACTGGTTAGGACACTCATCAAGAAACCAGCAGCTGCAGGTACTAGGCCTCCTGCACCAAAAGTAGATTTTTACCTATATCTCAGAACAATTTTCTAGCAACCAGAATATTTCAAGCTAATGCCAGAACCTTCTCCAACACTTTTCTTAAAGCTGGCCCAATGCACCTGGCTTTTAATATTTTTTGGATAAAATGAATGGAGAGCAGTGGTTGAGATTCTTGGGAGTAAGAGCCGCTTCCCATACCCTTCCCTTCCCTTTCCCTACACCCCTCCAGCTACTATTGATGGCTGCCAGCTGGCAGGGCACAGGGCTGGAGAGAGATTCATAGATGTTAGGGCCTAGAGGAGACCTTACAGATCATTGGGTCCAGCCCCCCTGCATATGGACAGGAAAGACTGCTGGGGGCAGATGATCCCAGCAAAGTGGGTGTCAAGACGCTTTTTGAAGATCACCAGGATGGGTAACTGTACCACCTCTGGTGCAGAAAGGGGCCACTCCAGCAACCTCTTTAAAGGCATGCAGGAGTGCTCCCAGTCTACTGGCCTCAGCCAGTGCACACCATTTCTGTGCCCCCTCCCCCAAGTGTGAACATCAGTTCTGTTCACTCCCACACTAATCTAAGGTGCTTTGAGTAAAGCATGATACTTAGAGCACTTCCACCTCAGGCTTTTTGAACGTCTGTACTTAGCTTAGGTAAAAGGGGCCCTAAAACCTGAATTTCCTCCTCCTTGGGTAAGTGTCTTAACCATGAGATTACTGAGGTAAAACATTTGAGGGTTCTTCTCCTCTGGAATCTAACAGTCACTGGTCATGGGTTTTGTCCAACTACAATTTTGGGACTTACCCAACCTTGCGCATACCTGGGTAAGTAAACAGACACATCTATCTGGCCAGAGTGCAGCATACTCAGTTCAATCAATTGGCAATGTCATTCTTTACAGAGCATGGTTTATCTGTAGCATCTGAGCAGTAGATTCTTTTCTCCTCTGACACCGATCATCACACAACTCTGCCTCACAGTGCCTCACTCCATCGACAAGCTGAGCCCACCAACCAGAGCAGCACTATTCACTCCTTTCCCAATTATCCACAGAAATTCCAAAGGATGCTAAGTCATCTTTGCAAGCACCTGAAATCTGCACTGCTGTCTGCCTCTTTTTCAAGACCCTTCATGAGATTCGGAGTACAGAATATTCTTTGGAATCCTGTGATCAGGCATTCATTAAAGCACCGCCTGCCCCCCACTTCCAGAGCACGTGTATAAATGCCCCGTGCTCTTTAGTTAATGCACATTAAGACAGGCTAATACTCATTTTGCTAGCACCTCACAATGGAAGTACTACATTTAATGTGTACTAACTAAAGTGCATTAATGAACATGTAGCTGCAACCAAAGTTCCTTGTTTCTGAGAGAGAGAACCCCCTGGACATTATAAGATTAGACTTGCTTGTTTTGGATACATTACTGAAAAAGATGAGACAACTTCATAAGTAGTTTTTGAACTGATCTGAATTCCATTTGCTGTCCTCTGGGTTTTTCTGAAGCTTTACATCAGTATTCCTGATTAACTTGTGTTTATTTCTGAAAAGTCAAGATGTGGAAGAGGCAGCAAAACAACATTGCAGAAGACATCCAGTTATTTTGGTTTTGGTCTCAGAATCTTTTCAAGAGTTTTATGCCCTTAACATAGTGTGGCTCAGATCTTCAAATAAAGCAAATAAAGCACATGTTGCAGCAAGAATTCTTGTTTTCCGGGGGAAAAGGTTGCGTTGACATGTGTTTGTTTTTTTTAACTATAACATGTTTCCATATTTCAGAGATTAGCATTTACATCGACTTTACACAAGTAGAAGGTGATGTACAAGGTCTGAGGCAAAGAAGAATTAGGCCTGGAGATGCTTTTTTTCCAGGGAAGAGAGCAGAAAATGATACAGAGCTCTGTTGCATTATCAGGGAAACAGACATGCTACAGAGTTAAAGTATATAAAAAAATCATAGTTAATTTAGGAACAATACTCAGAGAGGAAGGTTCCTGGCATGATAGCTCAGAAGGAATTGGCTATTCATGTACAAAGCCAGAGGGGCACAAACAGAATAACAGAAGAGAAGGATGACTCTAAAGTGGACAGATACTGAATATCAGTATAAAAATAGACTTTTACCATGGGGTTAACTTAATTTTAAAGAATAGCATTAATCATAGTAATGCCAACAATATTTCAGCTCAGCTCCTAAATAGGACTTAAATATTTTTGCATGTTTAATAGACTTAAAATTCTAAGCCTCAAACTTAGGCTGACTTTTAAATCTCAGGGGAGTTTTTACAAATATGAGTCTTCTTCCTTCCTCCCCATGTCCCCACCACACACCTGTCTTTTTGTAAAATTAGCCCATTTGATGAACAAGCCGTTGCACAAAACACAGAAAGCGACCTCTGTAACAGTAATGTCTTAGAGAATAGATAGAAACTTCAAGACAAACTATTTATTCAGACTGAAAGTAGAAGCAACCCAAAGGGAATTTCACAAACATCACCAAAAGTGTTGCGCATTCCTTTACTGTAGTTTTGCAGCACAAGAGAACATTTTAAGGAACCACTGCTTTAACAGGGATACCGATCTGTCATTTCACAAAAGCCTTGAGGACAACAGATGGCATTCAGGTCAGCTCAAAAGCTTACAAGTGAAGGCATCTTATGTCTTCTGGAAACTTGTCAAAAATTAAGACGACAAAGGCCTTTCTTACCTGCTTAACATAGTCCAGGTAGAACTGCACCTGGCACTAGATGCAGACAACAGCTGTTCCACCAGCATCCATAATCTGTACTGGTGGCTTCCTGGCAGTACCTGTTTGCCCTGAATGCAAGAAGCATCTGTTTCACATTTATTCATTTACTCATATGGCAATATCTACATTACTTTCTACCTTTGGATACAAGGCTCTCATTTATAATTCATAGTACACAGATGCTTACAGAGAGTAGAAGCTTTGGCTACATTACCTGTCACTCTTAGTATATTTTGTATTCATGGTGGGTAAATATACAAGTAGGATAAAGCTCTGCCATATTGTGTATGGCTATCTATAATGCATTAGCAAACTGTTGTTCGATCATTTATACCACCATTCTTTGTGGTTGAAATTGTTAGAATGAAAAATGAAACAAACTCAAGACTCATCCTCTCTCACCGTCTCTATTTTCCCTTTTCCCCCTGGAAAATGAAGGTGATTTTGTCTTCTATTGTTTCCTTTGCTCATCTTCTTTGTGTATGATTATCATTCAGTACTCAGTCAGCTATTCAATATGTTCACCACTGCATCTGGCTTCAGGAGAAGATGCTTCCTGTTCTTTGCCTTTGTGGGCTCATAAATCCAGCCTGCTGAGAATGTTAAAGGCAAAAAAATACTCAGGCATATCAGCAAGAGAAAGTGAATGTAACTGGGGAAACATTTACTCAAGATTACATATTAAGCAATTTGCTCTTTATTGCTGAATGAATATATAGATAGAATATATTAACTGTACTTACCAAGAACCCACTGCATTCATCAAATGATGTTAAAAATGACTGCTCTTGAATGAGGAGAGAATGTTATATATATTGTGTTGTTTTTAGATTATTTTTAATGCAGTAAATATTAAAGAAAGCCTTTGTCCTCTGCATGAGTTCTCACTCATTTTTTTAGGACAGCAACTTTGCCAGGGATGCTTGACTTAAGATCCCATTAAAATGAAAATGTACTCAAGACTCTTACAGGGAATAATGCTTGAAGACATGGACACCAAGCATGCTTGGAAGCCTGGAAAGTTTACAGAGCTCTTGTAATGGGCATGCTATCACATTAAAAAATTAGCATAGCTGTTGGCAACAATTTTTTTTTTTTCCAAAAATGTGAATGACATTTTGATATTCCTTTTCTGTGCATTAGATTTTCATGACTACACATTAAAAAGCAAAAGGTTGTTTTGTACCTGTTGACATTTATTCTTATTTCCCTTTCTCAGTGGATATGCCCTCCCAAATAAAGCCTGGGGGGGTTCATCTCATTTTTCAAATTTTTGCTTTCTCCCTCCCAATATCTTGCATATCATTATTCATTTCTCTGTTTCCAATTTCCAGCTAAACAGATCTGGAAACTGAATCCTGTCAGTGTTACATCTCCTGATTGTTCAAACTCCACCAGATTGTTTCCATTCTTACTACAACCCCCCCCCCCCCCCTCCTCCTCCTCCTATTCAGCCACTGTTGATTTTGGAAGCCTTGACTTCATACCCATCCCTTGAACCAAGCATTAAAAAAAAAAAAATCACCTTACTATTCAAGCCTTCACAATATTGTCAACCTCAAAATAAATTAAGGTAAAAATGCCAATTATCTGAAGTCATGAGATTCATGTTTCTTATCTCCCAGGTGAGGGACAGCCATTACACATAAACCAGGATAAGTGATGGGAAACTGATTCAAATCTGTTGCAGAACAGAAGGTTAGCCCACAACTGGTTTCAAAATGGCCAACCCCAGTTTAAGATAAACATGGAGGGTTATAGTATCAGACTTTACTGATTCAGGTTAAACCAGTCTATTGAACTGCTGAACCAGCCAGGGCTGGGTTGACTCTGTTGGCTCCCTAGACCCCTCTGCCTGCTCTAGTCACGAGCCAAGGCTGGGCAGAGGGGCTATGATCTGATAGAGAAGAAGCCTTAGTTCCCTGCCCCACACAGCTTCAACTTCACCCATACCACCACCAGCCTGGATGCCAGACATGCCAGGGCCTGCTCTGGAAGCCTAAAGCATAGTGTGGAGAGGGTCTACGGTGAAAGCAAGGGGTTGGGGGTATGTGCCCTGCAGCCAGACAAGGATGGCCCCAGCTTGACTAGGCTTGGCTGCCCTCTGGCAAAGCCCAGCAGGTAGGGAGGTATGCAGGAGCACACCCCAGCTTCTGGTCTTGGACAGTGCAGTCTTCTGTTTCCTCCCCTGCCACAGAAGGAGAAATGTGTGTTCTGTTCTTTCCCAATCCAATCTACAGAGTTTAGAGAAACTCACACAGATTGAATCAATTCCCCCTCAGGCTTTTTTTACTATCTGAACTTAGCCTCTGTCACTAATACTTAAGAAACTCTTTCAACTGTCTCAGCAATCAACCCAGTAGCTTAGTATGTCAATGAGTATCTGAGAGAGATACCTGATCACTGCAATTAAGTATATGACTCTTCCAGCCATTCACTGTACAAGCCTAGGACAAAAAAAAAAAAAAAAAAAAGAATCCACCCAACCTAATTTAACTGGTTTATTTATTTATCTTGGAAATATATTTATATAGCATTCCTTGACAACTAACATATAGCCAAAAAAAAGTGTCAATGGCATTCGGCCACTAAACTTCAACATTATGCTACAGCTATGTGTATACAGCAGTGCATATGCATGCACTCTCCAAAGGAGAACAGAAGTGATTATAACTCAGGCAGCCACTTTCTCTACTATTTGTATTAGGGTGAGTAATTTGCTTCATCCTTCTGGAGGGAAAAGATTGTTCTGGTGGTCGCCTTAGCCGTTTGTTTCCTTTTGGTAAAACAGGAACAAACAACACTTAGGATCATAAGAAAGTAGGGCTGGAAAGGATCTCATAAGGTCATCTAGTTCAGCCCCCTCCTCAAGTCAGGATTACCACTGACCAAACCATCCCGGATAAGTGTCTGTCTAACCTGCTTTTGAGAGTTTCCAAGGATGGAGATTCCATAGGGACTATCACTGTGTCTGGACTTTGCACAGTCATGCAAGGGGAGAAGGGAGGTGTATGGCGGCCTTCCTTACCTGCACAGGAGCCTCTCACAATTTGGCTGCAGGTCATTACTTGCCTATATTTAAACCTAGATGTCACTTAAAATATGTGGTATATATAGAGGATGCAAACAAATAAATGAAATTGATGATTGAAGTTCAGCTCCCTACTAAATCACTTGAAACTGAATGTTAGCATATAGATTCTTTTTTTCCCCTTTGGTGATTATCAGGTGGAGTGCAAACGTGTCCTCTCTGACTGACCCATTTGGAATCCCAGTAAGCCTGTAAACGGAGATTTTATTAACTTGCCCTCTATATGATACCATCTTCATACTCTCTAATAGTAGATTCAAATTAAGACAAATCACACCCTAACTGCCTAAAGCTTATTCATTTGGGGAGTTTATATGTTACTATTTCACTGCCAGTGTTTAAACATTGAATGTTAATATCCATATAGGAGATATTTTCACTGGCAATAGAGTGCCTGGTGAACACTCAGGTTTCAGTAACATCACTGAATGACGTGAAGTCTGTTAATCTTTATACTTCATCACACTTTCTAGTTTAACTCCATATAAAAATAGTTACAACAGATCTTCATACATTTTCATAGTACGCTTACTATACAATTTTCAGATGAAAAAAGAAAAGCTTTTACTGCCTGGCTGTTCTATGGCCACTTTAGTGTAAGGATTTGTTATCTTGGCTGACAACTGCACTGAAGCCCATAATAAGAATCCCCTTCACTTGCTCTAACAAGCAAATTCCCTGTTTCCCAAGAACACTCTCCTAGAAAGGGAGCGCTGTATGTGTATCTCACTTGAAAAGAAAGCCTATCTGCTCTGCCATTTTCTCCTTTTATTTTCCTTATTTGCAACTCAGCTCACGTAGAACTCAAAGAAGCTATTGTGCGTTGGAAGTGCTGCAGCTGGTTTCCTCCAGTGCTCCCTCCCAGTAATCTCCCCATTCATAGCACAGGAGGCAGTGGTGGTCTTATACAAGATTGGTTTAAATTGGAAATCAATACTGGTTCCTCACTCCCTACAAAAAAGCTGAACTGGACTGGCTTGGCTCCAAGGGGAAAAAGACTTGAGTGGAAGACTGGCTGCCAATGGGCTAGGTACTCTGCTGCATACCAGCCTATTTGGGTTTCTGCCACTGAACACATCACAAGAAGTATAAGATAACCTGGCTTACTTCCTACTATCTGGTTTTGAATGGACAGATAAATACTGGAAAAAATAAAAGTTGGAGGCTTCCTTTCCCTAGACGTATATTAGCCTATAAATACATAAATATTTTTGTTCAGCATCAGTAGGAAATTTCATCTGATACTGTGCTAACCAGCTGCAGAAGGGATAGAAAACTTGTTCAGCAAAGAACAAGTATGAGTCTGGTATGATTCCTTGTTCTCTAGTTAAAGAAAAATGTGAGTTAATTAGCAATTCCATCAGACACTGCTCAGTGATTGGAACTTAGTTTCACAGAGTCTCACTCGACAAGTCTTTCTATTTAATCTGCTGTATTTAAATTGTCTCTGGAATAAATCTCAATAAAATTCTCATTTCTGAAATCAATGGTTGTTTGCAATTTTATTCAAATATTAAAAATAAAACCCTGAAACATCTTGGTTTCAGTTGTCATCCAGGTGGCTAAAAATGCAGAGTGCTATGAAATTTAGGCATTAAATGATTTTATTGGTATCATCCAGTATAGATACAGATACCAATATAGATATAGATGTGTGTGTCTGTGTTCTTAATATCACCTGCCCATCATAAGGCTTCCCTAATGTATTTACTTTAGAGTCCTGCAAGTAGGAGGGGAGTTAATCTTAACAGAATGTTACATTGCTTTGCATTAGAAACTACCCACATACAAAGCTAACAACCTTCCAAGGGATACAATATATGACAAAAAGCCCAAGATGGAGGATAAAAAATAAGCAATGCAGAACACTTAATGGGCATCTGGGATAATTCCTGTATGCTGAGGCTGTATGACCTCAGGTTCAGGATCTTGTTTTCAACAAAAAAAAGAGGGGAGGGGCATCACCCTGGGTTCCCCGAGTCAAATGTAAGGAACCTTTAGCCTAAATGCAATAAAACCCTTACAAGGCAGAGCATTGGAGAAATCTGCTTGTACGTGGTGACCTTTTCATGTGATACCAAAGAATTCTTGAAGATGGGTAGCTCTGATTAAAAAAAACAAAACAAAACAGTGGATGCAGTGAAGAAAGAGAATTTCACTCTGGGAGGGCTGATACTTAAGGGTGTGTAGATGAAATCGGGGGCCTAAATTGAAGTGGTGTGTTTTAAAAAACACCACTTCAAGTTAGGGCTGATTAAGCCCCCATGTCGTGCACACACCCAGCTGACTTACCTGCCTCTCTGGTGGGGAGGAGAGGATGAGCTGCTGGTGGGTGGAACAGTCCATGGGCTGTGGGGAGGCTGGTGCTTCCCTCCACGGCAGCTGCAGCCCTCCCCCCACCCCCCGCCAGGTGGTACTCGCCTGCAGGCACCTGGCTTGGGCAGTTCCAGGAGGCACCACAGCCGTGGAGGGAAGCATTGGGCCCCTGTACAGCTCAGGCAGGCAGGAAGGCTCCAGGGGGAGGTGGGGAGGGAAGATCAGGTTCATTGCTTTCCTTGGGCAGAGCTGCTTTCCTGGGCTGCTGTCAGGCTGCTTGCAGGGCTTCCTGCAGAGCCATAGAGCTGCATGGATCCTGGTGCTTCGCTCCATGGCTGTAGGGGCAGCAAACTAGGACTCCTCAAAGGAGTTTTAGTTGGCTGCACCCCAAGTCATTTAAGGCGCATTATGACACCAAATTTCTCACAGCAGCTGGAATTAATGAGCAATACACCACCGAGGTGTGCAAACACTGACACCATTAAAGTGGTACAAAAGCATTCAGCCCACTTTAAAGTGTCCTGTACACACGCCTCTCATTTGGTCTACACCTGGCCTACATTATTTGTTTAAATACCAACATATTCTTAGTTTTCACCTGTTTATGAGAAAATAGAAGAAAGATTAAAATAGACATTTTGTTCTAAGGATCAGAGCTAAAACTCCTAGAAACCATCAAAAATATTGTAAAACCTAAAAACTATCATCCTTTCCTATTCAGTATCCTAGTATGTGAACATATTTGTTTTTTTTTTTCATGCTGTCCACTCTTATTCGAATACATTTTAAATTTTAATAGCTCTCTCAGTTTGCAGATGTTAAGGTTTCATCTGGTATGATAAGGATCTGCTTACAATGCTAACAGAGCCATCAAGGATGAAATCTTGAGCCATATTCTGTATACTTTATTTATGTGATTTGTTTCAATGCAGTCACATGAGCAAGAATCATTGCTTTGTATATTATTTGTGGGCATTATATTAATGGCCTTTTTATCCAAGTTTTTCTGTATCTCCAAATACATACCTTCTGATCTGTGGTCACTGTTTTAAATTGAAAGAAAGAATGTAAAGAATACTATCAACACTAGCAATCATAAAAGTTACATAAAAGCCATTTTCAGACATCTAAGGGCCTTGTTAGGTGGTAATTTTGGGGAGTTCCTGGAGCTCTTAATACCTAGTTTGTCTTCATATTAACAACTGAAACTAGTTTTCAGCACTCATTAAGTGGATCAGAGTTTCACCGCTTCAGGGTGGGATTATTTGTGTTACCCAGTTTTTATTACACTAAGGTATAGCCGCTCTAGGCTACGCATTAGTGTAAACACTCTACCCACCCCTGCCTCCCCAGATCAGGCCCAATGATTGCCCACCCCATCCACTTACCCTCCCCAGCAGTCCAGATCTCCACTTACTGCACCCCTGCCCCATGCTTACTTGTGGCTAATCATGCTCTCTCTCCTAGGGGAGCAGGCAGGGAAATGTTAATCTGCCTGTCCACTCCCTACTGCCACTAGTGCTTCTTTCCAGGCCAGGCTCAGCCTGGAAAAAAGCAGCAGCCTGGAACAAGTAGCAGCAGCAGGGGCTGGGCAGGTAGGTTAACCCTTCCCTTCCTGATCTCCCAGGACAGACAGCATGGGCCGCCACAAATAATCTGGGAGGGAGGGACCCTAGGGTTGGAGGGGGGGAGTGGGGGCTAGGAGGAACCCCTAAGGGTAATGGGGCAGGGAGAAGGGGGAAAGAAGGAAGCCCAGAATGGAAGGGGGAAGGGGATTCTTATCCTTCTATCCTCTAGGACCCTGCTGGCCTGAAGTGTGACTGCTCCAAACTGGAGCCAGCACTAACACCGATCAACATTTGTGCGGGTCACAGTGTAAGATGTAATAAGGCCCTATGTCTTATTGTGTCAAACACAGCAGGAAAAAGGCAAGACATTAGGAGTTTTTAATGAGGTCATAGCTTTAGTATGTACGTCTTTCAATACTGGTATCCTTCCTTCCACATTATCAGGGGTAGACTTCCCTCAGATCCTCATACATTTATACATACTCATGCACATGATGCACTGCACCTGGTGCCTAGAAAATGGTATTTAGAGGTTTGCTTTTGGGAATTGGCTTGTAGGTAACATAAATATTGCATTAGAACAATGGTCCAGGGGAATAGCAAGGGTTAATTGATTTCTAAAAGTCTTTTTGTGACAAAGTTTCCTTCAAGGACCACTGCATCTGAAGCCAACAGACACACAGGTTGGGAAACTGAAGACATTTACCACATTGTTCCATAACAAAGATTACAATACCCAACTGCAGAGCCCTTGGGATTTCCAGTTTTGGTGAACAGACCGAATAAGGAGGCCCAGTAAATAACCAAATTAAGATGTGTGCATGTGATGGGTTTGTGAAACAAAGGAATATGCTGACAGGACAAAACGTGGACAGAATGACGACCATAGGGAGACCAATCAATCATGAAGAGATGAAAACTCATCAGAAGGGACAAAGGATACAGAAGGAGTGATTTCAGAGCAGCAAAGGGTCCCTGAAAGGGGAACCTCAGGCCACCATGTTACCAAATTTGCCCATTACTTTGGGTTGTGCTCATTTATTAGGGATAGTTTCTAAGGTCTTAGTGATTCTGTCAATGTGCTGCTTGTGTTACTATACGGAGCTGTATTTCTCCCTTCTGCAAGCCCTCACCCCCAGTGGAGCTATCTTGCAGGACTCAATCTCAATGGGACTGGGTTCCTCCAGTCACCAAATCAGTCATACACACAAACACACACAAATTAACGTGACACGCCTGACCTGGCCAGGCTGATCAGCATGGACAGGCTGACACCCTCATATGCCAAGAATCAGTTCATAAGAGCAACAATAAAATGCAGTCAGACACAAGCACACAGGTAAACAGAACCCCTCTGAATCCGGCTGGGTGTCCAGCTGACACCCTCATGGGCCAGCATTCAGTTCATAAGGGCACGTCTGAGTCAAACTGGGTCAATCAGCCTGTACAAGCTGATCCCCTTATGTGTTTCAAACTCAGCACGTCCCAATCTTTGGCCTCTTGATAAGCAGACCCCACAATAATTTAGGTTTCACAGGGATTTTTAGCATAGGTAAAAGAAACGTTGCTGCAGAGCACAGGAGGAAAAAGAAAAATATACCCAATTACTACCAGTTTGCCTATAAAAGTTATTTATTGCTAAGCATATGAAATATATAATAGTACTAGTAGTAATAGACATGCAAAAGAAAAACAAACACAAACAATGACAATACTACCCTGGTTTCACTAAGTATTTGGGGAAACTTAGCTCAAGCTTAACTGATACAGGTCAGGTTCAGAAGTTTATGCCTAGAAAGAAGAGAGAACGCTGGGAATCTCATCGAGTCCACAGTACCCAGGCTGCAAAGCTGACAGGCACAATCCGTAGCACAATCCTTGAAGAGAGAGACGATCTGTTCTTCCAGCGTCCCAAGAACGACAGGGGATGGTGTCAGCACAGGAGTTTTCTTCTTCTTCTTTCTTTCTCCTCTTTCCTCCTGCTTCTTCTTTTTCTTTCTTCTCTTTCTTCTTTTTAAGCACACACACTTACAGATTTTTATACCCTCAGTTCAGTTGCTTTGAAGCACCCTCAGTAGTGTAAATCATTGTCTTTTCTATTGACAAGGGGTTATCTGGTTTGGACCATCTCAGGAAACTGATTGATAATCAGGAAACACTTAAGATAAGGGAGTAACCCAAATACTTGGGAGCCAGCTTGAGATTCCTATGGATGGCAGATATCCTGATGGGATATCTCATGGTTTCTTCAGGAACAATAGATAGCTTGTAGCATCAGGATTTTGGATTTTTACTTGTTGTGCACAAGCCTCAGCTTAGCATGACTTTTCCAGATTTTACTATAGTCTTTTAACAGACTTAAAGCAATTATTGGGGTGCTCATAACCTTTTGTGGAGAGGACTCCCACCAGTCGTCTCGGGAAAGATACGACAACACCTGGGATTAGGGCTCCAGCAGGCTGGATGCTGTGATGAACCCTTAACCATTGTTCAAATGTTGCCCGTACCCCCTCGGACTCGGTCTCTTGCCTCAGCATTCCCTAACCCGGCAACCGAGTTTTAGTCAATCAAGTTTAAATAGGCCTCCCATAGTGGGACCGGGGAATGTACGGCCCGAGATGCCTATTAAACTTAGAGCTCTGTGTGTGTGTCTGGGGGGAGAAAAGTCCTTAGCAAATCCAGATTAGAACTGGTCTGATAAATGCTGAGCTGGGTGTGTGTGAACATGGGTTAATTAACATTGGAAGCACAGATTCCCCATCATGCAGCGCTCTCCTGCTTCTCTGGTCCCAGAATTCACTGCAGTCTCTGCTTCAGGCTTTCTGTTTCCCATCTCTCATGTAAATGAATGGTCATCTGGTTCCATCTTGGATCTAAATGAGACTGAGGGCAGTTGTTCACTCTTATCACCCTTGTCTGGAGAGTTTTAGGTGCGTCTCTCACTGCATCTTAATCAGTTTTGTTTAGGTAGAGGAGGGGAGGGAGGGGGGTGAGTCCTTTGTGAGTCAGACAGACTGCATCCTGTGCCAGGGTTGCCCAAGAATACAGAGCTGAGGCGTGACAATTATGGACAGCGGACACACCAGTAGCCCCATCTCACCTACCCCAGTGGGGCAAGTGGGCCTTGGCCCTTGACTTCCAGGCTGCTGACATGTGAGATTCAAAAAAGAACCTCAGGGTGAAGCTTGCATACTGGCCAGATGTACCTTCCCTCTGTGACAGCTCTAGGACTGGTTGATACAAAATTGTTTGCGTTATCGTTATCTGCTATCACTGTGTATCAATAACATTTGCCTATTATTGAAGGAGAGGCCATGGTCAGTCTAAGGGTTTCGGTCCACTCAGAACAAGGTATTTGGGTCATAAATCCAGTGCCAACAGTACCCAGCACCTTTGTAGTTATCCTTCTCCTCTTCCTTTGTATGGTAATTAAGAAAAGGAGATATTGTCTTCATATTGTCCATTAGCAGACATAAAATAATAGGAGTCCAAACTTACTCCCCTGCTTCTTTAGGAGATGCTTCTAATCTGCTTCCTACCTGAGTTTATCAGGAAAAAGACACCCTAGTGAACAACTGACATAACTGTGCATCTGCCAGGTTATGACATATGAATGTCAGCCTCAGAAGATTGAGGGGAATTCAAAAACAGCCTTCAAATAACTGACTTGTAGTTACAGAGAGGATGGAAGTGAGCATTGTTGTGACCATAAGGGACAGGACTAGGAGCAATGGCTTCAAGCTGTAGCAGAGGAATTTCAGGTTGTCGATTAGGAGAAACTTTCTGACTATGTGTGTGGTTAAGCATTGGAACAGGCTACCTAGAGAAGCAGTGGAATCTCCATCTCTGGAAATTTTCAAAAGCAGTTTGTACAGACACTTGACTAGGATGAATTAGGTAGGGATGATCCTGCCTCGAGCAGGGAACTGAATTAGATGACCTTGACAGGTCCCTTACAGCCCTACTTTCTTATAATCCTATGATAGCCAGACAGACCCATCTCTTCTTTTCCTTGAAATTACCTTCTTCTTTCTCCTATAATAAGAATGTCATCAGCTTTAAGCTTGATGTTGCAAGTCTCACTAGCACATTACATTTGAACATCTCAGTTGATGTATATACATGCCTGCCAAAAGGTATGCAAAGGTTGTCAGGTGCTTGAATGGCTCATCTGGGTCAATATGCCAAAACTCATTCTAAAGATCACATTTTTGCCCCAGATAAATCAGGTAAAAAATTCTCAATCACTGATAATGGGAAGTGACTTTTTTTGAAAGCTCTGTTAAGTGGTTTTAGATCAATGCAGAAGGATCAGTGCAGTGCCTGAAGGTTTTCCCATAACTGCAAGGTTGCTGATCTATTCTGTGATAGTCTCAAAAGATATAACGGTGCCTCCCCATTGCAGGCTTAGCAGTTCCTGCTATGTTTTGGTAGCATCACGGTATTCTATTTCCAGCTGCAGCTTGCACTCTTAATGCCCATTTCCTAGCAATATTTCTTCATTTTCTATTAGAATGCTGGGATATCACTCTCCTCTTTCATACTGAGGTGTGTACTCTATGTTTTGTACTGTGATCAGATCCAAAGTCTGAATTACTCTGCTGCCTGGCAATGGATGGCACTTTTTTGTGTAAGTTACTATCCTCTCCATGCCATAATAACTCCTGATTTGTTTTGTGGGTTTCTTATTGACAGTTTGCATTTGTCCACTGTCTTCAAAATGGTTTTATTCTATATCATAAGTACTTGGTCACATTTCTCCACTCTAATATTGCTGCTTATCTGAGTTGCTAGGATCTCATCATAGCAAGCTCCATAATCCAGCTGAAAGAAAATTGGTCATTGATCCAATCACTTCATGTACTGTTGGGGCTTTTTTGTTTGTTTTTTGTTTGTTTGCTTCTGGGGGAGTTGTGGCATTGGGACATAAAGCAACTTTGTTTCCCACATTCCTTGCACCATTACCCATTGACTGGACTTTTCCTCCCTCCACTCCTCTTTATGTTGTGGTCTAGAATCCTGAATTCTCTGCTCATTTGTTTCTTTCCTCTTTTCTAGTTTTTTTAAGCTTATGTACTTGTTTTATACTAGGAGCTACTATCCTTTCTAGAGGCTAAGCCTGATAAGCCTGCAATAGGGAAGCATTGTTTAAATATTTTCTGTGGACAGTTCAATGGCCCTTGTTATATAATGGCTTAGAGAGCCTTGGCTATTTGGTAGCCCATAGGGTACTGGGGGTTTAAGGCTCTTTGTGCTCCCAGTGTTTCCAGGGCAGATTTCTATTTCCCTTAAATCCAGGTTTTCAATTTTCTGGGTGAATGCCCTAACTACTAAAGTACTGGAGCTAAAACATGGGAGAGGCCACTTGCTATGGAGCCATTTTCCATCCAGGTGTATCACCATTCACTGATCTCGTCCTGTCCATACAGCCTGTCATCTTTCATAGAAGGAAATCAAGTTGGCCAGACACAAGTTGTCTTTGATGCACTGCTGTCCATGCATTTTCTTTTCTTCAAAAGAAGCAGTGGAGAGAGGGCCAGATAATACCTAGCCCATTGCGTGGTGGTTCAAGGGAAATAGAATTGCTCCTCCAGTATCCACAACTCTGGTTCAGTCAGGTAAGTGCACTGCTCCAAAATTAAAGCCTCCTGAGGCTTTCAGATTCCATGGCTGTCATCCAGTTGCACTACCTCAGATGTACAAACCCAGGGTTTTCCTTTTCACACACAATTTTGAGATTGCTGATTTTTATTTTTAAAAATATCAATAAATTTTGAAATACTAAAATTACTTGAAAATTGAATTGCACTTCTTTTGAACAACTCTACTTGGATAAACACATAGAGGCATCTCTGAATTCTAGAAAGAGCAGTCATGCAAAACCCTCTGAGACCAAGAGCTAGAGACACACTTCTCAGGGTTCATCTACATGAGGTGCTTTACTGCACAGTAGAGCAATTTACTGCTCTACTGCATGGGTGCCCATGGATACCATGGCCCCTGCCACTTACCATACCCTGAGGCCCCTTCTCTCCAGGGCAGGGGGTGGGGCAACCCTGGGTATGTCTAAATACTATAAATCCAGTGCCCTGTAGATATATTAGATTTGAACTACCTAGCTCAGGCACTGGATGTAACGTATTCACCCTAGTGCAGCATTCCTCTGGAGCTAGTTAGATTTGCTCGGATTCAAGCTATTTTAGTCTTGGCAGAGTGTTGTGCTTTCATAACTATACTGCTTCTTTTACCCAAGCTAGCTTTGATGTCTTACAAGGCATTGGACTGTGCCATGTACACATAGAATCATAGAAAGTGCTACCAATATACAGTAGTATGCTACCAATATAGGACATACACATCAATTAGATCCATTTTACAAGCCTATGGTTGCTTCTGACTATGCAGCACTAAGATGCATCTGACTATGCAGCACCAAGAAAAGGAGTCATGGAAATAAACCTTTATACATCCTGTAAGTTTACATACAAATCACTATTTTATATCAGTAATATCTATATTTTAGAACACTGAATACTTTCAGTCTTTAAAGAGACTAAGAAAGAATAAATAAAAGATATTCTAAATGAACAATATTTCTACACAAGAAAACTAGAGAGAGAGAGAGAGACAAGAAAAACAACACAGGAGGTCAATAAGGATATTGTGAAATTTCATCCCATACTTATTACTTATACATTGTATTTGCCCATCTCATATATTACGATGAGAAAGTCAGAGATAAGAATATAGCTTATAATCAGAGTGCAAATGATTGCCATCTACTCCTAGGGTCTGAACAAAATAACTAAAATGATACAGGAGAAATTTCATATAGCATTAAGGGCTGACCTATTGTTATTGTCGTTAATATAATATAAAATGAAAGCCTGACCAATGTAGGCAGGAATTGGTGACTTTTGAAAGTAATGTTAATGTCCTAGTAAAATGGAAATCAAGCTACTTACCTCTTTGTCAGTTTTAAAGAGGAGGTGAACCCAAAGGATTTAAGGTTAAACAGCTCAGTGAGCTTAAATCCAGGCATGGTCCTAGGAGATACGTCCTCTTCTCAGCTGGAAGCAAAACATAAGAATATCAGAATGATAAATTGTGCCATTTACAAATGTAACTGATTCATAAAAGATGATTCTGTGTGTGTGTGTGTGTGTGTGTGTGTGTGTGTGTGTGAAGGTAAAAGGAGCTGCTATATGTTTTAACCATTTTTCATTTGCTATTCAGCATAGTATTGTAAGGCACTTTCTCAGAATTTTTTCAGAGACCTCCCTGCATATCCTTGCGTTTCCTCTAATGGTTGTATTGAATATTCTAAAAAGTAGTGAGTATGGAGTATAAAAATTCCTTTTCTGGCTAAGAATAATATGCCTAGTCTACCTTGGGTACATCAACAAAATCTTGCTAACATGCACACATGGGAAGGAATCTCTAGAGAAACTTCACCAGGACTTTAACAACTTCCACCCTCTATCAAACTAACTCTGGAATATTCCACATAGCAGATTAATTTTCTAGGACAGTACAGTAAAGATTTGCAGTAGCCACATCCCCACCACATTGTATCAGAAACCAACCAACCACCATAGCTACTTTCACACTATTAGCTTTCACCATAAGCATACCAATAGATCCACTGCCTACAGTTAAACTCTATGTTACAACCATATCTGCTATGTTCCCACTGACCAAGATGAACACCTTAAGGATCTGGGGTGTATGTAGTAGCTGTGTTGGTCTGAGACAAAAAGAATGCAAAAATCAAGAACTCTTGGTTCCAGAATGACACCTTTTATTAGACCAACTGAGAAATTGCGCGCGCGCACACACACACACACACACACACACAAAAAGCAAAAAAGCAAAAAAAAAAATTAGAAAAAGATTTTTTATTTTTTTTTGCAATTGCTCAGTTGGTCTAATAAAAGGTATCATTTTGGAACCAAGAATTCTAGATTTTTGCATTTATTCTTAAGGATCTGGGGCATGGATTCCTACAGTTACAAAACAATCCAAAAACTGCAACTACTTAAATAAGCAAAGCCAGACTCCGACCTCATTGACCCACTAAAATACCAACACTATGGTAAGGACAATAAGATCACTACTTTCTCCCCTCTTTTCCCATTTAAATTATTCATTCTACTGTATACACATGCTCTATGATGTCCTTTCACAGAATCTGATGATGTGAACTAAAGTTCAGAAAAAAATCTTCTCTCTCTCTCTCTCTCTCTATATATATATCTTATTTAATCTACAAAGTGCATACTTACCTTGCCTTCTGTATGGACCATGGGTATAAAAGCGTTTGCTGTCAACAGCTCTGTTGCTTATTGCCATACACTTAGGTTTTTTGGTGTACTAGCTAATTTTTTAGAAAGTTCATAGAGTTACCCCATTAAAGGTATTGCCTAAAGCTTACCACATGGTATGTTGTCACTGCTATACTTGTTCCAAGGCTTCATGAATCTGGGACTGAAAAAAGCTTGTGTAACTGGATCCTGGACAAAGGCAGTGAACTGGGGTGTCTGGTCAGAGATAATGTAATAATCCCTATCCTCGGTCTACTGGTGCTATTGTGACTTGCCTTCATGTGATATTGATGCAGATTAATAAGTACAAAACTTTTCCAACACCTAATATAACATGACTATTTTTACTGCTGTTTTAAATTGTTATTGGAAGCATTACCTTTGTAAGAACCTCAAGATCAACTTGTTATATTGAAAACTTTTTGGTAGTTACAGTGAAATTTGTTTATTCCAATTCTTTAAATTTACAGCTCTAGCTTTTAGCAGATTTGAATAGCTAAAAACTGGCATGAACAACAGATAGATACATTTATTAGGTAGGCAGGCACCACCTCTAATATAACCTTTGATAACAGTCAATTAAATTAGTGCTTTACCTTGCTATCCTTCAGCTCTTTCCAGCATACAAATCTTGTCCTCAGTGGTACTGATTTACCAATTAAGGAACAGGAAACATATGCTCCAAATCACACTTCATTTTACTGGAAATGTTTGAACACTGACAGCAAATACTAATGTATCTACAAATGTGTGCATATGCCTTCTCAAATCTCACAGGACATTAATTACCAGTGCTTTGATCTATTTAAGAGATAAACAGACATTGAATTATCAATGGATTTGAACCATCTGTGAATTATTTTGCTTAAAGTGTCCAAACTTTTGAATCAGGTGTGGAATTGCATAAAATACACTACCTAAAGTTGCCTTGCCTTTTGGATAGGAGTTTCGTGGATGAAAGCACACATTTTACAAGCACACAGATTTTATGAAGAAAGGAGCAAATCAACTTCACCCCACAGAGAATCCAACTGAGAATAAACAATATATAATCCATGGCAGCAACCCATGGTACCTTCTCTAGCCCTACCCGAAAGAAGCTGTCTGCATTGTAGCACTTAGTTTTGGTTGGTCACAGAAGGGACTAGTCTAATGCTAGATAAATCTACTTACAGCAGCCTTGGGAAGAGGATTCGTGACTTTACATGCATTCAAGCCTCAGCTCCACAACAAGACAAAACAAAAGAAAACCCAACATTGTCCACCGCACTTGGGATCTGGTTTCATAAACATTAGGAGTGGAAGGGACCTCAGAAGATCACCAAGTCCAGTTTCAATCCAGACTCCAAAGATAACAGTTTACAGTTGAAAAGGTATTTGAAATAGGTGTAAATATGCAGTCAACAGTGATCATATAAAGGGTCTATATGTATATTATACATTAATTTATGTTTTTCAAAAGTTTCTGTATATAAATATACATATATCTATGTATAGTATACATAATAATTTGACAGTAGTTTTATTTTGACAAATCATTCAGTAATTAGGCATAAAAATGCCATCTGAAACTAAATTTGAATTTAGGGCTAAATCCAGATTGGCAAATTAGAAGCCTAAGTGGAACTCAGGGAGAATTTAGGTATCCCCATCAGAAAGAAACAATCCAAAATAGCCCAGACTAGTGGCCACAAAATATCATACACACCTAAACTGTCATCTGAGAAGATCTTTAGTCACTTACACAGAGACTTGATGCATGTGTAGAAGCATCCCAGAATGAGCAGGTAGGCAAATAATTCCCACCTAACTCCCATTGCAAGCTATAAGATGCAACAGGGCCTAACTACTCAGAGGAGCCCTTAAGCAGAGTGACCATATGTCCAGGATTGGATGGGATAGTCCAGGATTTCAAAGGCCAGTCCCAGCCAGCCAGTGAAAATTAAAACAAGCATCTTGGGCATGAGCTATGAAATAAAACGCCACAGAGAACAGCAAAATTGCCCTAACTGCCCTGATTGGTTAGCTTGATTAATGAATGACCATTTAAAAGGGGATTGTGAACACCTGTGAAGTAAAAAGCAATGGGTCATTAATGGGCTACTGACTCCTTATCTGCCTGAAGAGTGGTATAGGGCACTACTGTCCCTGTCCTTCCTCCCCCCCCCCCCCCCCCCGGGGGAGCAGGGGGGACAGTGTTCCAGATTTCACATTGTCCCATATGGTTACTCTAACCTTAAGGTGAACAAACAAGAGGCTACTCTGTAACCTATTATTAAAGCTGGATTGGAGGAAGAGGGGAGAGGAGTCCTGAGTTCTAGCCCTTGCTGCTATAGTTCTTTCTTTTTTTAAAAAAAACCAGTGACAATCTAATATAAAATGCATAAACCATGCAAGTAGCAGAACTGAAACCCTTCCTGCAAAGCCTGGCTCCTTTTTGTTTGCCTACTTTATGGTGCCATGGATCATGCACTTCTTCCTTTCCAGTAGTCAAGGTTTAACAGGTCAGTTGGGATGGGGTATCTATTCTGCTTTGCATTGTGTAAGCTTACCCTATGTGCCCTAGTGGATACTCTGTTGTTGCATCTGGAGTTGTGGCTAGAACATTGCTCTGTGGATCAGGAGATACAGGTGCCAACAGGAGCCTGGGTCTTCTACTCCTTAACTGCCCTAACCATTAAGCTATTCATTTAAAAGGTAGGAGGGTTGCTGACTCTTTTATCTAACACCTATTAGTTACATTGTGGGGGGAGGGTTTTGTTTTTTGCAGAGGTGGGGATTATGTGACTAAAGTTTTAGGATTTACCCAGCCTTACACACATGCCTAGACAATTTTATTCCCCTCTAGGGGGTCTTCATATCTAGTATGCTGCCTACAAAACATATGCAAGAGGGTAGAACAGGTAGGTATAGCTATACTGAATCAGAAACTATGTATAAATGCCAAAAGTTGCAATTGATTTACATAGGTAAATCAGAGATGCATAGCATAAGATTTTTTTTTAAGCACCAGGCTTACTTCATCTGGTGCTGTGATGGGACAGATGTTGCATTAGACAGCATCTGATGATGTAAGCCTGCAGCTTATGAAAGCTTATGCTATGCACCTCTGATTTAGTCTATACGGTGCAAATCTACTGTCTTCTGCCTGACTTCAGAATAGCATAAGTAGCTACGTCTCTCAACTATGTAAGTACCACTTAGGTACATGAAGGGGAAAAAGCACCTGGCCCTCAGTGAACATGACTTCCTATTTTGATGTCACAAAGAGATTAGTTCATTAGTGACATTTTTTCACAAATTAACACCAAGTCAAACAGCCCATTTGTATATTCATCCCTGCTGAGTGGAAGCCAAACTCAGACATAGTCATTCTCAACACCTGCAAAGTCTACTTATACATACATTATACGGTAAACTGTAACAAGACATTTTAATGACTAAACATTTCCAAACAAGATTGCTTTTAATCTTATATTGTATGTAGCTATTCTTGGTATTATTTAAGTTCTTTTAAAACTGAAACATTTAAATAGGTTCTTTTTTATTTAGAAATTTATAAGATTATTATAATTACAGATATGAAAATGTTAGTAATATATGAAAACAAAATTACGACCAGAAGCATATTATGAAATACATAAAATTAGGAACATTAGAGAGAGTTTTCAGGATGATGAGTATAAATAAAACCTGAAAAGGGAGATGGCAGAGGGAGGACAATAATGTACATTGCTTGATAATCTAGTCTAGTGTGGTACTTAATGTGTAGCATTGGGTCACAGTGGATTTGATTTGGAATCAATTCCTGGTTCTGCCACAGATTTTTTTTGCATCCTTGAGCAGGCTGGGTAAGTTGTCTGTGCTTCTATTCTTCATTTGTAAAATGTAGATAATACTTTGTTTCCTCACAGGGTTGGGACATGTTGAGAGACCACATAAATGGTGGCCATATGAAAGCCTGTTTAGATCACTATGATGATTTATTATGTATATTTGTTACAGTTGACTGGTTTTATGAAACTGTCTTCATAAATGTTAATGTAATATTTGAGATTTTATATATATATATATATATATATATATATATATATATATATATATATATATGAGAGAGAGAGAGATCTATAGATATAATAATATATAGATATACATATATATAATTAATAAGGGGAAGGAGGAGGATCCAGGGAACTACTCACCAGTCAACCTGACCTTAATACATGGAAAGATCATGGAGCAGCTCCTCAAAGATTCTATTGTGAAGCACCTAAAAAAAAACCAAGGTAATCAGGGAAAGCCAGCACATATTCACCTTGATCAAGTCATTCCTAACCAACCTAATTTTTTTCTATGATAAGGTGAAAGACTCTGTAGATTGGGAGAGAATAGTGGATGTGATATACCTTGACTTTAGCAAGACTTCTGACACTGTCTATCATGAAGTTCTTATTAACAAGCTAAGTGAATACATACAGTCTAGTATTGTAAGGTGGATTCATAACAGGTTGTATAATTGTGCTCAATGGCTCAATGTCTCTTTGGAAGGAGGTATCAAGTAGTGTTCCCCAAAGGTCTGTCCTGGGCCCAGTGTTTTTTGTTTGTTTGTTTTGTTTTGTTTTTTGGGGGTTTTTTGATATCTTCATTAATTATTTGGACAATAGGATTGAGTATACACTTAAATTTCTAAAGACATCAATTTTGGGGGAGTTGTAGATACTACAAGGGGTAGTGCTGGGATCTAGAATGACCCAGGTAGACTGCAAAAAAAAGGTGTGTAATCAATCAGATGAGATTCAACAAGGACAAGTGCAAAGTTCTGCCCTTGGGATGGAAAAGTGAAGACACAAATACAAACTGGGGAATGACTGGTTAAGTACTGAATAAATACTCAGCGTTTTATATTTATACTCAGTACCACAGAGAAGGAAGTTGTGGTTACAATAGACCATAAACTGAATACAGGCCTGAAAACAGTGTGCTTTTGTTGCAAAAAACAGATACAGCATACTGCATTTTATTAACAGTAAATCACTTGCAAATCAAAGGAAGTGATTCTGCCATTCTATTCAGCACTTCTGAGGTCTCACCTGGAGTAGTATGTCCAGTTTTGGGCCTTGCACTTCAAGGGGGATGGGCTTAGTTTGGGAAGAGTCCAACACAGAGCAACAAGATGATCAGGGACCTGGGAGGCAAGACTGATGAGAAAAGGTGAAAGAACTAGGATGATTTAGTCTGTAGAAGAGAACACTGAGGGGGCATTTGATAACAGTCTTCAAATATATGAAGGCTGATTATACAGAAGATGGGCTTTTCTTTAGGGCCGTAGGGGAAAGGACTAGGAGAAAAGGACTCAACCTTCAGCAAAGGACATTTAGACTAGAGATTAGGAGGAACTTTCTGACTATTAAGCTAGTCAGACATTGGAACAGGCCACCTACCTAGAGAAGTTGCGGAAGCTCCTTCCCCAAAAATTTAAGTCCAAAATATTCAAATTCCCAACTTGAAATGTTCATTAAACAAATTCAAATGGAGAATTTTTGAGTCCATATAATATTAAATGGAATTTTATTTTCATCACACACATAGCCGGTGGAAGGGGGGGACTAATGGGGTTTAGCCCCTGCAAACGTAGGGCAGCAGTAGGGCCACTAGGAAGCCTGGCCAAGGGCTTCTGGAGGCTGCAGCAGGGGTGAGGTGGGGTGGGTTGGGGGTAGTGGCAGGCACTGAGTAGCTCATCTGGGGGTGTGGCTCCTGCTACTACCTGAGCCCTGGGAGGCATGGGGTGCGTGTGCCTGCAATCTGTGTGGGGCAGGGTGGACTGCTGCTGGGGCCAGGGCTGGGGCTGTGCCGGGCTCTTCCGGTGGTGGGGAGGGCATGCTACACTGGGGGTGAGTGGTGGCAGCCCTGGGAGAGAAGCTATGGTGGGCGACATCTGCAGCCACCCCAAGATTTGCCATAGCCCACCCTACCCCCCTCCCAGCACCACCACCAGCTGCCTCCAATCCTGGGCCTGGCTCGACTCGGCTTTCTCCTGATCCCTGCCCAGCCCCAGACTCAGATCCATTCCCTCTCCCTCTCTCCCTCCCACCTCTCCCCCTGCAGACTTTTCAACCTGGGACATGCATGCATGTGTGCGTCCACTCAGCCCCTCCCACCCCCCAATTTTTTTTCTCTCTCCACCTATGGTCACACACAAATTGGTTGTTGTAGATAGAATCTGATGCAGACAAATGGAGAGATGAATGTTCCCATTATCTTCCATGAGTCTAGATCCCTGGAAAAAATACAGCTCCCAAAATTCACTCAGTTATGTGACTCTCATGATGCACTATGTGGATAATAATCTGATTACATTATGGAAGATGCAGTATTTTTATCAGACCATAGGAGAGAATGGGAATTCAAATTTGAAAAAGCAAAGTACCACAAAGGAAGTTCAATTTCTCATTATTCTTTAAAAGAAAAGAATTCTTTGAAAGAAAAAGCCAGTTAAAAAAAAATCAGAATAGTTAACCTCAGGTCAAATTATTTCAAAATTAAATATTTCATTCTCCTTCCCTAAGGTAAATATTTCATTTAAAGAAGCAAAAGTAAAACAAAAATACAGTTCTAGCAGAAAATTTCAATTGTACAGACACTGATTTTTTTTTTAAAAAGGAAGATGCCAGCCAACTCTATAAATAATTTATTCTTATGACAAATTTCTCCCAACATGGCACTGAAAATTTGCACTGAGATATGAAAACTCATATTCACTGTCACCTTGTGTGCCTTACGAATGTTTCCATCGGAGTGTTGTGTGCTACTGGTCCCTGAACCCCAAATATGCAAATGTTCCAAGAACTGCATAGATCTCACCAAGGTCCAGGAAAAGTTCTAGAAATTATGCCCTACATCATCTTGATAACTGTTTCTCTCAGCTACTGACACCACATTCTTTCCAGAGCATTTTCATTCATCTGATTGAAAACTATCAACACAGAGTGATAACATTGCATAATAAATATCACCACTCAGTACCCCATTCAGCTTTCCCTCCCTGACCTCAGAGTACAAGGGATACATTCTCCTGATACCCCCATCAGTTGCAGAATGGTGAAAATAATCAGGCCTGTCATCCAAATTATAATAGTGTAAGTCAGGCTGATTAGTATCTTCACAAATAGGTAGGTTCATTGAAATCATTGATGATAATGATAAAGGAAACCATAACAAGTAATGACTATTTCTTCATTCCAGTCAGTTGTAAAACCTCCCCCACTGATTAGAATCATTATTGTCAACTTCCACAATAGCATGTTGCCATTCATCACATGCTGCTGTAGCTTCTGGTCTGCAAGTCATTTTCTTAGGTTGGTTACTCCTAACTAATTAAAAGCCAGCTTTTAAGCTGAGTAGGCATTAAAAATAATACTCTTTTGGATTGTACAGAAATGCTATTTCTGATATGAGAAAAAGGACTGGTTGGAAGCAATGAACTTAATGTATGAAGTTTTATAATCCCATAAATTTAATGAGTATAATGAGGAGTCTGTAAGCAGAATACTTGTAGCCTAAATATTTTGAAAAATAGTTTTTTTTCAGTTTTGGGCTACTAAATTAAAGAACTCCTTAAAATCTCTTAAAATAGGCTCTGGGGGAGCATTCATTCTGAAAAACATACCACTGACCACACTTCTGTGGAGCACCTAAAAATCCAAGCAACCAAGAACATGTAGCCACTTCTGGAAGTTTAGGGGTTGAGAAGTCATAGAGAGTAAGTGAAGTCCCAGAAGACTGAAACAGAATGCATACAAGTTTTTAAAAAAGGGGAAATAGAGTACCCAGACATATTAGCCAGGCAACTTCTGGCACTATAAAAGTACTGCAGCACATCATCAAACAACTAACCTGTACCCAGTAAAGGACAACAAATCAAGAGCAAATTATGATGAATCAGTCAAATTTCCCAGTTTGACTTAACAGACAGGAGGAGATCAGCAAATGGTGATATACCTTGACTTTTGCAATGCTTTTGGTAGTCTCCCATGACATTCCAATGAAATGTGCTCTTGAAGGTCTAGATGAAATTACTCTAAGGGCAGAGGGGTGTAGGTTGGTCTAAGGACATAGGCAGACAAGGTTCTTTGGGTGAATCTGATATATTTTATTAGACCAACTTAAATAGTTGTAGAACAATTTTTAAGCAAGCTTTCGGGTTCAAAAACCTTTCATCAGGCCGAGGAAGTTTCAGCAGTTGGTGTGTGCTCTTCCTGGATGGAATTAAAAGTAAAGAAGCCAGAGGCTGGGCTGGTATGCATACAAGTCAGGTAGTCAGTGAAAATGTAGATTGAGAAGTCAATGGGTGAGAGACAGGCTGGGTGGAGGGGAGGGAAGGGGGATGAATAGTGGAGAAGTACCTGGGAAGTCAGCTGTCAGGCAGGTTATAATATGTTGTAAATCCAATGTCTATATTTAGTCCATGATTTTTAGTATCCGGGAGGTTGATGAAGTGGAGTTCATAGGCTCGTCTCTGGGAAGTGTTTTGTAAGTTTCCTTTGAGGATCAGGACTGAGAGATTGGAGAGAGAGTGGTTTTCTTGTGAGAAATGTGCCACCTCAAGTAATTGGGTATTCCTGGCTTTGATAGATTTCTGGTGTGCGTTCATTCTGGTGTGCAGTTGTCGTTTGGTCTCACCTTCATATTTTCCATCAGGGCATTTGGTGCATTGGATGAGATATATAACATTTTTGGAGGTGCAGCTGTAAGATCTGGGAATGCTAATGGCTCTGTTGTGGGCTGTAGTAACTGTGGGGGTGGTGAAGATGTGTTGGCAGGTTTTGCATTTCTTGTTATGGCATGGTCTGGATCCATTTGGTGTGTTCTGGGTCTGAGGAAGTTAGCTTCTGGTGATGAGGTTCGTGAGGTTCAGTGCTTGTTTGAAAGCTAAAATGGGTAGCTCTGGGAAGATCTCTTTAAAAATGGGGTCTCTTTCTAGTATGGGTTGCAATTGTTTGAGGATTTTCCATACAGGTTTGAGGGAGGGGTGATATGTCATAACCAGCGGTGTGCGATTTGTGAGGTTTTTCTTCTGTACTGCAGCAGTTCTTCACATGGTATCTGGGTGGCTCTTTCAAACATGCAATCTCTCTCTCTGGAGGAGTGTCCCTGTTGGGTGAAAGCCTTTTTAAGATTGGTGAGGTAGCAATCCCGGGTGTTCTCTTCAGTGCAAATTTGGTGGTATCTGAAGGCTTGGTTGTATATCACAGCTTTTTTGGTGTGTTTAGGGTGATTGCTGGTTCTGTGCAAATATGTATGTTGGTCTACGGGTTTCTTGTATAATATGGTCTGTAATTTATCATTCTGGATGCTGATCATTGCGTCTAAAAAAGAGATGTTGTTGCTGGAGTATTCTAGAGAAAGTCAGATGGAAGGATGGTGAATGTTGAATTTCTGATGGAACTCAACCAGAGATTGCAGGTTTTCAGTCCAAATGATGAAGATGTCATCAATATATCTTAAGTATAGCAAGCATTTGATGGTACAGTTCTTGAGGAAGTCTTCTTCCAGGTGGCTCATAAAAAGGTTGGCATACTGTGGGGCCATTTTGGTGCCCATAGCTGTTTCCATCGTCTGGAGGAAGTGTTGGTTATTAGAAGTGAAATTGTTGTGTGTGAGGATGAAATGTATAAGGTCAGTAATATCTTTGGGTCTGTATTCTGAGTTGTAATCTTGTTCCTGTAGAAATGTAAGGCAGGCTTGGATGCCATCCTGGTGTGGGATGTTGGTATATAGGCTGGTAACATCCATGGTGGCTAGGAGGGTGTTGCCAGGAAGGTGGTCTATTTTTTTAAGTTTCTCTAGAAAGTCAGTAGTGTCTTGGACAAAACTTGCTCTGTGCGTGATGAGCGGTTTTAGGATTGATTCAACGAAACCTGATATTTCCTCAGTTAGGGTCCCATGGTTGGATATGATAGGTCTGCCAGGGTTCCCTTGTTTGTGGATTTTAGGGAGCATGTAAAAATTCTCCGGGTTAGGTAGTGGGGGGATCAAGGTCTGTAGTTTTTCTTGTAGTCCTAAGGGCAGATACACTCAGACTATTCTAAGTGAATGTAGATGAATCTAAACATGTAACCGTACAGAAGTTTGGCATGCATAGCCTGATCTAAAAATGATGCATGTGATCTTATCTGAGGTACACTCAACTGAGAGAGATTCAAGTTGACTAATGTATTGTGTACTTTTCCCTATTGAATCAAATTAGATCATTGTCCTCCAGCATCCCAGCCTGCTACAGAGCTCCCACTACACCTTCCTTGGGGGGAGGCATGCTAGCACATGGCCCGTGTTTGGCTGCTGCCCCTAAGTGCCCAGCAGACCTTGCTCCTTTTCCCTCTTCCCTCTTTCCAGAAGGTGATCACTGGACCCAATGTACTCACCTTCCTCCACCCTTCCCCTGACCGACCCCTGGGGGGACCAGTGGCTGCTCCAGGCCATCCCCATGGTCACAGCCCTCTCCCAGGATGAATCCACAAGAATGCAGGGGGCGGTGCACAGATGGAAGGGTGTAGCTTGCAGGTGAATCATGCCTGCCCCCTGACCATTCAAAACACAGGACACCAGGTAACTAATTGTTGAGATGTTTTTGTCTTTCAGTACTGGACAGACCAGTCACCCCCACTTACCTTCCTTTCTAGAGCACAGCTGAGGCTCCAAGCTCCTCCCTGGCTTTGAGAGGTTAGTAGCCCATCTCCCATTTTTTTTTCCCATCTCCGCTTGTCCCCCCTCCCCCCCACACACACATCCAATCAGATCCCTAGCAAAAGTCTGTGGGAGCCAGGCTATTCTGAGTCTCATGGCACAGGCAGTCACTGTACTGAACCCTCAAGGAAACCCACCTGCTTCCTGCAATTGTGTCCCCAGCCTTGTCCCAGACAGTGCCCCCTGCCCCAGTCCCTGAAAGCATAGCAACCCCCATCCCTGCTTCCCACAATTGCAGCCACAACCCTGTCCTAGATAGCATTCCCCCTCACCCCCACCCCTGAAAGTAAAGTAACCCCTACCCCCACCTCCACTCCCAGTGTATTCAAGCAGAAGAAAGGCACTGGAAAGCCAATGGTAGTGCACAGCAGGACACTTATTAGGCAGCCACAGTATGAGGACCCTCTCTTGGTTAGGTCATGATGGGTTCAGAGTTGCGTCAGTAGTTAGGATGATTTAAAACTTGTCTGCAGGGGTCAACTCATCATAGCAGAGCCAGTAGGGACCTTTCTGCTTCTGGTCCTTTGCCCCACTCCTCCTGTCCAGGATCTACCACCAACTCCTCTTGCTCTGCCTTCTGCTTCCTTCCCTATCTGCTGACTGTCCCCTCCCTGATTTGTCTCATGCCACGCACAGGCTTCCTGTGCCACTTGTGGCACATGTACCACAGGTTGGCCACCTCTGGTTTAAATAATACAGCATGAATCTTTCTCACAAAGCCTCTCATTGTACATTATCATATCTATTCCTGTTCCCTCAATATTTCTGGCCTAAACTGCAAGCTCAGCAAGGATGCTGATCAAGAACATGAGTAGTTGAGTTCACATACAGGTACTCAAAGAACAGCTGAGTGCAGTTCAAGGCTGCAGTAATTAGAAAAGGTGATGGCTAGGGTGAAAAAGATTGTTAAGAACATCTCCTGAAGCTTAGGGAGTGACAGAATCCTGCAATGTTTGCCAGAGGTGGCACTACGGGCAGCTTAGCTGTAAGGTGTGTAAATGCTTTACATGGAGATGCTCTGCTCAGTGAGACCTGGGACTGGGCACAGTACAGCATAGGCTGTGAGACTGAGGACTAGCAGCATCAAACATGGCATGCTTATCTTGTACCCAGTATCTGCTGTATAGACAGGGACATATCCTGCACAGGCTCTACCATTCTGGAATTACTTGTGCTGAACTGATGGTGATGAAGCAAAGGCTGTCAGGGGATGTAAGTTTCCAGATGGTGACAGTGAAATGCTTTTCCACAGTGAGGAGTATCTTTCTGCTGATGTCCTGTTACATGAGAATGGGGGCCAGTTCAGTTACAGTCAAGAATATCTCCGCAAAGGTGACTTGATGCATCCTGAATTTCTGTTGTCACTGTTTATTATCTGAGGTCCTCAGGATAAATGCATTTCAAGGAGTTGGTGCTTGTGTCACATGCCCCTAAGCTGATACATAGCCTGTCAAGTTTCTGGAGAACTGTGGCTGGAATGGTAGCCAGTATGGCATCATCCTTCTTGGAGCATGTATCCATTGGGACAGGAGCTTGGAAAAGAGCCTCAGAATGTGTGTATCCAGGTCTCAGTCATGTCCATGTGGCTGTGCATGGTGCAGTGTACCAGTCAGCACATGATCTGAACAAAATTTCAGAACTTGTGAAAGGCCAGGAATTTCTGCTGGCAATGCTGGATCAGAAGTCATGGGATGGCAGGCAGCAGAGATCCATTCGGGGCCAGGAGTGTAACTACTGATCCTTTGGGAGTGGAAACTGATAAAGGTGCATTCTCAGAAGAAGCAGGAAGGGAGTTCCTGGGTGGGTGTTGTTCATGGGAAGCCAGTTAGTCAACACTTTCCTTTGTGCTCAGTTGTCCTCAGAAAACTTTGAAGCCAGGGGCAAGTAGTGTAAGTAAGGGGAGAACTGAGGCAGGATCCCCTAACTGTGCTGCCACAATCACATAGCAAGAGCTGGTGATGCCCCAGGCATTGTATGGCTACTTTGCACCTCTTACAGGAGCTCCCATAAATCACACTGATCTCAGCACACCACCCCGCTACCTACTGAGCACTAGCAGTACATGCTTTCACCATGCTTTGCAGTATATGGTAGATGATCAGGCAATTGAATGACTGTACTTTCACATCACACCATATTTTTGTGGTTCAGCAAATTTCCACAGGATTCTTAGCACTTCAAATGAATGCCTGCCCATACCCTGAAAGAAAAGTCACCCATGGCTCAATGTCAGATTGGGAGGAGGGATCAAAAAGATTTCCCCAAGGAAGTGTCTTGGGTCCAATACTATTTATTAATGGAGAATAGAATTGATTGGACCGAGTGACTCTACTTTGCACCTATTTAAGCAAGCCAGGTTAGGAGAGTGCATGAGTCCTGTATCCAAATCCTAAGTATACAGTTATTAAACTGATCAATGACACTAAACTACGTGGGGTTGCAGACACTTTGACAAGATTAGAAGTCAAGAAGACCTTGAAAAAGAGGTCTAAAACATATAGGATGAAATTCAGTGTGGATATTTGTCAATTACTACATGCAGGAAAAAAAACAAAAACAAATGCACAAGTACAAAATGGGGAGTGAATGGTTAGGCTCCAGTATTTCAGAAAAGGACTGGATGACTTCCTAAAGTCCTTTCCAGCCTTATTTTTCTATAATTTAATAATTAAAATACTTAGGGTTAATATTTCAAACCAACATACTGGATACGAATACCAAATTTCCAGTTACTTTTAATTTTAATGGAAATAATTTTTTCATGGCTTAGGGAATTAGGACATCTCAGCCCCTAGCTGCAAAATTTAAGATAAAAAGCCATTCCATCTCCCCTCATGGTTATATTCCCCTCATTGGAACAACACTTTAAGATGTTCCACTGTTGAGGTTGGGAAATAATTTCAGGAAATGGTAAAAGCAAGACAACTCGATTGTACACAGTTTCTTTGTACACAGGGCATTGCCTCAAATTCTGAATTTTGTTTTTGTTGATAAGCAACATAAAATACTTTAGTTTAATCATTTTTGTGCTATATCCTATCACTTTGAGGTAATAAAATGAATATCTTGACATAGAGTTCAAAACCAAAGCATAACTACAGCAAACTAACAATCCACATTTCCTTTTCATTTTCTGGAAATGCAGCTTTTCCTTCACCAGCACTATCACCATATATTTTCAGCTTTTGTGGATGCTTGTCAATGGGAATAGACCTTGTCTCCCAGAAATGATACACCTTCTTTTCTAAAATAATGCTCTGAATTTTAGATAAAAGCTTTGCATTATAAATGTACAAAGTATTCTGCTGGACAGTATAATAAATCTGCCTTCAAATATCACTCTGATGTATAATGTATAACAAAAAAGAATAGAACCACTTAAAAAAAAATAGGCACTTTCTGTGTTAATATCTGGATAATCTTTCCTAACCCTTAAAAATGTGGATGACCAATTCCCAATCAGACACAGGATAAGGTGCAGGTACTGCACTTGACTTTTGCACTTTGATTTTAACAGGACACTTTAAGAACAAAGATTAGCCTCACTTTAAAAAATCAAAGAAATACAATCCTCTTTCTGAGCACAATGACTGCACTCATTTCATGGTGAAAAAGTCATCCCTTTATGTGGTAGTTCATGCACTGTCATTCCTTTCAAATAGTCACATACAAATTTATAAAGTACAATAAAACAAAAAGGTAAACTGATCCTATGATAGCTTTCAGATATTCCATATATAGTGGAATTATATTTCCCTTTGTGATTATAAGTGGTTGTTTTCTAGCCAGCTACCTAGTCATTTTTGGGCCCTGCTTTACACTTCATGTAGTGTAACTCTATGTCCATAGAACATATATATGACAACATGTGGAGAGCAGTCGGGTATGGCTGGTAAGTTTGTTGTAAGGTGAGGGAGTGGGGCTGGGGCAGGGGCTAACCAGCTGGGGTGGGGCACAGGACTAAACTATGTTGGGGAGTGGCTCCTGCCACTATACACACCACAGGAGAGCGTGGGGTTGTGTGCCTCTGGATCTGTGCATGGAGCAGGGTGGGCTAGGGCTGCACCAGGCTCTTCCTGGTGGGGAGCTGGGCCAGGCTGCCCTTGGGGTGGGTGCTGGCAGCACTGGGAAAGGGGTTAGGGGGGCTATGACAAATTCTGGAATGGCTGCAGCCCCACCTTGTAGCCCCACTCCCATAGGCCCCAGTGGTGAGAGAGGCCCTATGGGAGCAAGGAGAGACTGGGGCTGGAGCAGGCGCTGCCCAGCCAGGGCAGAGCTCAGGACAGAGCTACAAGCAGCTCAGCATGGGGTGGGGGGGGTCCCACTGCTGCATGCGCCCACTCCCTGTACCCCGCCCCCCCGGATGAGCTGCTCATGGCTCCGTCCCTTGCCCCAGCTGAGCAGCACATGCCCTGCCCCACTCCCTTCCTCATCACAGGGCCTTGATCTGCCCCCGCCCCCCCCCACCCTTTAATACAAGAAAAAACTGTAAAGTGGTACATGAGGTGAAACTTTGAAACAGAAAGGGTAAACTTGTTAAGAAAGGTTGAAAACCCCTGATTTAAGGCACTCACTTTGAGAGCTGGAAAACTGGGTTCTAGGCCTGTTTTGTTCATAGGATGTTTCAGCCTGCCTCTCTCCCATTTCTTTGCACAAGACTTTGAATACTCCTTTTGTCAAGTATTCAGTCCCTTTTCTATAGCATACCATCTGAAGCTAAGCCACTGCTCTTTGAATTATGATTAGATGAAACAGATGGTGAATAGCATGGGCAACTGGTGCCTCCTGAGTCAGGAGGGTCACTTGCCCTCCCAGTGGCCAGTCAGCAACTGGGGGGGGGTGGGTCCCCCCACATTCAATCATATTGACCAGGGGCAGTCCCCCTGTGGCTGACTGCACTGACCCAGAAATGCCAGGGGCTTGCTTGGAAGTGCCAGTGGCACTTCTCTTGGTGCCCACAGCTGGTGCTTTCGTGGGGGGCAGCAGCACTCCCACCTGCCCCCCCCCCCGCCTATCACCTATGTAAGGAATGCTGGTTGTCAGGGGGTGCGCCACATTGTCAGGTGGTGCACGTGCACCCCTGTGCACTCCCTACTCATCGCCACTGATGAATAGTGCATTGGAAAGTAAAAGTCCATGCTCACTCCTTTCTAGACCAACAGCCATCTTATTGAGTCATACACCCTCTGATTTTCTCCTCCTCTTGTGCCCCAGCTTATTTCTATCTTTTGGCTACCTTCAGAGCCAGCTTCAAAAAGAATACCAAAGTACCTGAATTGCCAGACCTGTGACGTGGTGGTTAGCACTCTATGTTGTTAAGTGAGAGAAATTCAGGCTCAGACCTTCTGTGCATTAGTAGGATCTACAACCTGGGTTTCTAGGTTTCTTGACAAAATCATCCTAACTACTCACGTATTGGGGCTTAAATACAATAGGGCCTTCCTTCACCAGAATTTAGCATTTACTCTCCATAGATTACTGGCCACACACACTTTTAGGCTTTAGACATCAGTTCACAATGGGCACTGTGCGGGCCGGGTCAGACCCTGGGCCCTTTCGTCGCTCTGCATGCGGGCTGTGGCCGGCAGGCCGGGCAGGCCGGGTCGGAGAGGGTGGGCGCCGAGCTAGAATTAGGCACAGACACGTAACAGTTGATTTTAAGATTGCTTACTTACACCGAGATGGTCGCGGTGCAGGCTGAGAACTTGCTTGAGTTGCGGTTACAAACAGAAACACGAACAATCACGTGGAGTTTGCTAGGCTCCACACAGACAGAAAACACGAACAATCACGTGGAGCTTGCTAGGCTCCACGCAGACAAACTCCGGATGTCCAGGACAAGCGCGCATAAAACTCATCGATACGTCTTATAGAAGGTTCCGTTTGAAGACGGGAAGAGGTGGGCGGTGGATCAGGCCACCAAAACTCCTCTGAGCAACACACAGGGTTTCTATTACCCTGCCGCGTACACCCAGAGTCCCCATGAGATGGATGTGGAGTCCTCTTCGGCTTGGGCGGAAACTGCTCAAGCCTCTTATACGGCTAGCAGGCCAATCGCTAGCCGCCACGTGTGAATAATTTAGCACTAGCCAATTGCGGGGCATGAATTAGCATACGACGAGTGGGAACTCTTTGCACCGTGCATTTCTGTGTTGCAAAGAAAATGCACCCTGCAAAGACAGCTGCAAAGTGACGGGAACACTCTCCTTTGCACGCGGGTTCTCTGTGCAGCAGAACTCCTCCGTGCAATGAAGCTGTAAACCCACGGGGATAATTTTTAGTGCCGAAGCACACACAAAAAATCAGACCTTTGGGTCATGACATCCCCCCTTGCTGAAGGCACAATAGAATTATACTTCAAACCTATCATCCGGGTTATTAACAGCTCTGTCAATGGTTCGCGAAACTAAACGAGCAAAAACAAAATCAGTCAACAATAAGAATTCGTCCTCAAGGGATCGAATTAAATAATAGCCGGCACACACACATATACATAAAATCACATTTATAACAAAAAACTGGACGATCATGACTTCAGTGGGAGTCATGGTGGAATCGCGCGTCAGGCCTTCGTTCCTTTCGGTGATGTTGTCCCTCTTGGGGCCTCTCTCCACCACACACTCCGAATCCCTGATCTGTAAAAGAACTCTCTTAAAATGGTTATTTCACTACTATTTATAAAATCACACAGGACCTCACGATAATGCAGTCGATCAAACTTATTATCACTATTAAATACAGATATGTAAACACGATTCTATACTGGACAGCTCTCTCTCTTTTCACGCTCAGCAACTCGACAAAATCGTCGAGGAGTCATTGTTGCCTTCTTCTAGATAGTGAAAACCTAACTCGTAGGCTAGCTGCCATTGTCCCGCGTCTCCCAAAATCTGAAGCTGTCGCTTATTAAGTCCAGAACGCTGTAGGAGGAATCCAAACATGTATCGCTCCTCTTGTGTTCTCTGGCATAATACTGGACGTTCGGATTCGTGGCGTCTTGTGTTCTGAGCCTCAGTTGGGCGTTGACATTCCTGATCACTGGACAGTCTTGGCTCCATGAGGACGCGCAGTCTTGGCAACTGATGAAGGAGACTACTCACTGGATGATCAACCATTGGGTTAAGCACAATTCGCAGAACCACGATGTTTCTTTGCCCATAGACTTTAAGACAACTATCTATGCTGTCGAGGGTCACTGGAACAGTTTCAGGGTCTCGCAGGTGATGATGAGGCCACGGTCGCATTTGTTAGAGCGGTGTTAGTCCCAACGTGCATTCTCTTGGGTTCCAGGCGCAATACAAAACTCCTATAATAGCCAGTACAAGCTGTTCTGCACCGGTGTGCTCTGGTCGTCCGTCGTGCCATGTGTGGGCCTTCTGTTCGATCACTCCTGCCACAAGCGCTGGAATTGGAATAGGCCAGTGGATGCTGAACGCCACCATGTCGCTGTCAGTGACATGTCCCCTACTCCATGAAGCTTGTCTCACCAAGAAGCTTGCTTCTTCCTGGTCCAGGAGGTCGGACCCAAGTTCCACGACCAGACGTCCCAACCACACGGCCAGAGTTTCTTCGGGTCGGATTCTGGATTCTCTACACAAATTCTGCAGTTCGGCTCTGGAACGAGCGTAATAGGTGGTAGCTTGAACTGCACTCTGCGGACCGATGACTGGGCTGCTTGATACTGCAGGCTGATCAATTTCTTCGCGAGTTGTCATTGCTGTTGCTGTTTCTGTCAGAGCTGTAGTCATTGTTACAGTGGGGGTTGGTTGATCTAATTAAAATGATGGACCAATGCTGCAGATCAGTGGTTTACAAACGATGTCTGGGGATCCATGATAAGTCATCAGGGGTTCCACAAAGAAATTGGAGGTAATGGTAGAGTGGGTTGGAGGCTGCCATTGCCAGGTTGGGTCAGTCTTTAGGACAGGGGTAGGGGTTCCATGGCAGACAGAGGGATATGTAAGGGTTCTATGACTTTAGGAAGCTTAAAAACCACTGGTGTAGATGTTTACACAGCCCTTTTAAAAATACTGGAAAAGAATTAGATTTGACATTAGAATGCTACATTTTAACCAGGGCTACATAACATTGACTTTAACAAGTCAAGGTTTCCTTCCAATAGCAGTATAGTTTGGATTTAGGATTTTGACCTTGTCCTTGTCAAATCTCATCTGATTGATTACAGACCACTTTTCCAGTCTACCCAGGTCATTCCTGGTCCTAGCTCTGCCCTTCAGAGTATCTGCAACTTTGCCTAAATTGGTGTCTTCACGAATTTGTTTAGCCTATACTATTGTCAAAATAATTAATGACAATATTAAACAATACTGCAATGCAATAGCTGTGAAACAGCAAAAAGGGCCCAGGCCTATGACTGTAGCCTGGACATCCAGTCTCAGTTATACCACTATGCTGAGACACAACAATTCCCAAACACAGGGACTGGTAACTCCCTGGACCCATTCCTGGGTAGTTTGCTCTAGAGATTAATACCCTCATGGCATTAACCCACTTAAGAAAAAAAAAAAGTGAGGTGGGGGGGGGGGAGAAGAGGGAGGAAATGGGTGTTGTAAACTCCAAGACAGACTTTCTCTCCCTGTACCCGAAGCTTCCCTTCACATAACTTTTGCTTGCCTTTCCAGTGAAGTGGGGGGGACCCCCATAAGAAGCAGGTTTTCTTGCTCCCAATTCAGCTGTGTAGCTCTCAGAAGCCGCAGGAGAAAGAGCTAGAAACCTTAGTTGAGTTGTTCTTATATACCTGGTGTCACATCACCCAAGCCTTGTCCAATTAGGGAGTGCCACAGTCCAGCCTCTCTCTTACTTATCTGCCTGGAGGATCTTCTGCTTCCTCTGGCCAATGAGGCCAAAGGGTTTTACATATTTTACCCAATTACTGACTCCAGTTTCCCATGTGCTAAGCACATGGCCATAACAACAGGGGCCATCTCGCCCACTTAAAACATACACACACACTGAGAAAACTCACAATACACAACCTAGTATGTGTGTGTCTTTGCGGTGGGGGAGGGGGTGTTGCACACATACATACCAGGATGGTTCTGGAGTGGTGCACCAGTGTGGTTGCACTCTGCTTTCATGACCAGGGTGCAGGGCAAGCCCTTGATCTGCTCCTATTCTGGCTGAGCCATAGACTGGCTGTGTGGGGTGCTGGACTCAGCTACGCATAGCAGGATCAGTGGGCAAGTCTCCTCTTCCTGCACTGGCTCCATGACCTCCTGCATGTGCCTACACTCACCAGAAGTAGGCACTGGAAGGATATACCTGCATGCTGCTGCCACTGTTCCTAGAACACCCCCCAGTGTCTAAGGGTCAATGTGCTTTAGGAAATTCCAGATCCAGCCGTGTACACACATGCACACAAGCATGGTACCTTTTTGACTGTGGCTAGACTGATTCTGGTACAAAAGCTAACTTGCTATACCATAGTCTATATTACAGTAAAATGTTTGTTATCTGGCATCCCTGGGTTAAAGGGATTGCCAATGATGTAAAAATTCCAGTTATCTGAAAGAACCCAGCAGGGGTTTTCAGATAATGCAGAGTGGCTGGGGGCGGGGGGTGTGGCAGCTGCATGGGGAGTGATGACAGTGCAGGGTGATGGGTGGCAGTGATGGCTGCCATGTGTGAGCTCCCTCCCTCCCCACTCACATCCATGCATCCGGAAATTCTGGTTAATAGAATTTCCATTTACTTAAATGCCATATAACAAAGATTTTACTGCATATAGATATTCCAGTATAATACTCCTATAAAAATAACTAAGAGAGGGCTCTCACCACCTAATATGTTCTTGGGCTGAATCCAGGAGGAAACATATAGATCCAGTTACATAAGATTATTGCAGCAGTTTTTATTTAATTCAGCTCTTAGCATCCAAATGTTGATCGTTTTAAAGGACAGCAGTTCCTTACCTAATTTCTTCCTATTGTTTCTTATGTATGCAAGGTATACAGCTTTCTTTTTTATTGAATATTCAGCTCTGCAGAGTAAGAGCTATGACCTCACCAAGCAAATTTATGTAATTTGTTGGAAAGATTTGTATTGAAACTAATAGTAAAAAATCACCCACTTTGCTCCGTGCAGAAAGAATGAGTGAGCTGCTAATAAGGCAGAATACAGATGAACATAATACATCATAAGTTAGATTGCTATTGATCTTCAAACTGTCTCACTAATTCATGTAGTTTATACTTTCCCAAACAGCGATGTAGAAAATACATAAGCTTAACTCCTTAACAAGAGAAATGAATAGTAGCTATCTTAATCATGTACATGTTTGAGGCACACAGAATAATATTCATCTGATTACATTCTGTAGGCTAATTGTAGTCAATGGATTCCTTTAATAGCATTTGCTGACTGCTAATTTTGCCTTATGGTACTTTACTTGTAATCTTAGTAAAGAAAATCAATGGATGTTCCCTGTTTAATTCTGAATAATGCTCCTTGTATGACATGTTTGGGGGAATTCATAATATCAAAATTTATTTGACTGAATACAATATTCTAAGTAAATTAGGATACATTTTCTTATTTTAAAAATATATTCAGGATATTTCTTAAAAATTTGGTAAACTTTAAAATACCAGATATAAAAACTGTTATACATGTATATGCTTGTTTACTATATTATATACAATGTTAACATTATTTATTGCATTGGTTATCACATAGCCCCCGTTCCTCCTCCATCTATTTAACAATTACAGTCTAAACTTGTATGCACTCATCCCTCCTAATAATTGTAACTACCGTGAATATATAGTCCCAAGTGACATTTTGAAGGACCAGCATTGTGGACTCTCAGTTTTGATTAAAGTTGGACCTAAATTTCTTTTACATCAAGCCACTTAATACTCTCGCAGTGTATAGAGACCTTAAGGTGGGTGAAATGAGCAGTGTAAAATAACCTTTGTGTAAATGACAATTAAAACCAACATGCCTGATGATTCTGATTCTGGACTTCCAATTAAATTACTTGAGTCAATCCTGATGCACAGTAGTAGAGTGAAATCCTTATGTACTAATAAGGGGGCAAATTATCTCCTGCATTGAAAAAAGTTTGAAACAGGAAAAATGTGCGTAAGGGGGGACATGAGAGGACTAACTTCCTGATTTTCAGGCCAGCACTGGCTCCAGTGCAATCTAAAGTTGTTGCTGAACAGCTTAATCTTGTCAGGTCCTGGGCATTAAGCCAGTGGAAGATTACCATGTTCGAACTCTGTTCTCTTATGCTCCTGCCTCACCTTATATGATGGGAAGAAATGTGGAGGAGCTAGGCCTAGCTGTAGTGCAAACAGACAAGCAGGGAGGTCAGAGGAATTCTCTGCTCTGCATTTGCACCAAGGTTAAAGTGAAAGGTGACCAAAATCCAGGCTTTGGATTTGGCAGCATGGCTAGGAACAGAAGTTACACATAAACTGGTTTAAGCGATCAGAAACTGGTTTAAACCTGTAACACAACAGAATTCAGTGTATGTAAGTCAGCTCCAAAATGACGAAAACTTGTTTAAGCTAAACCTGGTTGAATGTAGTCTCAGACTTAACTGATCAAGGTCAAACCAATTTATGGAATTTCTGTCCCAGACCCCTTCCTGGTTTAAGTTAAATCAGAATTCCCTAGCATCCCAGCGTGCTTTGCAGACCTGGGCTGGACTGGGCTGTTTGCTCTTCTGGTCTCTAGCTGGAGCAAAAGAGGGGACATGGCCAGACCCTCCCCTCTCCCACATGGGACCACAGCTGGGGTCTGTCTGGCTGGGCTGGAGCAGCCCCTGTCAAGCATTCCCCACCATGACCCCATTGCTCAAGCAGCAGGGGGTGTGGCCAGATGCTTTCCCAGGACAGCTGCCTGAGGAAAAGGTGTGAGGGCGGGGGGCATTAATTTCAGCCAGGGTTCACCTGGATGGGGCGTAGCAGCCCCTGACAGGGTCCCTCCCTTGCTGGTCCAGTGGCAGCGGTGAGGGCATGGTCAGATGCTGGCTCAGCATGGCTCCCTGAGGCGAAGGGGACAGGGAGGGGGTTTATTCCCCTCTCCCTGTCCCCTTCACCTCAGGGAGGGAATTTATCCCTCCCTCCCTACTCTCTCCCTCTGGGGGACCCCAGCCAGGGTCTGCCTAGCTAGGACATAGCAGCCCATGTCAGGGTGCCCCTTCCTCCGCTGCTCCAGTGGCAGGGGCAGGGGTGTGGCCAGATGCTGGTCAGCATGGACCCCTTGGGCAAAGAGGAGAGGAGGGAGGGGGACCCAGATGGGGTCTACCTGGCCAGGGCACAGTATCCCCTGTCAGGGAGCACTCAGCCTGCATGGGGGCAAGCAGCAGAGGTAGCGGCCAGGAGGCCATGCCAGCCTGTATCTGCCCATGCCCCCATCGCTGCTGCTGTAACGGGAAGCCTCTTCCCAGTGGGAAGGCTGTGCTGTGGGCAGGAGTGAGTTGGACAGAGCATCCACAGCCTGGGTGGGGTGAGTGGCCACAGCAGTGCAGGGCACGGTGGCTATGGGGGGGCTAAGTGGCTGTGGCACTAGCGGGGGCTTAGTGGGGTTTGGCCACCCCAAAATTCACCTTAGCCCCTGTAACCACCTCTCCCAACATTGCCGCCACTGCCATGCATCCAATGCAGGCCACAGAAGATATGCCTGCCCTTCACCCACCTGCAGTGCATCCTCCCTGCTGGGAAGAGGCTTGCACTCCCTGGGAGACCATGACAGAGGATGCTTCCCTTGTCAGGGTCCTCCCCCACTCACTGCTCCAGCGGCAGGGGCAAGGGTGTGGCTAGACACTGGCTGGCATGGCCCCACCATCTGCTCACCTCACCTGGGGCTGAGGATGTGGCTGTGGCTGCAGGGCTGAGCATAGCCAGTCCACAGGTGCTGACAATGGTGGGTGTGGAGGGGCCAAGCAAGGACATGGGGGCAGGCCCCTTCCCAGCCAGCTACATTTTGGGCTGGGGCTGTGGGAGCTGTAAGTCCAGTTTTTTCCTGGATCCCTGCACCCAGGCCTGGTGAGGCTGTCACAGAGCCACTGCTGTGGACAGTGCTCTCCCTCTCCTTCTCCATCCCCACTGCAGACTGTGGGATGGAGGGATTAACCTTTTAGTGCCAGCTGGGGATGGGGTATGGCCATGCTCCCTCCCCCAATAAGCCTGTCAGGGGCTGCTTCTCCACTTCTCCTCCAGGCACACCCTGGCTGGGGTCCCTGAAGTCCAGGGTAGTGATTTAAACTCCTCCCCAATTGTATTCAGGCCTGGTGGGGCCTGGTCACACCTCCCCTAAGCTCAGCTTGCCTTCAGCCTCCTGACCACTGCAGAGGGGAAGGAAGCACTCTAGCACCCCCCAACTTCTGGCCTGAGCCACAGCAGGCATATGGCTGCATTTCTGGAATCAAAAATGAATGTCTGTTCACTCGCTTGTCAGTTCAGTCCACGCAGGTTACACTAACGGGCAAATATTGAATCAATTCAGGCTTAGGCTTTTTGAATATGTGTACTTATATATACAAATACATGTATAATTAGAGAAAAGCAAATGGTAAGAGTGAGCAAATTTGGAAAATGTTCCTGTTTGTAGTCATCATTCATGAATTGCCTGTATAACAGTTTCCTCATCGTGTAAGCAATTTGACAGAAAATAATCTCCATAAAGAATTATGATGACAAGATGAAATATCAAAAGCATTTTGCAGACTACAGTTGCAATATCAACAGAATATCTAAATGTTTGTTTCAAGAAATTTGAAAGATTTTGTTTCAAGTTGGGCATTTATTTAGTTTTGTATCTACTTATAAATTAATGTAAATTTAAAAAGAAAAGGGTGCTTTATTAAAATCCAAAAATAAAATAAAATACAAAAGAAACTGAGAATTTTTTTTCATTTTAAAATGTTGAAACTGAATATCTAGACAATTTTGAAGCTAATTTTTCCCAAATTACTGACAAACTTTATTTGTATTGAATCGGCTTTGACCATGCATTTATTTTGTGTTCTCAAAAAACCCTAGAAAATTAATCTGCTCACATAAATGATTTTTGAAACAGCACTTATTAACATTCTAGAATATAAATTTGTTACTGTATACTCTCTTCAGAAATTTAATACTTAGTGGTCGTGTCTACACTAGACACTGACTGTGCAGTAGTCTGTGACTACTGCATAGTAGTGCCGTGGTGCATGACACACGCTGCATCTGTGCAGTAGTCATGAGCTATTGCACAGTCAGCATCAGAAAAAAAAAGCCATTCCTTGGTGTAACTATGTACAGTCAGCTTCTTGTGTAGACATGGCCAGTGTTATGTTTATTTTGTTAAATAAAAATATGCTATGGATTATTAGAATTGTTTAGAATGTGCCTATGGAAACAACTTGAATTTCAAGTAGTTAGCAGTCAGATGGTGGGCATGTCTACACATTCATTAATGCACTTTTGGTAATACACATTAAATTTAGCACCTTCATCGCAAGGTACTATAAAAAGGTACATTAGCCTATTTTAATTTGCATTAGCAAAATTGCACATGTTTTTTGTGATACTTTTATGTGCATTAAAATAGTCTAACGCACATTCAAGTGCATGTGTAGATGTGCCCACTGAGCTTTATCATGAAATAGCAATAGAATCATAGAATCATCGTAGGGCTGGAAGTGATGTCCAGAGATCATCTAGTCCAAACCCCTGCCTGAGGCAAACCATCCTACACAAATGCATAATCTAACCTCTTAGTAAAACTACCATCAACCTTGACAGAACACAAGACACAAAACCCTAATCTGGCACAGGTAAAGCAGGGGGACCACAGCAGCTAGCGTCCTGTTTCTGTAAAAGGCTGTTAATATATGCTCAAGAGATTGCAGGTAGAGGGCCACACACCTGTTACAGAGGAAAGCAAAAAGCTCACAGTCCATATCAATTTGACCATAGGGTAAAATTCCTTTCTGACCCCAAATATGGTTTTAAGTCAAGCATTGTCACACCCAGTCAAAATCTCCAGCCTTGCCTACAATAATAGTTTAATTGCTATTTGCAGGAGTACTTTGTAACACCTGATGCCATGAAGAAAATTGTCATCTTCCTGCAGAAAATGTAAAATGAAAAAAAAATATGACATTATTTTATAAATAGTTGTTTATGAAGTATTTGCTCACTTCTAACCAACATAATTTGCAGTAAAATAAGGACTTAAAAAAAGCAAGCCTCTTTAGTCTCCTTACTATATCATAAGGTTTTATGGACAGTTTTACATGCTATCTACTGTAGTTTGTACCCTCATTTATGTGTTACCTCCCACAGACCATCCAAATCAGTATCAGAAGGAGATGAAAGCAGAGCACATGGAATGTAAAACTGTTCATAAAATATTACGATATGGTGAGGAAGGTTACAGGCTGGGCATCCTGATTACTATTTAGAGTAATTAGAAATTTTAGCTTTCGATATAACCACAGATGTTCCAGGCTTATAATGTTCAGACCTGTCTTCCTTACTTGAAGAATTTGTGCAGCCCAGCCTTATAGCCAAATATACAGCTCACGTCTCCACAAAGAAGAAGCAAATGATCTGCATTTACAGTAGGCTTTAAATTTGCCACAGACAGTCAGCCTGATACCAAAGGTCAGGATGGAGAAGGATGTTCTGTGTAGCTACAGTAGCTTTTGACATTGTGCAGTTTCTCTACACAATGAAGCTTTTCTTTAATGATACTTATCTCTGTTAAACATAGCTAATAATTATGGAAAACAAAGTTGTGCAGTTTATTTATGTTGAAACTATTTTGCATTTCTATGATGTGGTTACAGAAATGTTGTTCTGTTTTTTCATACTGAATTTCAGATTTGCATTGTTCTTGGTGATCATTATTCATATAGCTTCATGAAGGCAAATGGTATGCTACAGTACAAAGGCACAGTGGGTACCATAACAACTTGCAACCTTATCTGGACAAGAAAAAGCATTAGGCATCACACTGCGTGTGGAGATATCATTGATGAGAAAAATCAACACAGGCATAGCCTAGTAGAAGAAGGGTATTAAAGAGATTTGAATGAAGAGAGGAAGGCTTCTTGATGGGAGACATGTGAGACTGCACCAAAAATATGGAACATCATAAAAATGTTAATTCAGGACTAGAGAAAAGAGAACTGTAGAGAGGGTCTAAAATGGAGCCTGGCAAGAATAAAATAATGGGAGCCCATTTTTTGGTACTCAAGGAAATGCCTACTCTATATTGAATCTAAATAATATAGATTTTAAAGGCACAGCTATGAGAATTGAACATGCTTCTGTTCCTAAACCCCAGCAAAGTCTAGTTGCTATAACAGTTCTTTGGGGTCATAAGTAATGTAAGGGCTGCTCCAGTTCGTGCTTAGTTTTCTTTGACCTCAGTAGAGAATCTAGACCCTAGCATGGAAGGTTTACTGACCTTCTTCAGGCAACACTTATCTGCTCCACCTAAGCTCTACTCATTGATCTAACTCCC